>NW_022589718.1:22911364-23401860 GCF_004348235.1 Phoca vitulina
AATGAATGAAAACTTGGAACACACTGGAAAACTGAAGACAATCTCAAAGTGATGGGAGTTGGGAAAGTGGTAGTAGAATCCTGGGATGGAGGATAGCTGGAAGTTTTAGCAAGAGAACAAAAGAATGGGTAGTAAAATAAAAATTTTTTTTTTTTTTTCCTTGCACAATAGCCCACATTATTACAAATGTATCTGGGAGTTATATCAAGGCAAATCAAAACTTCTGCTGGAGTGGATAAATTTTTTTAAACTTGTAAACTTAACAGTGTCCCTGAGACATTCCCTCCTCTCATTTCCTGCTTACTACCCTCAGGCTTGGCAGACTAGATCATAGGGAGACTACCCTCTCCCTGTGGAGTTTCGTCTCAAGGTTTAAAGCATAAACCTGATCTGAAGGACTGTCTGGTAAATAGTTACTGATGTTAGTGGTTCAGTGATACTAGGCTCTCTGATCTCACTCTTAAAGACTAGCACAGAATATGGCCTGGGTCTCAGTTTTCTACACATTACATGCATTTATCAACTCAAATAAAAGAAACACAAAGAAATAGATGCTATATATCCTATAAATGAGAATTATTAGAGCAGGTAAACCAAGAATATTTTAAGTGATAATCTAGTTAAGACAATAAGCTATTATCAATATGAAACAAGAACAAGAAACCAAAAAATATAATGTAGGGGAAATATTAGGTAAGAAAATATAATAACTGATATAGAGAACACAATACATGGGATAGCTTGATGAATATAGTGGAAGAACAAATAAGTGAGCTTAAAGATCAGATTAGAAACTCTCTGAAGGAAAACAATAGGTAAGAATAAAGAGAAAATACAAAGAAAAGCTAAAAACTGTAGAGAATAAATGAATTTTGGATGAATCCCCAAAGGAGAGAGATGACAAAAGAAAACATGTGAAGACTTAATAGATATTTTTCAAAATTAAAGTTGACAGGAATCCATCAAAATCCTAGAGGAGAACATAGGCAGTAACCTCTTCAACATCAGCCACAGCAACTTCTTAAGACACGTCCCTAAAGGCAAGGAAAACAAAAGCAAAAATGAACTCTTGGGACTTCATCAAGATAAAAAAATCTTCTGCACAGCAAAGGAAACAGTCAACAAAACTAAGAGGCAACCCATGGAATGGGAGAAGATATTTGCAAATGACATTACAGATAAAGGGCTGGTATCCAACATCCGTAAAGAACTTCTCAAACTCAACACCCAAAAAACAAATAATCCAGTCAAGAAATGGGCAGAAGACATGAACAGACACTTCTCCAAAGAAGACATACAAATAGCTAACAGACACATGAAAAAATGTTCAACATCACTAGCCATCAGGGAAATACAAACCTCAATGAGATACCACTTTACACCAGTCAGAATGGCAAAAATTAACAAAGCAGGAAACAACAAATGTTGGCAAGGATGTGGAGAAAGGGGAACCCTCCTACACTGTTGGTGGGAATGCAAGCTGGTACAGCCACTTTGGAAAACAGTATGGAGTTTCCTCAAGACGTTAAAAATAAAGCTACCCTATGACCCAGCAACTGCACTACTAAGTATTTACCCTCAAGTTGAAAGACTTTAAATTGGTAGGGCTGATAAGGGGCCAAATGGAGAATAAGGAAAAAGTCACACCTAGATATTATGAGCATGAAGAATTCAAAAGCAAAGGGAAATGGGAAGGATTTCAGCAGAATAGATTACTGGCAGGGTACCTGGCTTGTTCAGTTGGTGGAATGTGTGACTCTTGATCTCAGGGTTGTGAGTTTGAGCTGCACATGGGGTGTAAAGATTATTTAAAAAAAAAAAATCTTTAAAAAAAAAGATTATCTGCAAAGAAACAAAAATCAGGTTAGCAATAGACTTCTCAATAGCAAACTAAAAATAATAAGAGAATATAATATTATTTTTAAAGTACTCAAAAAAAGAACCATGAACTTAAAATATCATAACTAGAGAGGTTGACATATAAAGATTAAGGCTCAAAAAATATTCTCATGCATAAAGGCCTCAGAACTTTTACCATAAAATGGCCCTCATTTAAAAATACCTTTTGAAGAACAAAACTATGAGATGCTGAAAGAGAAATGGAAAGTAAGCATGAAGAATTATCTTGGTTAAGCTTATTTTTATGTTAGGTAAATAAAAGTAAGGGTGGAAAAAAAAAGGAAAAGTATACTGACAACAATCTAAAACTGAAATTCTAGGTAATAATAACAAAATACTGAAAGGCAAGACAAAAATATATTAGAAATCATCCAGTTTTTTAGTGTTAGGAAGAAGATACCAATATTTACAAATTTAGGAAATCAATAAGAAATAAAAAAACAGAAATATGAGTCTTAAGATAAAGACAACAATCAAAATAATAAAAATGGAATATGTAACTTTTAACCCAGAAGGAGAAAATTCTATTCCATTGAAAGGAGGAAAGATGGGGAGAAGGTATTGAAAGAGAAGAATGAATGAAAACAACAGGATGGCAGAAAGAGGTCTTAATTGAACGATAATTACAATTTACATTTAAATTGAAAATGCGGATTAAGATAGCAGAAATAAGATCTAATTTTGTAGTAACTACACCCATTAAAACACGGAGTAAACTTGCTAATTAAAAGACCAAGACTCCAGGGCGCCTGGGTGGCTCAGTTGGTTAAGCGACTGCCTTCGGCTCGGTCATGATCCTGGAGTCCCGGGATCGAGTCCCACATCGGGTTCCCTGCTCGGCAGGGAGTCTGCTTCTCCCTCTGACCCTCTCCTGCTCTCTCTATCTCATTCTGTCTCTCAAATAAATAAATAATAAAATCTTTAAAAATAAAAAATAAACATAAACAAATAAAAGACCAAGACTCCATAATTGGATGAAGAATTATCTTGTCTGGAAAAGACAAACAAAAACGAAAAATACTCAGACTGAGAAAAGAAGGATGGAAAATATACACCAGGCAAATCTGAATCAAAGAAAGCTTGGCATTTTCTTATGCAATTCACACAGAGCTGACAGACAGGAGCCACCATTGCAGTGCAACTAGATCAAGAGTCAGACACCACAGAGACAAGAAAGAATTTAGCAACAAGAAACGGAGGCACACATGAGTCCAGATAAGGACCCAGGAGCATCAGCAGGGGCAGGATTGCACTTGACGTGAGAGTCACTGGACTGGAGAAGGCAGCCCTAGGTAGGAACCACGTGGATGCGGTACAGCAGCTCTGAGTTCCATCTGTGGAGTGATTCTGAGCTGATTTGCTACAGAATATCTAATATCTATTGTAACTGGGAAGTAAGAATTTAAAAATACGTGACTATGGGAGCCCCTGGTGGTTCAGTGGGTTAAAGATCTGACTCCTGATTTCAGCTCAGGTTGTGATCTCAGGGTCATGTGCCGGACTCCGTGCTAGGTGTGGAGTCTGCTTAAGATTCTCTCTCTCCAGGGCGCCTGGGTGGCTCAGTTGGTTAAGCGACTGCCTTCGGCTCAGGTCATGATCCTGGAGTCCCTGGATCGAGTCCCGCATCGGGCTCCCTGCTCGGCAGGGAGTCTGCTTCTCCCTCTGACCCTCCCCCCTCTCATGTACTCGCTCTCTCTCATTCTCTCTCTCTCAAATAAATAAATAAAATCTTTAAAAAAAAAAAAAAAAAAAAGATTCTCTCTCTCCCTCTCCCACTGCCCCTCCCCTGCCTCTCTTTCTCTCTCCCTCACTAAAAAAAAATAATAGTAATAAAATAAAAACTTGACTGTGTTTGACCCTTGAACAACATTGGTTTGAACTGCAGGTCCACTTATATGTGGATTTTTTTCCCATAAATACAGTATAGTGTTGTAAACATGTTTTCTCTTTCTTACGGTTTCTTAACATTTTCTTTTCACTAGCTTACTTCATTGTAAGAATACAGTATATAATACATAGAACATGCAAAATATGTGTTAATCGACTTTATCGGTAAGGTGTCCAGTCAACAGTAGCCTATTAGTAGTTAAGTTTGGGGGGAATCAAAAGTTATATGCAGATTTTTCACTGCATGAGGGTGGGGGTGGGGAGAAAGCACCTCTAACCCTTGTGTTGTTCAAGGGCAGCTATCGTCCTAATGAAAAAAGAAAAAGAAAGCGATGGAAAAAAATGAAGATAGAGTAGTAAATAAGCAAAAAAAGAAAAGGGGAGAGGGAAGAAGGGAGGAGGGACAAAGGAAGTAAAGATAGGTTATAATCAAGCATAAAATATGGCAGGAATAGAAGGCAAAAACTCAGGTTTTTTAAAACTGATAGAATTATGCTTTGCCTATAAAATAGTATTATATGAAAACAGATTGTCTTGCATGTACTCCTAAATATTTGAATGTTTGCACTTTTACTATTTTGTTTATAAGTATATCTGAGATTATGGGACTCCATTTTAGTAAAAAAAAGAAAAAACAGCATTTTTTTTTTTATTAGATAACCAAAGCTGCCAGCACTTGGCTTCCTTCCCTGGGGTCAGCTGTGGGACAGAAATGCAGACCTTTACTTCATATAACCCTTCTCCCACCTGTTCTGAAAGTTCCAAAGTAGCAGTTTTGTGTGACTGGACATTGCTCTCACCAGAAATGACACTGGCCTCATTTTGCAATGGCATCTGTAACTGACATCCCTGAGGAGAGAAAATTCATAAAATTTTTTATTTTCTGGGATAGAACAGAGGAAAACAGATGTAAAGATTGACTCTCCCAGTTTCCTTCCCGGAAGAGGATTTATAGAGCATAGATTATCCTTCCTTATTATAAGAAATTTCCACTTGAATATTGAAGACAGAAGCTCATTCTATTTTTTTTAAGATTTTATTTATTCATTTGAGACACAGAGATGCAGAGAGAGAGAGAGAGAGAGAGCATGAGCAGGGGGAGAGGCAGAGAGAGAGGGAGAAGCAGGTTCCCCACTGAGCCAGGAGCCCGATGCAGGACTCAATCCCAGGACCCTGGCACCACGACCTGAGCCAAAGGCAGACGCTTAACCATCTGAGCCACCCAGGCGCCCCCAGAAGCTCATTCTAAAATGAGTCTTGAAAGGTTAATACAGGAAGTCTACCTACATAGAGATAGAGATATCATCCCTTATCATTTTCGTTATTATTTTAGCATTAATTTTTAATAAACCTTTCATTTGGTGTATGGAGAAGATGCGAATATCTATCCCATGTTGTCTTTTTGCATCCAACATCAAAGTAAAAATAGAAGACCCTACCTTGATCTGCCTGTTTTTCATCATTGCCTCTATTAATTGAATTTTTCTTTATTAAGAGTCATGGATGCTTTCAAGCTAACAACTTTAGAATCATTATATTTCTTACTGGGAATTATTAATACTTATTTTTCTATTTAATATTGCATAAGAGAATTATGTTTCTCTTTCAAAGTAAAAACCTGAAAGTAAATTTAATTTCTAATGGTTTTTAATTTTTTCATGGGGAGATGCCTCAGGAGGCTATCTCATGCATGGAGGTAGATATTAAATGTTATATTTAATAAAGACAAATGGACACTGGGAAGGAAGTTTGTCAGTAATGCTTTGTTGGGCTCTGCCCTTTTTAAAATAAGTTAATGACTTTTGCTTCATGACCCATTTCTAATGGTAGCTTGGTCTTTTCAAAGAGGATGCCAATGTCATAGTTCAGAGGTATTAGGCAGTCATAGCATTGTGGTAAATTAAAAGCAAGTGGGTAAGACTTAAATGTTACACACCTCTAGAATAAAAGGCCACCAACTAGTTAAAGAAATAAAGTATTTGCAGACAATGGATTGTAAAGATGTACTTGGTAAGAAAATGTCTTCATTGTCAAATTCTGTTTTAAAGCATATTTATAACTAGACTAAGCATTTTGAAGTGCACAGCTTTTCTAATTTAATACTATCTTATTGCATATTATATGTTTTAATGTAGATGGTGTTTCATTTATATAAAAGCAATACTTTGTCTCTCTTCACTCTGAAGGCAACCATTTTGCTTTATCTGATTTGGCTTCACTTGAGTTTTGGTTGTAAGACTCAGGGAAAGTCTAAGATGATTTCTCACTTGTGATTATAAAGTATTCTTATGGGATCTAGGCTGAAAGTCAAGTCAAGTTAGTAAAATAATTTCTTTCATTTTAGAGTTACTTTTTGGATCTGGTAGAAAAAGCACAGATGTAAGAATCAAAATCCTGTTATCTATTCCTATCCCTGAACTGGGCTTGAGTTATTTAATATCTTTAATCAAGGATTTTATCTTCAGAAAAAAAAAATAACTCCACATCAATTACAAGATAATCAGTTTAATTAAGGATATTCATTTAGTGTTTTCTTTAATATACTGCCATATTGTGGGTTGTTATGGAGAAGTACAGAATTTTCGAGTAGGTAAAATAGACAAGATCAGCACATGTGAACAAACCATGGTAATAACTGAGCAAACGTGATTGCTCATCATAGAGCAACTATAGCAAGAGAATGTTTTCCAGAGGTGCCTGTTAGTCAGGGATGGCTTTATGCAGGAAGTGTTTTGGGTGCTGGAAAATATTCTTTACTCTCATGTCTTAACATTCTTTTTCTTTTTAAGATTTTATTTATTTTTTAGAGAAAGCGAGAGAATGTGTGCAAGTGGGGGGAGGGAGAGAGAGAGGGAGAATCTCAAGCAGACTCCCTGCTGAGTGTGGAGGCTGAAGTGGGGCTCAGTCCCATGACTCCGGGATCATGACTTGAGCCGAAATCAAGAGTTGAACACTTAACCGACTGAGCCACCAGGCGCCCTGTCATGTCTTAACATTCTTTCTTAGTGGCTGGTCATTCATAGTAAACCCAGGTTGTGTTGAGTTTCTAAAAAACTCAGATATAATGCTAGGTACAAATATACAACGGACAAACATGCGAGCAACATCTGAAACATAACCTGGACACAGGGACGGTATCCGTTCTGTCTTATTCCGTTCCCGTGCATACCTCTAATGTGCCATTGGATCTTAGTATATACCTCTTTTAAGTGGATCTACTCTTTCTTTTACTGGCTATCTTCCATGTTTCTAAGATATCTAGCTCTGTATCAAGACAAGGGTGAGTTACAGTCCTGACCCTGTTACCTATTTTGTATGATCAGGTTTGTACTTTACATAGTTTATTTTGGAGGCAACACATAGAAGACAATAGCAGAAGGAAGGAACTGGAGGTAGAAGGAGCAATTTTGAGATCTTATAAAACCCTATGTGAGAAATTAAGTGTACTTGAATTAAGACATGGGGAGGAAAGAGGAGATGAACCCGAAAGCATTTATGAAAGACGCTCCAAATTTGAAGAACTAGTCGTGAAGGAGCAATATTTGTTTACCCACAACTGTAGTTGGTCCAACATGGCTATGGGAGCTCCCTCGTCATCAGGAACCTCAACTCTTGTTGCTTTGCTCCTTGAGACATGCAGCGTCCATGCTGTAGTATGAAGGAGCCTCTCCATCTCCCCCACTGCATGTGCCTTCCTACTAGCAGAAAAGAAAAAAGGAAGCAGATTCCTTTTTTAGAACACAGGTTCTGGCAGTTGTAAACATTACTGCTACTGACGTCAAGGGGAAAAAGCAGATACAGTCTTTATCCTGAGTAGACACATGCCCGTCTGAAGTTCAGGGTTTATTAATCAGGAAAAAGTAGAGAACACATATTGAAAACAACTCCCAGTTGTAAGAACTCCCAGGCTCCACCCCCAACCACCCAGAAATAGAAGAATGAGGTGAAACTTGGATGTTTTCTCTGTTTTTGTCGGCCCAATAGATGGCAGAGAAGTTGAAGATATGGATACGGATACAGATCCCGATGCACACACATTTACACATATACACAAGCATGTATGTGTAGAGGTGTGTGTGTTTGGTGCAACAATGTCTGGGCAAACCACTCTACAACCTACTCACATGGTGACTTAAATCACACTTATATGGGAAGCCGAAAAGGAACAAAACATTCTGGTTGAGTTATAAGTACTCCATGAGAAAGCTAAATTCTCAAACCAAATGGTGTTTTAAATTCTCTTTAAGATTTCACATTATTAAAAAAAAATTTCACATTATTTCCTTTAATTCAGAGTAGAAATGGAAGGATTTGGGAGAGAGAGCAGAGCTGCTCGATCATTACTATAAACACGAAGAGCTCATAAAACATATACTTAGAAGTAATATTATTTTAATCATAAATTATTACTGAAGATATTATTTTCCTGATATATCCTAAAAATTGCTTAGTATATGGCCTTTTATCATTTCACAATTTCCATGCTGCTCTATTATTTGAAAATGCAAAAATGATTTAATTTTCAAACCCATAATTAGTATACCAAACACTCCACAAATAAATAATAATCTGACAATTTCCTCTTGGCAAAAATCAATTTCATACATATCAAAACAGTAGAATAAACCAGGGCCTCTTCTCTACTGTATCCTGTTGTATATCCTACTGTTATGGTTCTAGAATTTTATGGCTTAGGCTTTTGTTTTTTTGTTTTTGCTTTGTTTTTTATACACAGTTATTGCTTTGGGTCATCTCCTGTGTGAAGAATCATGAAGTGTGAAAAAGAAAACAGATAAAGTGGATCTCTAACATTAGAACCCAGCACATTTGGGGAAGTAGCTGAGGCGCGTAAGCCTTAGATATTTCAAGGACGATGTGTTTGGAAAAAATAGCCAAACTTTAAATGTTAGGTGACAGAGATAATAACCAGACAGATCTCTTACAACATGTTTTCTTTCAGAGAGATAAGAATGTTAATGAGGTCAGAGAGCAACTCGTTGATGGCATAATAAGTCACGCAGATACTGCATTGAAGAAAACATGAAAAGAAGTTTAAGGAAGGAAATAAGATTTTAACCTTTGGGTTTGAAAGGCCTTCACCATTACTCACACTAGGGTTACTCATTTCGGACTAAATAACAGGATCAATAACATTTGATTCTGTAGCTTATATTCCATCAGTACTGATATCAAATTACTGCATTTCAAACTTCAGAAATTGCATATAAATATACAGTAATGTTCTGGGTCACTTTGCTACAAAAGGTCCCAGAAAATTTATGACATGTCTTGGGGAGCAAAAGGAGAAGACATGTTTTAGTTCAGAACATCCACGTTCTAACAGCCCTGAAGCAGAACCACTTTGTCAACATAGACATGCTTCTTCATGGCCGTCAAGACGGTCTTAGGTTTCTCCATCTGTTGTTTTTGTGCATTGTAAGAACAGAAAGTCGCAGTATTTGGAATTCACTAACTAGTAAGTGAGACTATGCCAGCATTTTACATTTGTCATTTCCAAAGGCTATTTGGGGAGTCCTTTTAGGATATGTCCAATTTTTTTGAAAGATTTTATTTATTCATTTGACAGAAAGAGCACAAGCAGGGGGAGCAGGCAGAGGGAGAGGGAGAAGCAGGCCCCCCGCTGAGCAGAGAGCCCCCACTGAGCAGAGATCCCAGGACCCTGGGACCATGACCTGAGCCGAAGGCAGATGCTTAACCGACTGAGCCACCCAGGCACCCCAGGATATGTCCGATTTTTATCTGATGATTTTGATCAGTAATGTATGCTTCAACTCTCTAGCTCTCTTACCTATTTACCAGAACAGGTTTTGTGTTTGGACTATGAGTTCATGTATATAATAGCATTTCATAAACGAGGTGATATCTGAAAATGAGTTACTATCATCTTAGAGCAGATACTAGAGGAAGCCAGCCTTGTAGAGTAACGGCCAGAGGCTGGACTCGTGTCCTCCTGTACACAGGTAAACATGCAACAGTAGACACTCAAAGAATCTGGACTTCCCTTTCTTCAAAATTAAAGGGTGGTTGAATTAAAGGTCTTCAAGATTCTTTTCATCTTAAATATTCAGATGTTAGAATAGGAAAATCCAGTGGAAGTTCAAGCAGCACTGAGGTGAAATGCATAAAAAAATATGTAGCCAATTCGACCATTAAAAGAAATGAAATAGTGATACATGCTGTGGCATGGGGCACCTCACATAAGTTACGCTAAGTGAGAGGAGGCAGACACAAAACACTACAGGGCTGTCCAATTCCATTTATGTGAAATGCTCAGAATAGGCAAACCTATAGAGACAGAAAGTGGATGAGGGGTTGCGCAGAGTCATGGCTAAGGGCTGTATAGGATTTCTTTTTGGGCTAATGAAAATATTCTAAAATTGATTGTGGTGATGGATGCACAACTCTGTGTGTCCACTAAAGGCCAGCCATGGAAATGGGCATTGAAATGGGTGAATGGTGCAGCACTTTAATTATATCTCAGTAAAGCTGTTTAAAAAAACCATGTAGCTTTAGAGGTGCCAGGAACACACATTGGAAGTATCTCAGTGGTTGTCTTGTACTGGGATGCCAGTCTCTGGTTAAAAATTACTTGAGTGTCCTCACCAATGAAAATGATCATTAATGCGGGAAATACAAGATAGGGATAAATTTATCTCAGGTGCTTTCTTACTGACTCCTATCAACTCTCTGCAGTGTCTTTACCTGCTATTAGCATTATTGTTTTCGTTCGCTCTCATTTGACAATGAGGGTCTTCATCGTCACGACCTCTTACTTTCCGGCCCATACTTCTGTCTGTAGCCACTCTGACCTATTGCAACCATGCAACTGGATTTTGTCTGAGCAATAAACACTGATCTGCAGAAAGGGTGATTCAGAGCTAAGCAATGGTAACACATGTATTTGCATGGCATAGGCATCATCGAATTTTCCTCTGTGACCAGAGGAGATATTATTGTCCTCAATTTACAGAAAAGGGACCAGGGGCCAGAGAAGTTAAATGTTTTGTGTAAGGTCAACAGCTATTAAGTTGCAAATCCTGCATCAGAATTTAATCCTACCTGATATCAAAAGCCAAGTTCTTTCTTTCACATTGTGCTGACTTTTTTACCAAGATGAAAAACAGCTACCCTTTTGGAGTACTCTATACTTTTAAAATAGCATTGTTATATAAAACCTCCTAGTAATACAAATAATCCAGGAAGCTTGGAGAGAAACTGAAACTTTAAAAATCTATCTAACAAAAATCTAGGAAAAATCTACCTAAGTGAAGGATTTTCAGTTTTATAGAAAAAGTCTATACAGAGTGTCTTTACAAAAAGTGTTCTCATATGAATTTAGAGTGTGATTCAATTTACAGAAATCAGAGGCAGTTGCTATGCTGAAATATTAATCAGAGAACCTAATTTTAAGTCCTAGTTCTTCCACCAACTACTTGAGAAAATTGTGAAGCTACACGTGCTTCAATTTCCTCAATAATAAAACATGAGTAGAGACATTATCTTTTATTCATTCATCTATCCACTCACTCAATCATTCATTCATTCATCAATTACATGCCCAAGTTTTCTTCTAAGTGATATGAATTCCATAGTGAGGAAGACAGAACAAAACCTTTCCATGAGGGTCACCTGCTAATACGCTCTCAGCTCTGTTTCCAACTTTCTCATATTCTGCTGTTTGTGGTAGGGCTCAACGTTGCCTCAGGCTCTCCTGTTCTCTGACTTCTGGGTAAGCTCAGCATATAGAAGGTATGGCAGAGTAAGGAGTAGGAGGTGTGGAGGAACCAAATTATTTATCTCCCAATTATCCTTCTTTAATGAGCGCTGCTCCTGCCAGGAAACCCCACTATGATTCTGCTTCTAGAAATATACTTCTTTCCACTATCTCTACAGCCATAGGGGTCATAAGAGCTTCCCACCATTGCTTATATCTCAGTTCCTCATGATCCTATTTTTTGAAGAAAAAATATAGTCTGTCGTTCCAAAGAACTCTACAGACACCAAACAAGATAATCACTGTGCCAAACACATCAATGTGTATAATAACTAAACTCTTGAAAATCAATTATAAAGAGAAATTTTTGAAACAGAGATCAAAGAAAAACGAAGTTAAGAAATATTGCTGAATTTTGGTCAGAAATAATGGAAGTAAGACAACAAGACGTCTTTAAAGTACTGAAAAAAAAATAAGCAAAAGACCCTCTCAACCTAGAATTCTATATCTAGCAAAAATATCCTTCAAAACTGAAGGTGCGTGGCACCTGGGTGGCTCAGTCAGTTAAGTGTCTGCCTTCAGCTCAGGTCATGATCCCAGGATCGAGCCCGGCATTGGGCTCCTTGCTCAGTGGGAGTCTGCTTCTCCCTCTCCCTCTGCCCTTTCCCCTGCCCGTGCATTCTCTTTCTCTCTCAAATAAATAAATAAAATCTTTTAAATAAAATGAAGGTAAAATAAAGACATTTTCAAAAAAGAACTGAGAGAATCAGCCACCAGCTGACCAGCCCTGAAAGAAATGTTAAAGGAAGTTCTTCAGGCTGAAGGAAAATTATCCTGGATGAAAAACTAATTCTGTACAAATGAATGAAGAATGACAGAAATGGTATATGTATAGGCAAATATAAAAACTCTCTTGTTTTTAAAATGTCTTTATAAAATGGATTTAAAAATAATAATAGTAGCAACATATTGTGGGCTTTCTAAAATACATAGAGAGTAAAGCGAAAGGTATGAAAACATAGCCCAAGTGATGAGGTGAGGGGGCAGGGATGGTAGGAAGTATAATTTCATGAGATTCTTATATTCTACACAAAGTTTTATAATATTTTTTAAAGTTATACTGTGAGAAGATAAAGATGCAAATTGTATATCTTACAGCAACCACTAATAAAAGAGAAAAAAAACAGGGCTATAACTAATAAACAGTACAAAAATTTAAAACCTTTATGATTCTACAAGCAGTATCTCAGCAACAAATGTATTCTGTTTGCTAAAATACACCTGCTTAGGTTTCTTTCAATAACTAGCCTAATTCTTGATTCTTCCATATTTCGAATAGAAAATTGTAAAGAGTATTATATACATGTTTCTAATTCCCTGTTTGGGAAGAAAAACTAGAAGAAATATATAGGTAAGAATTGGAGCAACTTCAATACCCTTCAGGTAATTTATCCACACCTCCTCAAAGCATGCTGGTCACTTGACCATTTCAACTCTATTCATGGAGGTGCTTCTTCAATGACATCAGAACCTTGGTATTCTCATAGTTATTGTGTGATATTATGCTGTCAGCACTAGATCTATTAGCTTTTTTCAGGTCTTTGATGTTTCTATGACTGTGAAGCTATACTATTTAGGTGTTCTTGGTTGGATAGGTTTTATTTTATTTGAGTAGAGGTCTGATTAATTTCAGGTTTCAGTGTTAAGCATAGAGCACACAATATAATTTTGACTTCTCTCTGGCACATAGTCACAGGGTTGGAGAGCTTCTATGTTGTTGAGAGCTTAAGATCAGAAAGGTGAAATGTGTGTTCTCAAAGCCTTGCTGGGGAAGCAAGTAAAAATATCAAAATTACGAATTATTTGGCTGATATTAAAAAGAAAAATAGGATGTTTTATAGAATTTCTATGTAATTCTTCTGTTGCTCTTACAAAGTTGAGGAATGCATAGTTATACATTGAGATTCCTTTATGAAATACAGTAGTAATTCTATTAATCTTAGTATGTTTTGTTTTGAAATTTCACTAAGACTTTAATAAATACAGATTACAATTTTAAGTGCAGCACCTCAAAATTTTGTATTTGATGCTATTCATCATGTTTTGAAGAAGTTTGTGAATAGGAAAGGATTAACCTAGGCAGCACAAAGACTTTCAAAATGAATTCTAGGCCAATTATCATACCAAGACAACATTCATTCATAGTAGAACAAGCACTTATTAAAAATCTCATTTATGCTAAGTGCTGTAAGGGACACCTTCATGCACTAAAGGCTCATATCTACATATGTATATTAGAATATGTATGGAAGTATATTTGAGAAAGAATATTCAAGGTAAAAAAAAGATGGAGTATGGTTGGAATGAGAGAGAGAGACTCGAGACAGAGAGAGAGAGAGAGATAACAAGTGCAAAGTCATTACCAAAGTAATTGAAAAATACTTTTACTTTCTTTACACTTTCTGATTTGGGGTTTAGATAATTAAACCAAAAAAATATGGATCAAGTCATTGTAACAAATTTAGTGTAACCTTTTGATATCTCCTTTGAGGGTTAAATGTACATTGACATCTTAACAATTGCTGAGTGTGCTTGCCAACTTTGGCTCACAAATTTGGTTAAAGAGAGACAGATGAAAAGAAAGGAAAGAACATTAAAGGAGGCAGGGACAAAAGAGAGAAACATAATTTGTTCCTTCCCACCCATCAAATGAAGGACAAGTTTACATTAAGTTTTCTTAAGAGAAAAATTAATCACTATATAGTCTTAAAGCTCTTCATAATTTTCAGATGGTTGTGGTTGATATTTCAAATATGAAATAAAAATTGTGCACTTATTTATACACATGGAAATGTGCTGAAGACATTGAATGGACATACGTCTTTGATTCCAAATATATTTTCTTTTTTTTAATTTAATTTTTGTATGTTATGTTAATCACCATACATTACATCATTAGTTTTTGATGTACTGTTCCATGATTCATTGTTTGCGTATAACACCCAGTGCTCCATTCAATACATGCCCTCTTTAATACCCATCACCAGGCTAACCCATCCCCCCACCCCTCTCCCCTCTAGAACCCTCAGTTTGTTTCTCAAGGTCCATAGTCTCTCATGGTTCGTCTCTCCCTCTGATTTCCCTCCCTTCATTTTTCCCTTCCTACTATCTTTTTTTATTATTATTATTTTTTTAACATATAATGTATTATTTGTTTCAGAGGTACAGTTCTGTGATTCAACAGTCTTACACAATTCATAGCGCTCACCATAGCACATACCCTCCCCAATGTCTATCACCCAGTCACCCCATCCCTCCCACCCCCCCACCGCTCCAACAACCCTCAGTTTGTTTCCTGAGATTAAGAATTGCTCATGTCAGTGAGATCATATGATACATGTCTTTCTCTGATTGACTTATTTCGCTTAGCATAATACCCTCTAGTTCCATCCACGTCGTTGCAACTGGCAAGATTTCATTTTTTTTGATGTGGTGTATATATACAATGGAATATTATGCAGCCACCAAATATATTTTCTTAAAGAAAATAATTCAATGAGCAGAATAAATATAAATATGTCATTTGCAAAATCATAACAACAGAAATTATATTGTTCAGAGAATATGGAAATTGGAGACCTTCTTATATTTTTATCAATGTGAAACAGAGAATTAATTTTTTTCTATTCTGCATTTGATTGATTAATTCATTCAGTTATGTTTGTACTCTATCTTGAGATTGAGCATGACTCATGTACATATTTTTTGAAAACAAAAGTTCAGCATGTAATCTTTTTTTAAGATTTTATTTATTTATTTGAGAGAGAGAGATAGGGAGAGAGAGCATGAGTGGTGGGGAGGGGCAAAGGGAGAAGGAGAAGCAGACTCCCTGCTGAGCAGGGAGTTCAATGCAGGGCTGGATCCCAGGACCCTGAGATCATGACCTGAGCCAAAGGCAGATGCTTAACCCACTGAGCCACCCAGGCGCCCCCAGCATGTAATCTCCATATGCTGAAAGCGTGAATTTTTCTAAAGAGGCCCTAGAAATAGGAAAGACCACTATTTTGAGATTAGCTACCTTGTATCAGTTGCATGTTGTCACACACACATACATAAAATGCTGTGTAAAAAACACTCAAAGTCAATGGCTTCAAAATTTTTTTTTTCCTTACTAGTTTGCAGGATTGGTGGATCCAGATAAGACAAGGAAGGAAAGTTCTAGTTCAGCTCACACACATGGGGCAGGCCCAAGGTTAGCTAGCTTGGTTGGGTTGGAATACCTGAGTGGAGAGTTTTACTATGAGTCTTTTATCCTCCTGGGACCCAACAGCTGGCTGGAGCAGAAGCACAAAAGAGCAAAGGGAAACATGCAAGGTCTCTTGAAGCTCAGACACACTGTCAGTTCCATCTCATTCTAGTGGCTAGAGCTGGTCATATTGCAGGACTGAGTCATCTATTGTGTAAGGAATTGCAAAATCATAGAGCAAGGAAGGTGGAAACAGGGAAGAGTGAATAACTGAAGTAATCAGTGAAATCTATCTTGTCTATGCTACAAATGTAAAGATGTGTAAGACACATTTGAGAGTGTGTCAACCCTGAAGAGTCTATTGATATTAAGAGGATCTACTTCTCGGGGCACCTGGGTGGCTCAGTCAGTTAAGGGTCTGCCTTTGGCTCAGGTCATGATGCCAGGGTCCTGGGATAGAGCCCTGCATCGGGCTCCCTGCTCCACGGGAAGCCTACTTCTCCCTCTGCCTCCCTCCTTGTTCCTGCACTCGCTTGCTCTCAAGTAAATAAATAAAATCTTTAAAAAAAAAAAATGAGGATCTACTTCTCAAGTCTCTGTAACTAGGATCCCAACATTCAAGGCCTTCACTGGGCATGTCTTTGTTTTTTGTCTAATACTTTCAAGTTGCCTTTGGAAATAGTGCAATGCCCTGTAAGTGGAATGATCACAAAATTTTATGCACTGTAGGATATATGGTATTGGGGGTGTTATTTGTACATTGCATTTTGCTACCGTATACTGATCCATGCATCTTGTATTCCAGCATTTGTGCTAGTCTCATTACTATAATATTTTTCTGTCTTTCTTTCTACCAGTTTTGTTGTAAATAGAAAGTATGAAAATAGTTCCATCTAAAGAAAAGTTTATTTTATGGTTATCCTTACCTTTCCCTCTAATTCCTCTAGGAAACAATATCAAGAAATCAGGATTTGGGGATTAGAAGGCAACAAAGAAACATTTTTACTTAATAGGTTGGTGGAATGTAAGGACAAAGATTGGCAAAGGAAGGGAGGTTCCCCAAAGAATTACATTTTCACTTATATTTTATTTCCCTTCCCATATTTTGTAACACATAAGGTTTAAAAGTTCTCATTTGTCTATGTGATGTTCAGATCCGTTGCTTTATGTTCTCAGAATAAATAACAGTTGTTAAAAATAGTCTAACTACAAAACCATCAGTGTATGCTAGTTCTCTTATTCACAAGCTCTCTGTTCTAATTGTGCCAGTAAGATATTTTAAGGTAAATCATCTAATGAAATATAGTCTCTTCTTTACCTATACTTTATTTTCTTCATTTTTTTTCAGCAAATGAAACCTAAAGCTGCAAAAAGAAACAAAATAACTATTTTGGTGCTGACTAGTGCTTTCTAGACTTTTAAATTAAAATTCTCTACTGTAATAGCTTTTACTAGATTAAAATATTGTCTTCTATGATAGCTAAACAGTTTTATATTTAATTAGTTTTCAAGCAGCCATGGATGAGTGTTAAGGTTGTTTTTCTTTTTTCTTTTTTCTTTTCAATTATAAAAATGAGGCAACACATGATCAATTCACTTAGCAACATTCTCTCAGTTAGATCTTTTTCTTTCCTTTTTCATCATACATCTTAAAATTACTAAGTAATACACAGTAGTGAAACATGAATTAAAGAGTTTCATAAAAATGTCAGGGAGATGTTAACATTAAAGGTATAGTTAAATATTTATAATTCACTCAAACAATAGTCTTTTCTGCTTAAAGCTGCAGAAGGTAATCTCTAAATAATAACTAACATTTGAGCAATCTTCTCCAGTTTGCAGAGCACTTTCAACTCTATTTAGCTGTAGTTCAGAGAAAAGAATTGTTTAAAGTTGCCTAGCAAATAAGATGTGTAGTCCACAGCCATATTTTCTGATTTTTAAATTTCATGTCTCTGAAAGCAGTCTGCAATCTCCATAACCTTGCAATATCTCTCTACTCCTTATCCTTTTTTCCCTCAGATTTATATAAACTCAGTTTATGCCACATACATTGGCAAGACTTTCCTCAATTTTTATTTGGATGATACACTCGGTCTTCATAACTAAACTGGGAATGTTATTGCTAGTAGAGATCTCTTGTGCTGTTTCTTTCATCTCTCTCTCCTGTGCCCACAAGCCCCTAACCTCTCCAGGCTCATTATATGTTCAGTAACATTTGGTGACTGGATATAAAGAAATGTTTAGTCATTAGTGTAATTTATAGCACTTCATAGTTCAAACTAATTTGAAGTTTCTTTGATTTAAGTACATGTGTGCATGTCCCTAAACCAAGGAATCTGTAGCAATAAATGGCACTGAGTTTCTGGAGTATATGGAAAGAATCTGATTAAAGCAGGGTTTGAAGAATTTTGTTGACCCGAACTATCTTTCTTGAGACATAGATTAATTTTCTCACTTTTCATTCAGTAAAGTTCCTAAATCTCCTTCTTAAAAAATAAATTTATGTTTTTCTGCTCTGAATGTTGAAAGGCTTCCAACGGGTCCTGAAAGCACTGTATTTCATCTCCTAGAGTTTCAATGAACTTTTTTCTTTTCTTAATAGCTCAGTGAAACTGGAGAATAATTACTTTTTCAGTTAATGTTAGACTGATGGCATTTTTAAACAAAAAGCTGGCAGCAAATATGATGTCAAGCTATAGTGCATTGAAGAGTGGTTTGGCCACTTTGCAACTCACCTCGGAGACATCAGACTTCCTTTGTGGTGCCAAGTGAAGCATTAAGGAATAACACAATGGAGATGGAGGGGGGATGCTGGCTTTTTTTTTTTTTCCTCTAGGTGTAGAATTCTGTATCTCCATGCACTGCTGCAGGAGATTGACTTTCCAATCTTTGTATAACCGGGCAGTCCTTTTGCAAAGACCCCAGAGATCCATTTTCTCACAATCTAAAAAGTAAGTAGATATAAAAAAAAAAAGTTAACATTAATAAGCCACGAAAGTGCTTTAACTTTTCTCCGGTTTGTTTAAAACTTGGGATCAAGTCAGAGTTTTCTGTCACACCTTTGAAATGCCTGAAGAAGACAAGAAAGCAATGTTTTCCAGCAGTAGATCAAGCATCCGTGTGCACTGCACTGGTAACTGCAATGACCTATTGCAGAGTCAACCTGTTCATATAATCATAACAGATATTTCAATCAGGACACATCTGAAAATATACTTTTTTTATGAGCTAAGTTCTATGTTGAATGCTGTGGGGGACATCCAGTAAGGATGAAGCAGTTGGAATTAGGCACAAATAACTACACAGATAACTATATTTAATACATCGTAGAAAGCATTACGTTTAATAGTAGATGTGCAGATGAAATACTTTGTGGGTGGAAAAGAAGAAGAGGTGATTTCCTCTTTGAAGGGGCTGAGAAGTGGTGAGACAGGAGTGGGGGCAGAGCCAGGAGACCTGGGTCAGGATGGCAGATGAGGTGACCTGAGCTGTGGATTTCTACCAGAGAAAGACACACAAGAGAGAAGCAATTCAAAGTGAGAGAGATTGATTTTAAGCCATAGGTGCGGGTCAGGAATCAAGATGGGGGTCCCAGAGTTGGGAGTTCAGAGCTCTCGCACATCACACTGAGGACTGAGAGGATGAGAATGAGAAGAGTTTTGGAACCAGTAAGGGTGGTGCCAAAGAAAAAAAGCACCAACACTAAAGTGAGTTTTATGGGACACCAGATTTGAGGAGCTTGGCTTGGGTTGGCTCCTTTATAGGGCAGGAGAATCCCATGGAGGAGATGCTATGTGAGTAGGGAAAGGTTATGCCCAATTTTTTTCTGGCATTGCTGGCTGTCTTATGTGTGTGTATGGATGTGTGTTTGAAGAAGGACTGGATCATTTGTGCTACAGATTATGTAATTACCACCATATTTATGCGTGGAATACAACTTTCTGTTATCTAGAAAACAGTTAACAAATGAATACATCATTCAGAATCCAAAAAAATCACTTAAAGCCTAAATTATCCATATCGGTTAGGTTGAGGTTATCAACTGGATTATATATTTTTTTAGTCCTAACTTTGTGTAAATGCAATTATAGTGGACATAGCTTCTCTAAATATATAAAAGAGACAATGAGAAAATTGGCATACAGTGGCCCTAGTTCTGTTACCTTTTTTTTTTTAAAGAACTTCACTGTGGCATATTGTGTATATTATAAACTTCACCCATTTCAGGTATACAATTTGATGATTTTTGGTCACTGACAAGTGGCGTTAACATCACGTAAGTTAGTTTTAGGA
This sequence comes from Phoca vitulina, assembly GCF_004348235.1. NCBI lineage: Eukaryota > Metazoa > Chordata > Mammalia > Carnivora > Phocidae > Phoca > Phoca vitulina. Next base: position 22,931,428 of record NW_022589718.1, read on the forward strand.
CATTTCCTTATCCCACCTAAGACCCCTCCTGTTTATTTACAGTTAATCCTTCTTCCCACCCTCAAACCCAGGCAATCGCTAATATACTATCTTTATACATTTGCCATTTCTGGACATTTCATATAAATGGAATCATAAGTCTGTCATCTCTTATGTCTGGTTTCTTTCACATAGCATGATGTTTTTGAGGTTCATGTTTGATGTAGCATGCGTCCGTAGCTCATTCTTTTTTATTACCCAATAATATACCATCGTATGGATATACTACATTTTGTTTATCTAGTCACCAATTGATGAATAGTTAGGTTGTTTCCAGGTCTTGGCAATTATGTATAATGCTGCCATGAGCCTTCATGTGCAAGTCTTTGTGTGGATATATGTTTCATTTCTCTTGGCTAGATACCTAGAAGTGGAATTGCCATGTGATATGATAGTTTTATGTTTAATATTTTGAAAAAAAAATGTCCAATTGCTTTTTGAAGTGGTCCTGTTACCTTGATGTTGACGATGAAGACCGTATCTGCTATTACTATTTCTATGTGGTATTTGTTTTATCTTTGTGTCAAATTACATAGATATATAGATAATTTATAGGTTTATATTCATTCTTTCCTTTCAGGTCTCACAAAAATTCCATGGGTAGGCACCAATATTAGTATTTTCATATATATCTTGAATGCTTTCACTATGTTCATCTTTTCAATTGCTTCAATACTAGTAGCCCAGAATTTAACAAGCACACCTAATACGTCAAGGGAAAGGAACTCATGTGGTCTAAGAGAGAAGAGGGAAGTATCAGTATTTGTTGATATTAAGAGGCTGGGTAAATTATGAAGAATCTAAAATCATGTATGGATGAATTGAATGAGATGCACGAAGAGGTGCATTTCTTTATTGGGTGGCCCATTTAAGCAAGAAATGGAGTGCATTTTCAAAGATGAAAAATCACACTGATACCTAGGAAATATCCCATGATTGGTACCGTCTCAAGCTGACTGTGATTCACACTTAGTTCATACCAGCCCATAGATAAGTGGGTGAATTCTTCCAGGGCAGAGACTAGTTCTATTTATCGTTTTATCCTTGATAACTACATCACAATAGAGACACAATACATACTCTGTTGATCAAATGTAGCAACAAATAAATATGTACTTTCCAGAGATATTCTCAGAGGTATTAGAGTTATATTACCGTGAGTACACAGCAAATAGAAGTAACACTGAGGGATATCCAAATCACCGGATTGATTGGTTATCATTTGTTAAACTAAAACCACTTCAGCAAGGTAGCCTTACCTCTGTGCTTTAAGTTTCATTACGAATTTCCTCCCAAGGCCAAACTGTCTTTGAGGGTCCTTTAACTGTGTATATCACGTATACTTGGTCTCATAGAAAAAACCTAAGTTAAAGATGGCCCAGTGATGTGGAATTTAGGGTATGGCAAGCTTTTATTGGGAGGGAAAAAAGGTGTATCCTCACCTGCGTGTATTGTATTAACCTAAACAAAATAGTATCTAGATAAAGACATCAGTTCTCAAGCCAGTTAAGATTTAGGCTTAGATCCTAATAGCTTTTCCAATATTTATTTATTATTTTAAGGAGTTTTAACTTAATAAATACTTGGTAATTTCCCTATTTCTTCCTCTAATTGACTTAGAATGAAGACAGACAAAAGCAGATAAATAATTACAGCAAAGAGGCTGATTGATTAATGCCATTAACATATTTTTTGATTAAAGCTAGAATGAATCTGATGGTGGTAAGACAGTACACGACTGATATTTTCAAACACCGCCTCAGCACTGACTCAGGAAACAACTTGGCAACCACCATCAAAAGCCTTAAAAATGCTTGTGCCTGCGAGTAAGTAATCCCTCTTCTTGAAATTTACCCTACGAATATAAAGATAAATGTAGGAAATATGGAAATACTTGGGAAAAGCTATCTGCAGAAGAATATCAATCACCGGCTCTACTTTCTATTTTTAGGCCCTGGAAACAACTTATATAAACAATAGGAAGTGATTAGGTATCTATAAAATGACCCGTTTGGTGGAATATAAGGTAGCCATTAATAATGCTGGTGATTACAATCTTGTAGCACACAAGAAGATGCTGGTGATAAAGTTGTACATAAAATTGATACAAAGTCTTACATGCATTTTGATGTATGTATTTATTTATTTTTTAAAATGCATGAAGGAAAAAATCCTAGAAAAAATTATACCAAAATACTAATAGAATCAGCCTCCTACGTTAAGCACACTTTGTCTTTTTTGGTTTCGTTTCTGTATGTGGTTATGTTATATCCAGGACAACAAAACATGACAACGAAATTACTCATTAAAGTTTTAGTTCAAAATAAATCTTTAACTTTCTTTTCGTTCTTTCTTTTTTCTTTTTTTTTTTTTTTTTTTTTTTAGTGTAAGTAGAATCTATTGACTGCTAATCATGGGCTGTATGGAGGCTTCTATGTATCATATTATTTAATTCTATTACTATTTCATGGTGCAGATTCTATTCTTCACTTCATTTCATTGAGTGGGAAATTCTAGCTTATAGACTTAATCATGTTAAGTGAGGTAAAGTAAGAGGGTTTAAGTGTAGCATTGAGTGAAATCCTAATCCTGGCCAGTTCTCTCCAGAGCATAACCTCTTACCCAATACATTGTCTACCTCAAAATGGGAACTGGGGACTGGGAGATAAACTTGAGACCTTAGAGATTAAGTATCTGAAAAGAAAGGAAAGGTATGCTCCTTCCAGATTTTTGTTTTTCATGAAAAGAATTTTCATGTCTGAATTTTTCACTTACAATCCGGACCTCTGGCAACATGAGCTCAGATGCGAGGGATTGAAAGTCAGAACAAGCAAAAGGCTTTGGCATGTTTCCTTATGATGGCTTTTACTTGTCCACCTGACTCTACTCCAAACCACCATTAGATTCCTGCTTGACCTCAGGGATCACTCAGTAAGGTTTCTTGGGGACAGGAGTGACTGCTAGCCATATTTGGTATTCCTGGACACCTTTGTCTTCTAAAAAGGAGAGCTTGGGGGAACATGCAGTCCGGACACAAGGAAACAGGAGTAATATTTCCTGCCCGGTATTGTAAAGACAAAATGCTGCTGTGTCCCCCACCCTGATTCAAGGGCCAGGGACAGCGACCTCTCACGTGAGCCTTTGAAGGAGTGCGTGGGTGGGTGGTATTTCCTTTCTCTTTCCTTGAGATTATCTGACTCACCCTGTCTGATCAGCTGAGACAATCCTCTGAGAAGAACTCTGAATGAGAATTACAGTAACAGCCTTTGTCTGACAGCAAAGAGATTTCCCTGAGCCAGTGCGTTTGGTCTGGAGATGAGCCCAAAGCAGTTTTACACTAGAGCAGTTGAATTTGTCTCCAAAAAAATATTTGTTTGCACTGACTGTTTGGAATTTGAATGGGGAGTGGGAGGCTCCAGCTGGTGGCTGTGAAGTGTGACAGTGTTTATTCGAATTAGATGGCTTAAAAGGGAGTATCTATTCAAGGGAAGAACTCCGCCTTTCTCTGTGAAATGTCCCTGCATTCCATCTCTGCTTGACTCTCCCACTCTCGCAGTTAGAATGGATTTGACACTCTTGTTTTGGTTTAAACAAAAACAAAAACAAACGAAAAGAAGAAGCCACTATTACATCCCCCCACTCTCTTCCTATCATATCAGCACAGAATCCAGGATGGCCTTACGGGACTACAGAAAGCAACCAGCTCAGTTGCCACATTGTTTGGAACAGTTTATGCTAGAGCCTTAAGGCACATCATTTAGAAAAATGAGGAACTGTGTAGATTCGGGTGGAATGATGTCCAGCACTGGAACCATGGATCCCAGTGCTGGACTGTGTGATGAGGAAAAGCACTGCCTTCCTTTTGTACATATGCCTTACTCAACCCCCTGCTTCAATTGTTAGAATCTCACCCAGTAAAGGAGATTCAGCCTGAATCTCCAAGTTCATATATCCCTGTTCCTCCTGCCCCAAAGTGAGCAATTTGTAACAATTTACCCGGCAATAAATAAATAATCGTATTGTGATGAAACAAATGGCCTTTAATCACAGAGTGTTTGTTGTAGCCTTAATAAATATTGATTACCATCTTGATTATAATGATGTGATCTGTTACAATAAATTTTTAAGTAAACACTACTACACCTGCACACAACCAGAGGAAGATTTGGTATCAATCCAGCAACAAAAGTTCTCTTCCCAACCCTCCGCGTTCTCAACTGCCATTCGTTTTGAAAGGGATTTTAAAGGAACGTTAAACATTTCGCAAACTTGCTTTTTGTGCTCAATAATTTATTTCTTGTTAGAACGGGTTTTCAGGCTAATTAAGATAAATTGTTTGTAATGAATAGAAACCTGGCATTCACCAGACTGGCTTGAAGTCTGAATTCTGAACGACTGAAAGAAGAGGAACCTTGAAATTAGGAAGTGATTACTTATTCTGTAATTTGCTGGTCAAAGAGAGTACATAGTCACAATTCAGATTACTGTCCATATGTAGGTTATGTTTTCTAAAGCAGTGCCAATATTTAAAACAAAACTTGCTGGCTAATTCATGGGTTAAAAATCTTTTTAAAAGGTCAGCAGTTCAATCTGAGTGCATCTTCAAAGATTAAGCCTTTTCGCTGAAATGGGTCCATTGACTTTCTTCAGAGATCTGTTTCTTTTCTTTTTGCTTTCTACTTTCAGAATTTCTTCCATTTCTTCAATGCCTAGGCTAAATGACATTTTAGAAGGAAAAGCATACTCAACAGACTGAACTCAGGGACCCTGGTGAAATGACGTATTTTTTTTTTCTCTTCTATAAGGGCATGGAGTTGAACTAGATGATCTTTTCAGACCCTTTCAACTCGGAAATTTCATAATTCCAACTACTATTTCTTCATTCTCATTGCATTCTGAGTAACTTCGATGCCTATGTTTGCAGTCTCTGAGGATCTAGCCCAGTGGTTCTCAGACCAAATTATAGCCAACCAAGTAGCACAGGTGGGGGAAATGTGTTAACATTCAGATTCCTTGCTTCTGTACCTAGTGCTTAGGTTTAATAGATACAGGGTGGTCTTAAGAATTAGCGTGTTGAGAGAACACCTATTGTCATTTCTGCAGCAGATATCTTGTGGATCCTTCCTTACGGGAAAAAAAAATGGTTTGGTAGCTTATTTATCAGTTTTATTTAACACCAAACCATTCAGTTACAGCCTGTGTGAACCCCAGCTGACTTCATGCTGATCATCATCTATTACAAGCACACAAAGCTTACTTAATATCAAGAAAGCCAATTTTTACAGAACTCTGCTTTATTAAGATGTCTCCTTTTCTTGAAATAGCTTTTTATAAAGGGATATAAAAGGGAGAGGATATTGAGACAAAGATAAAAACTTCAGTTCTAACTACCAGAAAATCATTTCTCAGTCTTTGTGTGGAGAAAAATATGGTTCAAGATCTAGGATTCCATGTGGCTTAGCCAGGTATAAATTAAGATGGCTGATGAATTGAATGCATGGTTATTTTAAGCCATCAAAAAAAAGAGCTGGGTCATTTTGTTTACATTTTATCACATTACATTCCACAGCACTTTAAGACATCTGGAGTGGAGCGCCTTGGGTTTATTGCATGTCAACCAACTCTTGCTTCTTGCTGCCCCTCAGACAACTGAATGAACTTGGCAGCCTCTGAATCTGAGGCTTACAGCACGGATTCTTCTGCGCCTTGTCCATACAGGTTGTCTCTGTGGCCAGTTGGATGTTGGTCTGTCCTTCACAGTTTTCTTAGGAAACCCACTATCACTGACATTTTCCTGATTTGAAGAGACCAGGGAAATGCATGTGTCATGCATTCTTTGACTTCTTTACCCATCTCTCCACTGTTCTCCTTCACCTTTTTAAGTCTTTAATGTAGAAATTACCCTGTTGTTTCAGAAAGGACAGCACCCCTGATACACAATTTCTTTTCATCATGACATGTTTTCTAGAAAACTTGGTCAGATGAATGTTTCTCCTTCCCCACCTGGTTACCTATGGGACCTCTGCCATGTTAATATATATTTCATATAAAAAGTTTAGAATGCTAGTTTATTATATGTTTTTTTTTAAAGATTTTATTTATTCATTTGAGACACAGAGATACAGAGAGAGAGTGAGCATGAGGAGGGGGAGAGGCAGGGGAGAGGGAGAAGCAGGCTCCCTGCTGAGCCAGGAGCCCGATGTGGGGCTCGATCCCAGGACCCTGGGATCATGACCTGAGCCGAAGGCAGACGCTTAACCATCTGGGCCACCCAGGCACCCCTATTATATGTTTTATTCTAAAACTTTTCAAACCTTTTAAAGGGCTATTGGATTGTGTGAATTTCCATGGATGGGGGGTGAGAACTATAATAATCTACTTTGACCAAATACATGAAATGTTTCTTTCTTTCTTTCTTTCTTTCTTTCTTTCTTTCTTTCTTTCTTTCTTTCTTCCCATGGAACCCTTAATGACAACTCATAGTACATTAGTGTCCTGTGGAGCAGTTTTAGAAACCTACTCTCAGGAAATGTGGTGTTGATTTTCCATTGTGTGCTGATGAGGAATGTGAACCAGGGAGAAAATAGAAGGCACAGCCTGGCTTATTGGGTTGCACTTGAATTTTAGGCAAAGGAACAGAGTGTAGCCAGAAGGTAAAATGGGACATTTTTACACTCATACTTTGAAATGTCCAATTTTCCCATCAGGATCCTCTTATTAACTGGTTCTCAACCTTTGTGAATATCAAGACCCCTCTTACACATCAAACTTTTGAGTTTTCCCACATGATTAAGTTATTATACTTTATTTCTATGTATTGAGAAAATATATAATAATAAAAGCTACTATGATAAAATAAGGTAAAACCACACACCTATAAAAAAGTTAATATGGAGAGCAAAATGCCAGGAGGGATGTGGAGAAACAGGAACTCTTTCTCACTGCTGGTGGGAATGCAAAATGGTATAGCCAGTTTGGAAGCACTTGGAAAATTAAATAGTTTCTTACAAAATTAAACAGACTCTTACCATATGACCCAGTTGTTGCCCTCCTTGATATTTACCCAAACTAACTGAAAACATTTCCACACAAAGACCTGCACACTAATGTTTATAGTAGCTTAATTCATAATTGCTAAAACTTCAAAGGCATCTTGATTGCTTCAGGTGGATGGAAACATAAACTGTGGTGCATCCAGACAATGGAATATTATTCAGCAATAAAAAGAAATGAACTATCAAGCCAGGAAACTTAAATGCATATTCCTAAGTAAAAGAAGGCAATCTGTAAAGGTTACATACTGTATGATTCCAGCTATACGACATTCTGGAAAAGGCAAAACTGTGGAAACGGTGAAAAGATCAACGGTTGTCAGGTGTGCAGAGGGAGAGAGGGATGAATAGACACAGCACAGAGGATTTTTAGGGCAGTGAGACTACTCTGTATGATACTACAAATGGTGGGTACGAGTCATTATACATAAATCAAAACCCAAAGAATGTACCCAACCAAGAATGAACCCCAATGTAAATTATAGACTTTAGTGATAATGATATATTATCATTATCTCATTGATTGTACTCATTGATTGTAACTCTGGTGCAGGATGTTGATAGTGAGGGGAGTTGTGCATGTGTGGAAGTAAAGGGGATAGGGGAACTCTCTGTACTTGCTGTGAATCTAAAACTGCTCCCAAAAAAAGTCTACTAAAAATTAAATCATTACAAAATACACTTACCATTTGATCCAGCAATCACATTCTTGGGCATTTATCCCAGAGAAATAAGAACTTATGTGCACATTACACACACACACACACACACACACACACACACACACACGCATAAGCTATTATGACCTCAGCTATCTCTTTAAGTCACTTTGCTGTCTATTATTCAGAATAGCAGCTTGTGATTCCTTTGAAAATAGTACCTGGTGCAGTTGTCAAATGAAGGATGTCTCGGGGGTTGTTGGGGACCGGCAGATTAGGAACCATCGCCTCATGGTAAAATGGCCTGATTTGGAGTTTTGCAATTCTAGCATCCAAGTCTCCATCTCACACAGGGTATTTGCATCAGATAAGCATCATTTTGAGTTTCTGCCCACATATGCTACTGGCATATTGATATTTTCAGCCAAACTCTTCAATGTAGAGGAATGATCACCACAACTCAGGATCAACATCAGCACCAAGCACATATAGAACATCTTTCTTGGACTTCCTGTTTTCATACTGAGGATGTGAAGGTTGAACCTAGGCCTCTCTCAGGACATCAGTCACTGCTCACTTAGTCCTATGTGCCCTACCCTTCACCTAAAGGGCTTTAAAAAAAAAAAATGACCTAACAGGTTATTTAGAATATTTCATTGAGATATTTGCTACTTTGGAATTTACATTATTTATTTGTGGTCAGAGTGTGTCTACTTAATCACGTGACAAACATTTAATTTAGTGTACATTAGCATGCATTTATTGTTCTCATTCCCATACGTGTAATATAGATACCCTTTGTAGGGTACCTTCTATGTGCTGGGGAACTATGTTGGTGGTTTATATTTGTAATGAACATACGTTAACCATCTCATAATAACCTTGCACAATAAGTATTGTACCATTTGACAGATTAAAATACTGTAAGGCTCAATGAGGTGAAGAAATTTGATAATGGTGACCGAGCTCATAAGTAGCAGAACTATGATTTGAATCCAAAGCTACCTAGAATTTAAATGATGGTAGTGATGATGATGGGAGGATTACTTCCTGTAGTTTTAGACAAGGACTAATCCTTTCATGACATATTTGTCATAACACCTGGTGGTTAGGAGCCTTGGCTCTGGACTAACTGCCAGGATTGGAATCCTGGTTACATGTTATGTGATTCTGAGCTAGCTACTAATTTCTCTGTGCTAGCATTACCCATCTTACTACGGAATAACAATATACTTATATTATAAAGGCGCTATGAAAATCAAATGAATTAATATCTGTAAATATGTTTAGAACAGTGACACATAGTAAGCAATCAACCCACATTAGTTATTATTACAATTAAATATTAAAAAATAAACATTTTAGGTGATATTACCACATCATTATTGTAGAATGTGTACAAGTTTTCTGTGCCAGTGACCACTGCCTGAAGCTCTGACTATTCAATCTTCTCCATTCACTGTGGGATGCACTAGAACCAACAAGGTCCCTGACCTAAACTGGTCTATTGGACTCATCCCTGAACATCTCTATCAGCAGCCTCAGATTGCTGGCCAGCCACCATCTCTCTGATTGTAGAAATGACACGTATTTGGAAGATGCTTAAAATGAGGGCTGTGAAGCCAAAATTTTCTATTTTTGAAAATTCTATGAAGCATAAACCACGTAACATCTTTTTTATTGCAGGGAATATGAGATTATTCTTACCTCTTTATTTATAATTTGGTACCTGGGGTAACTTAGTGTCAGTGTTGATAAGGACTCAAGGCATTATAAAGTAGGTTTAGAAATGTATTTGCAAGTCCTGATATTCTATAAGAAAAATATCTTAAAACATCAAGGTTGCTCTATGTTAGGTTACATAGTTTAAGATTACATTAGTTGTAGAAACATCAACTTTTCTGACATCGGATACATTTCTCCCTGAGAGGAAGATTGAAAACAGCATTATGAGACAGTTAACCAAAGCAAGATGCTGTATTTTTGATACAACCTGATATTCATTCATTGGGCTAATATGATTATATTTGGCATCTCACATAAAAAATACACTCACTCATACACATAAAAAATATATATGTATTAACTTGTTTGTGGCAGAATCCAGTACACACTCTTTCCTTCACTGGTCTTTTAAGATCAGAATTCACATTCCTACAACTATGTTTTCAAACCATGACTATTTACCCTGGGGTTGTACTTTTCTTTGATCTTAAAAAGAATATTTTTTGTTTTTCCAACAGTAACATGAAAACACCCAAATACAATTGAGCTCCAACTCTGTATCCAAAGAAGATGATTTTACACAAACTAGATCTAATGCCACCAGGGTAAATAGCATAGGAAGCGTTTCATTTTTTTGTCAGGTCATTAGTAAACGTATGTATGAGAGAAACTAGGATCTTTAAAGTTATGACCAAGAATACTATTTTATAAACCATAATTTATTTCAAAAGTAGAAGTTAACAGGGTAATTTGGAGAAAACATTCCAGATATTTAGGTAAACAGTTGCCATGAACAGGCTTTAGTTATTTCATTTCTATGTATTGTACAAAACACATATGCCATGTGAGATGTGTTTAATGAGGAAAATAATAACAAAGGTAAAGAATTCCTAAAATGAAAAACACTCCACAAGAACTTATCAGGTGAGATCTTGCAGACAGAATGTTTCTCCTGTTGCTTCCAGAACCCCGAGGAGAGGCTTATGTCAGAGACAGAATGTGCATCTCATTAAAAACTATAGCCTTAAATAGTTGTAAATCTTTGATTTCCAGCTCAAGAATGTAGTCCTCTTGCAGCCTGGCAGAGAAAGAGAAAGGAAACATGTTTTTTCTTCCTTTCTTAAGGTAATTAAGAGTCTGATGTATCTTTAAACGGCTTTATTCTTGTAAAGAAAGAACATGATGGAAATTGTGTTTAAAAATGTAATAGATGCTTCTCAATGAAATGAACATAATGCATTTGGGAATAAGATCACAGCCAACTGAAAATTTTAGCTCTCACATTTTAAACTTGCATAGTCAGATGAACGTGGCTGGAGAAGGTGGACTTAAATAATATTCTGTGAGTACCTGCAGCATTTGTGGAAATTTCTGAATACAGTAATTGAGTCATTTAGAGAGAGTGTTGAAGCATAATATATCTATACGATTGGACTCTGAATTGGTTAAATTCAAAATGGAGAAATGTGATAAAAATGGAACTGAGGACACTTAGTAGATATATGTCATCAGTAAAAAATGCATTTACAGCAACAAAATACTACAAGACAATTACTACAAAATATTGAATAATGAATTCAGGAAATGGTGGTTGGGCTCCATGGAAAGAGTTGATAGACTCAATCTGGTTCTTACTGCTTTATTCTCAGGGTGTCCACCACATGAAAAATTCACAAAGGAAGCACCAAAGAGCCCTGAACAGAACCATTGGTTGATTTACCTACTTTTTTCTCACTCCCTCTAGAAAATCTGTGAAAGTCTTGCCAGTCTTTCCTTTCCTTCCTGCAAAGGAAACAAACACATGTGTGGTCCAATTGGAGGAGCGAGAAAGCACTCATGACACAGAAGAGCGTATTCCACATGTTGCCAGCGCCATGTCTGTTAGTAATTATATGACAATCCGTTTGGAACATATTTTTTAAAAAAATCCAGAATCGTGCATACACTACTTAGTACCAGCCTGAAAACTCTTTAGGATGTTTTGCCACTAGATAAACATAAAAATTAAAAGTCGTGCTGAGAAAATTTTGTAGCAATTTAACAGGATAATTTTATGTTTATTGATTCTAATAATAAAGAAATTAGGAGTATGTTTTATATGTTTTTTTAAATTTCAATTTTCTAGTAATTCAGTTTTTATTTTATTTAACAAAGTATTGAGTCTGCAGCAAACTGGAAAACAAAACAAAACAAAAACAAAAACAACAATAAAACTACCTGATCCTTTACTGTAGATAGTTGAGAAATCTAAGTTTGGATTGTAGCTAAATGGGACAGCAGGGGTCAAAAAACTACAACCTGTAGTCCTGACCCTGTCCACCTCCTGTTCTGGTTTTAGGGTTTTTGTTGTTGTTGTTCTTGTTTTTTAAATGGCCCATGAATGAACCTGCCTTCACATAATGAATGTTTGCAATTGATTTGATAATAAGGAGTACTAACTTTGAAATTCAACTATGCAAAATGTTATCCCCTCCTCCAAAAAAATGCCATTCTTCTCATTAGTAGGTTTTTTTTAATTAGTGGATTTATATCACAAAAATGTGTACTCAGTTTTTATTATATTCTGAATTTCAACAATAAAAATTTGTGGAAATTTGTTTTCTCTGTTATTATATATTGTACCTACATGGTATCCTTGATTTTTTTTTCCTGTTGACCCACAAAGCCTAGAATATTTATAACCCGGTCCTTTAAAGAAAAATTTTGTCAACCACTGAGATAGAGACAGGTTTTTCAACTCGTAAGCGTTCTCACAAGTGCAAAAATGTGCATGTTCTTCAAGCTCAATAAATATTGTACATATATACATGTATTAGAATTCAAATATATAGATACAATTATAAACAAATCCAAATTAATTAAGTTTTATAAATTTGTAGCTTTTTAATTAGGTATTTTATTTCCATGTGTTATGTAAAAATTTGTATCATAAAATAATACATGAACATTATTTAAAAAAAATAGAGAAGGGTATCAAATGAAGGCCAGAAGACTCCCTTCTAAACCCAATCTAACTCTCTAGATAAAGCTTTGAACCATTTCTTTTTAAAAATTCTGCTGGTGGTTACTACCATAATTCTAAATACCATGCTTCTTTACAATTTATCAATTTTAGATATTACCTCTTAACTCCATTCTGTTCTGTACGAGAAGAAGGATTCTGCTTACTATTTTAATACGATTTCCTCTTTCCCTCCTTTAATAAATTAAGGAAAGCTATTATTTTAGCTCTTCCACTGATATCATTGGACTTTTAAATAATGTACACAAATGTTTTGGTTTTTTCCCCCAGTGATTTTAAACTTCTCTTGATGCCCCAATTTGTTAAGGCCCCTATGTCTTGCTACGCCTCTTCCTCAATTCTTTCTCTCATCTTCTGTTATCTGTGCCTTCATGTAGGCAAAATTGGGAATATTTGCTTTCAGATCTGTAAGTATTAAATCTTTTTTTAAAGCCAGTCTTAACATTTGAAACTATTAAATACATGGCTTCTATTTTTTTCTCCATATCCCCAATATAGTAATTGCTTCCAAGACTGGCTTACAATTCAAGTTAGTCCGATAAGATGTAATCCCAGGATTTTTGTTTTAACTATTGGACAAGAGAGACTTTTCAATGGTCACAGTCCTTTCCTTCAAAAACTTCCAGTAGGTGTTTACTGGACCATTTGAATCCAGCCTTTATTTCTTTTGCTTTTTCTCTCATGCTCTCTCTTTGCCTTTTTATTCTATATTCCAGAAAATTTCCTATACTTTTTTTTTTCCATCTGATTAATATGATCTTTAGCTCAGAGGATAATTACCAGACAACCTGAGTTTTAATTTCTAAGATCTATTTCTAATTCTCTGATGTTCTCTTCTCATAGCAACTCTTTTTATTTTATGATTATACGTGTTCTCAAATTCCCTAAGAAATTAGAATTGTTTAAAGTTCTTTCCTTATTTTTTGCAGTATCATTTTTGTTGTGCCTGGGACCAGTTGTTCTCATTGTTTATGGTGGTGTTTCTCTTTCATAAGCCTATTGTTCCACAAATGTCTGGTGTCCTTGGAGCCTCGATGTGGTGATGTGTCCTATGGTACCTTCCACCATCTTCTGGGTCAATGGAGTGTCATAGACAGGATTTATGGAGCTGGGGCAGAGCAGCAGACAAGGGGAAATAACAAAGCAAAGGTTCCTTTAAAGCATCCACTAGCCAGAAAGCATTTCTGAGACAGTGGAAACAAAGAAAGTCCTCACTCTCACTTCACCTAGATGGTGGTCTTCATTTGGATGTATTCCAGAAAGAAGAAGATAGGTGGAAAATACAAAAGTGTAATGAGCATCCTCATTGCCAGAAACATAATAACAACCCAGACAGACTGACCTTCTAGATTGATTTACTACTCTGAAGAACAGACTGGCATGTTCAGATGCAATGAAATTATTAGGGTCCAAAGATCAACTTTACAAAATAACAGTATAAGGCTACTGATTATTCTAGATGGGCTGCTCTAAACACACTGAGAGACTCAGTAAACTCAACCCTTAATACAAAATGTCACTTAAAAAAAAAAGATTTTATTTGTTTATTTGAAAGAGAGAGAGAGAGTGAATGAGAGGGAGAGAGAATCTGAAGCAGACTCCACACTGAGCACAGAGCCCAACACAGGGCTTGGTCCCACAACTGGAAGATCATGACTTGAGCCGAAATCAAGAGTCAGATGCTTAACCAACTGAGCCACCCAGGCACTCCACAGAATGTCACTTCTTAACACAAAGAGATAGACCACTCCAGATTTACTATGCACATTCTAAAACCTAGGGAGTCCCCTGCCCACACTGCCCTGACCATTTTTATTGGGAAAGAGGTTGGACTGAGATCATTAGGACCCTATGGACCACCTTTTATTTCTTTCATTTATAAAATATTTAGAAACATTTCTCTAAGTTAGCTTGGCAAGGATTTCGCTTTCTCATGCAAGCCAAGGTACGTTTAAGCACTCATTGATCAGGAGAAACCCATGCTAATATAGAAATGTTGGCAGTGACAGACAAAAGGTCAATAATGGTTCCAAATATACGGGGTATACTTAATCTTTTGAAATTAATCTAACAATTTCTACCAACATGCAAGTTTTTAACAGCAGTCACAATTTTGATCCTAATAAGGCATTTAATAACAATTTTATAATCCTTATTCTTCTCAGTCTGCATTCAATCAGGCTACTTCAGCAATATTTGATGATTTCTTCCAAAACTGTTTTAGTCATTGACTTAATGTTACTCACCAAATACAATATTGAAAGAACAAAATGGTTAATTAGATTACAAATAAAATATGTGAATGAATGAATAATTGTATTAATATTGTGTTAATAACAATTAAACATTGGATAAAATTAATGTCCACAAAGGTCTAATGACTGATCTGATTAACATGGCAGATAGTGAGAATCTGTTAGAGACGATTAATTTCTTGTGAACAAAATATTATCAATTTCAAGTCACACCATTAAATATCTTATTTATTAAAGCAAACATTGAAAATGAGCAATATTTTTATGGGCCCCTGGGTGGCTCAGTTGGTTAAGCATCTGCCTTCGGCTCAGGTCATGATCCCAGGGTCCTGGGATGGAGTCCTGCATCGGGCACCCTGCTCAGCGGGGAGTCTGCTTCTCCCTCTGTCCCTCCCCACCCCCTCGTGTGCACGTTCGCACTTTCTCTCTCTCTCTCACAAAAACAAATAAATAAAATCTTTAAAATAATAAAAAAGATAGGAACAAAATTTTTGTTAAGATTTTATTTATTTATTTGACAGAGAGAGACACAGCGAGAGAGGGAACACAAGCAGGGGGAGTGGGAGAGGGAGAAGCAGGCTTCCCACGGAGCAGGGAGCCCGATGCGGGGCTCGACCCAGGACCCCGGGATCACGACTAGAGCTGAAGGCAGACGCCCAACGAATGAGCCACCCAAGCACCCCAAGAAGCAATATTTTTAAAGCAATATGTACATTATCTAAAATGAAGGTAAAAGGAATGAATTGAATAGACCATTCATTGTGTCTGTTGTTCTTTCTTCATATTTAAAAAGATAAGATTTTTAGTTGAAGTCTTAAATACTATGTTAGACCCCATGTGTAATCAAATGACCTTTGGTTGGATATAGCATGGATGGATATACAACTCAACAACACTGCATTTTATGCTTCTTACTTCATATGTAAACCTGATACACTTAAGATATCTATTTCCCATGTTCTTCTACATCTCTAGCAGCTGTCTCAATTCCAAAACTTTCTATTTTCTCTTTTTTTTAATTTAAAAGATCTTTTTATGATAAACTCTCAATACACTCATTCAATGCAATGCCCACTCAGTACCAAATACATTGGAATTTGGAATTTCCAAAAGGTTCTAATTTTTGTTTGGTTGGTTAGCTTTGTGAAACCACTCTTCGATAATGCTTAAACTTGTAAACTTCTACAGAGTAAGAAAGTATGTTTTTCATCTTTTTTGGTGCAATGCTTTGTATGTGGTAGATACAGTAAATGTTTACAGATTTAATTAAATATGCTACTACCATCTATTCAAGACTTGGTTAAAAACAGTTAGATTCTTCATTCCCTGGACTCTTATTTTCTTTCTAATCACCTATCTTGGGGTCATACTTCTCCATATGTTACCTTTACCTTTCATTTTACTGAAATCTCCTTGTCTCCTGAGAACTTCTTCCCCTGAAGCACTCTTAGGCATTTTTTCCACAACCCAGTTATATTGGTCCTTATTGGGGTGGTTGTTATCCTTCTCCCCTCTTATTGCCATATTCTCACTGGGAGAGTAGTAGGAGATGAGGACAGAGAAGTAGCTGCTGGTCTTTTTCTCCAACCCCTGCCATCAGTCTTGGGGATTTCAGGATCCATTAATCTTAGCTTCTCAGTTCTATTATTTAGATTTTTTTTTTGCTCCAATAAGTGCACCCTCCTCTACACTCCCATGATCATAATCTAGACTATAACTTTTCCCAATTAAAACTTCAAGAATTCTAAGTATCTGACAACCACCTGGTATCTTTCCAAGTTACTCCATCAATGTTTCAAACCCACCCCATCAGAACCTCAAATCCATGTGCCTCTTTTATGGCTCATTGTTCCCCTCACATCCTCACTTCCCCACTTGGCTTAGAATTGATGGCTCATCATTACAGGACCACAGTCTCTTTTCCAAAATCCTTGGGAACAAATTGTTTCAGAATTCAAGATTTTTTTTAAAAATTGTGGTTAAGTACACATAACATAAAATTTATCCTCGTAACCATTTTTAAGTGTACAGTTAATTAATATTAAGTGCATTCACATTGTAGCACAATCTCCAGAACTCTTTTCATCTTGCAAAACTGAAACTCTATACCCATAAAGCAACAACTGTCCACCCCTCATCTCCTCTTAGCCCCTAACAACAACCCTTATAGTTTCTGTCTCTATGAATTTGATTATTCTAGGTACCTCATATAAGTGGAATCATACAATATTTGTCTTTTTGTGACTGGTTTATTTCTCTTAACATAATATCCTCAAGGTTTATCCATATTGCAGCATGTGTTAGAATTTTCTATCTTTTTAAGGCTGAATAATTTTCCATTGATTGTACACATTTTGTTTATCATTCACCTGTTAGTGGACACTAGGGTTGCTTACAATTTTTGGCTGTTGAGAATAATGCTGCTATGAATATGAGTGTAAAGTATTTCTTCAATACCTGCTTTCAGTTCTTTTGGGTGTGTACCCAAAAATGGAATTGCTGGATCATATGGTAACTCTAATTTTCATGTTTTGAGGAATTGCCATACTGTTTTCCACAGCAGCTACACCATCTTACATTTCAACTAACAGTGCACCAGTGTTCCAATGTCTTCACATTTTCACAAACACTTGTTATTTTCTGTTTGTTTGGTTTTTTTTTATAGTAACCATCCTAATTGGCTGGTATAGATACCATCCTAAATGGTATCTCCTTGTGCTTTTGATTTGCATTTCCCTAATGGTTAGTGATGTTGAGCATCTTTTTATGTTCTTATCCATTTTCTATTTAATAATTTTCATGATGCCTTGCAATCTCTATAATCACTTAAAACTATACTTTTGAATCAGCTATTGTTGTATACAACTTATCACACTTATTAGACTAAACCACAACACTATGGACTATTATTTGAAATTGCACATGTATATTGTTCTCTGGGACTGAATGACTTATTTTCATGGCACTGAAATTGTTGTAATCTAAGTTTTAAAGGAAAGGGAATGTTCTAATGACTAGTTTTATCTATTTTTTTACAGATTGTCAAATTTTTAGGAGCCACATGATGACTATAAGTATATAGCAGTCAAGAATTATAGAAATGCTTTTATTTTAAATACATAATTTGTTTGGTTTTATTACAAAATTTATCCAGACAACTAAATAAGAAAGTAAAATCAATACAATTTTCCACATTTATGGACTCTGTTTAAATTAAAGGAATACATTTTGTAATGTATAATCAAATAAAATATAGAAATAATAAGCTCATGATGCAACATGATCTTAAAGTTCCACTATATTGTATAAAATTATACAAGCCATATATTTTTTAATGAGCATTTAAAAACAAACATTTAGTAGGTCAGAAATTTATCTCCAAAGAAATAAAAAAACTGTTAATAAAGAACTCTGTTGTTTATTATATTTCAGCTTAATTTGAAATTAGAGAGTTACCTAGTAATATTCCTGACATAATTTTACTTTTTAAATCAGTAATTTCATTACATTTTCAAAGCCTAAGTTGTGACTTCCTGTAATGTTTATGTTGAACAAAACAAGGTTATTTGGGAACTAAATGTAAGTTATGTATATATATATATATATATATATATATTTAAGGATATGTAAGTATACTTTTATTTATATGTAAATATATATGTATATATACATTTTCATATCCTGAAAAAATTATACAAGATAAAGTAGGATGCAAAATGCTCTAAATAACCAACTTATTTTTTCACACACCACTTATAAATGTAGTTGGGCCTTATATAAGGAACAAAACTCTCAACCAACCAACATGGCAGAGAACACAGTACTAATGAAGACTTGAATAGTAAGTTAGGTAAAAATACCAAATTAGGAGACTGAGTCACATGGTAGGAGGATAAGGCTTGCTAAAAATCAAATAACATGTTACTACAAGATCTAGGATTATAAAGAGCAGACCCTAAATTTCCAGGGAGTTATTTAGATCCTGCTCACACTGTTCTTATATATCCAGAGGTACCTCTGTTAGTGGGCAAGCAATAGAAACTGACTCTGATTAAATTGAGCAGAAAATAAGAAAGTAGAAGAATATTGGAGAGTTCACAGAATCAAGGTGGAATCTGGAAATTCAGGCTCTATAACCAGAGAAGAGCCAAAGGAGTAGCAAACTCAGCCAAGGTCAAATCATGAGAACACGGTGGTTAAGATGGCTTTCTAGGACAGTTGGTGCTCTTGCCGGTGGACTCAAGATTCCAGGGCTAGTGCTGGGATTTTTAAAAAAAATGTGCTTTATTAACATCTAATTTACATAGAATTAATGTACACAATTTTGATGTATAGTTAATTAAGTTTTGATATCTGTGTACACCTCTGTAATTACCATCCTGATCAAGACAGAACATTTTTATGCCCCAGAACATTCCCTTCATAGTCAATTTCCATTCTCACATCCCAAGCAAAAGCTGATCTATTTTTTATCACTTTTGATTAACTCTGCGTGTTCTAGAAGGTTATATAAATGGGAGGAATACACTATGTCATCTTTCGCATGTGGCAATTTTCACTTAGCATAATGTTTTGGGATTTGTCCATATTGTTATGGTAGTTCTTGTCAGTTAGTTGTTTCATTTTAGTATTCAGTAGTAATTCATTATAAATAATAATAATAAATAAAAGTTAATCTCATTTAAAAAATAAAATAAATAAATATATCACAATTAGCTCACGCATTCTTCAGTTGATGGGCATTTGAGTTGGTTCTACCTTTGAAATATTATGAATGATGCTGCTATCAACATTCTTATAAAAGCCTTTGTATAGATATATGTTTTCATTTCTTTTGGACAAATACATAAGTGGAATTGCTACATCATATTGCAGGTGTATGCTTTACATGAGACTGACAAAGAGTTCTCAGAGGCCATTGTATCATTTAACCGTTCTGCTGGCAATGTTCCAGGTCTGGCTTTCACCAACATTTCATATCATCACTCTTTTTAATTTTCTCCATCCTAGTGAGTGCTAAGTAGTATATTATTAGGGTTTTAGTTTGTATTTCACTGGTAACTAATGAGATGGAGCATATTTTCACATGTTTGTTTCATGTGCTCATGTTTATTGGCCTTTGTCCATCTTTTTTGGTGTGTCGGTTTAAGTCTCTTGACTATCTTATATTTGGGTTGGTTTGTTTCATGATTGAGTTGTAAGAGTTTTCTTAGTATTCTGGACACTAGCACTTTTTCAGATATATGATTGCAGATAATTCTCCTAGACTGGCTAGAATTTTTATTTTCTTTATAAAGGTGATTTTTAAAGAGTAGAATTAATTTAAAGTCCATTTTATTATTAAAAAAATGTTCAGTGTTTTTTGTGTATTCTCCAAGAAATTGTTGCCTATGTCAAGGTCATGACATTTTTTTCCTATGTTTCCTTTTTAAAACTTTGTTGTTTAGGATTTACATTTAGGTCTATGATCCATTTTGAACTGATTTTTGTGTTGCTGTGAGATAGAGTCAGGGTTTGATTTTGTGTTTATGCTTTGTTTCCCATTTGGATATTATGTTTTTCCAGTATTGCTGAAAATAGCCTATTTTTTGTTCTTACTAAATTACTTTGATAATTTTATTTTAAAAAATCAATTGCTCAGGTGTGTGGGCCCACATTGGACTCTGTGGTGTATTTCAGAGATCCCTATGCCAACACCAAACTCTCTTGTTCCCTATAGCTGTCTAGTAAGTCCTGAAATCAGGTAGGTTAAATCTTCTAACTTTATTGTTGTTCTTCTTCTCCCCCCCCCCTTTTTAATAGAAAATTTGGGTTTACTAGGTCCTTTGATTTTTCTTTAATTTTTTATTGTTATGTTAATCACCATACATTACATCATTAGTTTTTGATGTAGTGTTCCATGATTCATTGTTTGTGCATAACACCCAGTGCTCCATGCAGAACGTGCCCTCTTTAATACCCATCACCAGGCTAACCCATCCTCCCACCCTCCTCCCCTCTAGAACCCTCAGTTTGTTTTTCAGAGTCCATCATTTCTCATGGTTCATCTCCCCCTCTGATTTCCCCCACTTCATTCTTCCCCTCCTGCTACCTTCTTCTTCTTCTTTTTTTTCTTAACATATATTGCATTATTTGTTTCAGAGGTACAGATCTGTGATTCAGCAATCTTGCACAATTCACAGCGCTCACCAGAGCACATACCCCCCCCCCCAGTGTCTATCACCCAGCCACCCCATCCCTCCCACCCCACCCCCCACTCCACCAACCCTCAGTTTCTTTCCTGAGATTAAGAATTCCTCATATCAGTGAGGTTATATGATACATGTCTTTCTCTGATTGACTTATTTCACTCAGCATAACACCCTCCAGTTCCATCCATGTCGTTGCAAATGGCAAGATCTCATTCCTTTTGATGGCTGCATAATATTCCATTGTGTATCTATACCACATCTTCTTTATCCATTCATCTGTCGATGGACATCTTGGCTCTTTCCACAGTTTGGCTATTGTGGACATTGCTGCTATAAACATCGGGGTGCACATACCCCTTCGGATCCCTACATTTGTATCTTTGGGTAATGGAAAAAAGACAGTCTCTTCAACAAATGGTGTTGGGAAAATTGGACAGCCACATGCAGAAGAATGAAACTGGACCATTTCCTTATACCACACACAAAAATAGACTCCAAATGGTTGAAAGACCTCAATGTGAGACAGGAGTCCATCAAAATCCTAAAGGAGAACACAGGCAACAACCACTTCGACCTCAGCCGCAGCAACTTCTTCCTAGAAACATCGCCAAAGGCAAGGGAAGCAAGGGCAAAAATGAACTATTGGGACTTCATCAAGATAAAAAGCTTTTGCACAGCAAAAGAAACAGTCCACAAAACCAAAAGACAACCGACAGAATGGGAGAAGATATTTGCAAATGACATATCAGATAAAGGGCTAGTATCCAAAATCTATAAAGAACTTATCAAACTCAACACCCAAAGAACAAAGAATCCAATCAAGAGATGGGCAGAAGACATGAACAGACATTTTTCCAAAGAAGACACCCAAATGGACAACAGACACATGAAAAAGTGCTCAACATCGCTTGGCATCAGGGAAATCCAGATCAAAACCTCAATGAGATATCACCTCACACCAGTCAGAATGGCTAAAATTAACAAGTCAGGAAACGACAGATGTTGGCGGGGATGCGGAGAAAGGGGAACCCTCCTACGCTGTTGGTGGGAATGCAAGCTGGTGCAGCCACTCTGGAAAACAGTATGGAGGTTCCTCAAAAAGTTGAAAATAGAGCTACCATACGATCCAGCAATTGCACTACTGGATATTTACCCCAAAGGTCCTTTGATTTTATATGAAATTTAGAATTAATTTACCAATTTCAAAAATAAATAAATAAAAGCCTGGTGGGGTTTTGATTGGCATTGCATTGAATTTCTAGACATGAAAGAATGGGCATCTTTTTAATATTGAGTCTCTTCAGTACTTTGCCCTGCAGATAACAGTCCCTTTAACAGTCTCAGACTCTGATCTCCACTTCTCATCTGAGTGGGACCCTCATTCCTTGCATGGACTCTAGCTACTTGTGCTTTGGTCAGAAATTGTTCCAGGCTGAAAGCTGGGGTGTGGAGGTGGTAACTGGGTTTCATTTCTTGGACCTCCCCTTCTCTCAGGGATCACTTTCTTTTGCTCCTGTTATCCAAGGCCTGGAAACCATTTTATTGTGTATTCTATCCAGTTTTAGAGTTGATCATAGAGATAGTTACTTTAGCATGGTTGGCAGCAGAAATGAACTAGTGCTCAAATCTTAGTGCCCGTCTTGTCAGTAGACTTTCAAAGTTCATTGCCATTAATACTAAACCAGCTGGGCTTTTGTCTTTGGGCTTCCATTTCTGTGTCTGTAAAATGTCAAAAATAAGTCTCTACTTCATAAAGTTGTTGTAAAGATTAAACTAGTAAAACATTTAAAACATGGTCTGAAACATAAGAAGTATATGAATATTAGCTATCTTATTATTTTTGAATCACTACCTAAAGACTCAAAAGTCTGGAACAGAATCGTGCAATTGGAAGAACCCAGTTCATGTGCTCTGCTGATTCCCTTGATGCCAAGAAGTTAGAGTATCTAGTGCTTTTAACCTCATAATCAGGGAATCTCTTGAGAAAGAAAGAGCTTGAGATGTTGGGTACCAGAAAATTTAAAAAAAAATCCTCGAATACATAGAAGAAGGGGTTTGAACATGGAACCATGGAAAAGTAAAATCAGTTAAGATGCCTGTGAAGGTTCTATTTAGCATCATTTATTATCTAACCATAAAAATATAATGAAACATGTATAGAGTACAATAAAATACATAATAAAAAAACCTCAAAGGCATTTTCCCACAATCTACCAAATTATCTTTTGCATGTTTCTCAAATTCCTTTTAAAAATTATATGTGTAGGGGTGCCTGGGTGGCTCAGTCGGTTAAGCGTCTGCCTTCGGCTCAGGTCATGATCCCAGGGTCCTGGGATCGAGTCCCACATCAGGCTCCCTGCTCAGCGGGAGCCTGCTTCTCCCTCTCCCTCAGCCTGCCTCTCTGCCTACTTGTGCTATCTATCTCTCTGTCAAAAACATAAATAAAATCCTAAAAAAAAACTTAAAAAATAAAAATAAATATTAATTAATTAAAATTAAAATTAAAAAATAAATAAATAAAAATAAAAAATAAAAATTGTATGTGTGCATGTATGTGTCTGTGTATTTTAACAAAGAGCTGAGTTCTTTTGTTTTGTAAATAAAAATGTCCCTCATAGAACCAATAATCATGTTAATGTTTAGCAAATGAATAAGATTTTTTTTTAGAATTCATTTTATGTAATTCAAAGCACTTTTCTTGTTAAATATATATATCATACTAACGCATATATTTATCCATTAATTTTCTCAACCCTAAAATGTTTCAATGCTGCTTTGAAAGAATCCTAAGATATTCAATTTTTCGAAATGTTGCAAACTAGTGGACGGTACAGAAAAATAGACATGATCAGGCACTAGAGACAGCAGACAAGGAAGAAAAGAAGAATTATCAAAGCAATTGGATGGATTCAGAGGAACGATGTCAGTTATTTCTATACCCCTGGGTTGGTGCTTCTATTATTTGTAGGTGTCTGTGTGCTGAGAGTGAGGGTTGAATGGGAAGAGAAAGGAACAGTGAAGGAGAGGAACATGAACTTAGCTTTAAAGATATCAGATTCCTTGACCATCAGTAGATAAAGCTCACCATTCTCTCTCAACTTCAGGTAGACAGCTTGCTCTGGAAGACCTCAGTCACGGAATTTTCTCTGCTCTAAGTGAGGTCCCAGGGACAGTAGCAAAAACCAGGATGAATCCCATCATCTTTTGCAAAAGCAAATAACCTCCCACTTAGCAAGTATTTGCCATAACGGATTGCTCAGGATCGTTTCACCTTTCACCTTGTTCACTATATCCCAATTGTTTGTATCCCCTTGTCCATGGAGCACGAGTACTTTGTGGAAACTGACTGCCTTGCCTTCCTCCATTGGAATCAGAACACAATTTGGGCAAATGCAAATTGTGACATTTTCTGCAGATTTCTTGGAAAGAAGTTGGATTGTTTTTCCAAGAAATATACTGGAAGAAACAATCTTTCTTCCTACGGAGTATAATTAAGTAAGCATGTCTCTCCTGTTAGCAGCTGGTCTCCATCTTTAGACCAGAAGGAGAGGTTTAGATTAAAGTTAGAGCCAGTTTTGAATTGAAATAATACCACTGAAGACAGAGAGAGAAGAGATGGGAGAAGTCTGTTTTTGGTAATATCATTGTGCCACTTGACCAAGTCCTCTGAGCCAGTGATTCAATGACAATTTGAGTTTAATTTATCATTATACACAAAAGATTCCGAAATAATACACTCTCATAGAACAACAACTTCTAGTCACTCTCTACCTGAAAATATTTATTGACAGAAAATTCTTATTCCCTTTTTTCCAACATTAAAAAAAACATAATTTGAAATCATAGCCTGTCCACTCAAGTTCAGCCATTTTCTCACCAGAAAATGTAATTTCAGTTATTTGAACTAGATCCCATATGTCTACTTTTAAGTTTAAAATGCCCTCTTTGTTTTTGATATTTCTCTTATATAACTAGATATTTCTTAGTCAACACTGGCCATTTCTTCTCCAACTATCTTATTACCTATGGACCTTCCCTCTCATACTCCTCATTCAGCAGTGTTATAATCTCAACTATAAGAGGCAATCAGAGAGCTTACTAAAGCTACCATTTATCTTAAAAGGATGAGCCACCTAATGTCTAGTGAAAGTAAGTTTACATGATGGAGGAGATTAATATTAGAAAATTAACATTAAGGGGTTCTATTAAATAGAAAATAAAAGCAACCACTTTTATGGCTATACTATTCCCTTTTGGTTACTAAAGAAATAAATGTATTTTGACTATTTTTTCAAGTCTTTCTTAATTCCTTAGTTTTTCAATATCTAAAATTTGAGTATCTAATTGGAATACAAAATCTGCTAGTTTTGTGCATTTTCATTAAAAATATGTTTTGAAAATGTTGTGATAAAGAGTGGCTTAAAAATTTTGGCACTAGGCAAAGGAATAAACAATGACAAATAAATAGGAAACAAAATAACTAGCAATAGCTTCCATGAGGCAATGATTCCTGAATTCATAGGAGTCCATGAGAGTCTTCTTGGTTCTAGAAACTGATCACTTAATTTTATTAACATTATAACAGTTTATCCTTACATTTCTATTATGAATATTTACTTTGTGATATGAAAAAACAGACTTCCTTATTATATTTCATCAAAGGTAATTTTATTCCTTATCAAAGGTATCTCTGCTCTTCATCTAATTCAGATTTTTTCTTTTCCCAATAGAATCAGAGCTAAATGGAGATAGGTGGTCTACAGATTCATCTGTTGGAATAAAATATAACACTAGTAGGGAAAGGTTGAAGATCCTTTGCATTAGAGGCAGCTAATGCCTGTCCAAATAAATGTAAAGTGAGAACAAAACTAGGACAGAGGATGCAGCATGTTTCTATGATTCAGTGTTCATGTGCTTGTGCGTGTGGGTGTAGTATAACTCAGTTTAGAGAAAGGGACAATTTTTTAAAATGCATAGGAAGGTCTTAAATGCCCAAGGAAATAAAATATTTGCTTTCGGTCTATATTTATGACTTTTTCCTCATTATTAAAAGTTTCCTGGTACATGGAAAAATATTAAAAGGTGGGATGTATTCTCAAGTTTTTAAAGTATACTTTATGCAGGGCATCAGACATTTGTGTAGCAATAACAAAGAGCTGTCTATTGTAGACAGAAAAAGCCCAATTTTTTTTTTTTTAAAGATTTTATTTATTTATTTGACAGAGAGAGACAGCGAGAGCAGGAACACAAGCAGGGGGAGTGGGAGAGGGAGAAGCAGGCTTCCCGCTGAGCAGGGAGCCCAATGTGGGACTCGATCCCAGGACCCTGGGATCATGACCTGAGCTGAAGGCAGACGCTTAACGACTGAGCCACCCAGGCGCCCCAGAAAAAGCCCAAATTTAATAGAAAATATATACTAAGTGCTTTTCCAGTCATATGGATGGATTTGTGTTAAACAACACAGTTTCTCACCTCTTGGTCCCTGACTATACATATATTTTCAAGTAGATGGTCAAAATGAAAGAAGGTTCTAGAAACAAGTGACCCAAAAACCAACAGAACTACCTTGGTGAGCTGAAGTAAATGAAACACATGGGCACCTCTTTTGGATGCAGTCATAGAAGAATGTATGCAAATATAGTGAGATATTCTCCAGAAAAGAAACATCTTCTGGGAAGGTATTCTTTTCCAATATAGGATATTGGGCCCCCTTGTTCTCTTTTCTTCTTTCAATTCCTGTATTTTGCAATTAAAATAAAAAGATGAACCATGACAGGAGTTGTGTTTTTTTTTTAATAAGAATAGGGTATATTATTATAAAATCACACAACCTATCATATGCTAGCAGACTTTTGAAAAAAGAACAGTATTTTTTCAATCAAGTTAAAATATTTCTTAATTAAAATATGTTTGTGATAAATGCCCTTTTCTGTTCATGTATATGCACCCAATCCTGGTTGATCTTCTATTTATTGCCAGTCATAAAACTTTCTGCATATTTGGGAGGAATTCTTAATGCTGGCAAGGCTTTGCAAAAGAATGCATTAGTGTTTGAAAGGGATAGCAGAGCTGACCTTGGAAAGCCACTGAAAAATGTTTCACTGAACCAAATAGGAGCCCAAAAAGCAATTGAAGGGTAGAGATTGAGTGATGAGAAAATGGGGAAGGAAAGTAAGGTGAAAACAGGGAAGAGTTTGGGAGGGAGCCTATTAGCAGAAACAAATTAAAAATAAATCATTAGGCACCCAGTGTGATTGTAAAGAAATGAGATAAATGTTCCTGTGTGGCTTATGGAAATGTCTTCTTACTTCAGAATCACACCAGGCTCTTAAATCTGCTCACATTTGTCTCATGCTGATCCCCATAGCAACGAATTTCCCATTAAGTGAACTTTGAAAATATGAAAAGTCTTAATTTATGAACTTCTCAAGGGCAAAAATGGTGTCCTTTGTAATTGCATAGCCAGTCGTTAACACAGTGTGTGGCACGTTGGGGACATTCAGTAGATATTTAGTGAGCAAATATATTAATAAAAATAATTATTTTTAATAGAAACTGAAATATAATTGAAATTATAATTACACTTAAAACTTAATATTTTATGTTCTCTCAATTCTCCATTTTTCCCTGAGTTTGAGCTAATTTATATCACATGGTAAATTTATCTTTGAAACTGTTTATTAAAGATTAACAAATTTTAAGTAGTTTTTCAGAAAATATAAATAAAACATTTTCAGTAATTATCGAGCTCTGTTCTTTCTCCTTACACTAAGTATTGTAGCAAAAGGTCTTGACTTTGAATTCCTACTTCTGGGTTTAGATTTCTGATACACCATTCATGTCATCCTGGGCAAATCATTCAACATTTCTGAACCTTTAAAGCCACACAAAATAACCTATGATATTACTATTGTTAGGATTAAATGAAATAATGGGTGAGATGATATATATATATATATCAATTCTTCTCTTCCTTCTCTTCTGAATTTTGAGAGAATTGACTGACTTATAGGTAAGCACTGACCTCGTAATATTCTGAACAGGGATTTGTTTATTTTTAGTTGAAAGCTGCTGTATTTCTCTATTTCTTTGTGGCTGTATCAGAAATATGTTCTCTCCTCAGTGTATCTCCATTGATCAAATTTCCATTACTATCCTTTTTAAATTCAGATGCCTATTTATTTGCTGAAAATAGATTTATCTAGTGGAAAATAGTGTTTTAGGTTTATATTCCTGTGGAAATATAGTTAAAGAGTTTTCTAGAAGTAAAAAGCCAAAGTTTTGAAAGCCATACGTTATAATATATTGTCTTTCCTTGTCATTACCTCTTTGTCTTTCAATGTCCAACTAGAGTACATCATTATTCACAAAGAAGCCCTCATCTACCTGGCCAAGAGTTCCTTTGTTTCCTGAACTCCTTGATTTCCCATTCAGTTTGTTTTCAGCCATAGGTGGTGATATTTTTATTTAATTAAGACATATATATATTAAAGACCAACAATGGGTCAGGCTGGGAATACAAAGAACAGAGGAGACACAACTCTAACCATTCTATAATGTGATATTTACAATGAAGCTACATTTATTTTAGTTCTTCTTTATAATTAACCACTTTATCTTTACTACATTTACAGAGGGTTGTGTAAAACTTTGCTATATACAATTTTCCTTTCATATTTTATAGTTAAAAGAAAACCCACAACAAAATTTTAAATGTTATTAACAATAGTACTTATGATTAAATTTCTTCCTGAATCAGATTTGTTTGCAGTCTAGCCGTTGTATAGAATTGAGACCAAATTTTCAGTCTTAGAACTTAATCTTACCAAGGTCAAAAGTATAATGCTCAAAAACACATCAGATGATTATCAACCTTATTCTGTTCTTTTCAGATGCTACTAATTGTTCTGTTACTCATCCTCTCTGTTCATATAGAATGAGTTCTCAAATTCAAAATTGAAACCAGTATTATACTGCATGCATTGTATTCTAGCAGTCTTTCATTTGCCCTGACAGACTTTGAGAATCATTTAAAATTCTATAAATTAGAAGTCAACGCCCTCCCCATTCCAGCTTGAATCTCAGTATAATATAAAGTCAAATGCAACAGATTAATGTACTTTGCATCCCTGGTTCAAAAGTAGATTCTCTACTGTATGATTATTCATTTATATTTGTGCTTTTTGTAAACACAAAATACATCTCTTTTTCTTGTTCATCACTCCCAGAGTCATAATGAACATAGAATAACCATTAGTAGCTATTGATAATGAAGGATTCATTAGTTCCTTGGTCATGCTTGTCTGACGTAGTTAATTTAAAATGCTTAACTATGTAAATAATGCACTATCTTCATTCAGTGTAGCTTTTTAAAAATCCTTTTAAAAATATACTACCTTAACTCATTACACTCCTGGTCTGCTTCTGTGCTAATAGTAGAAAATTAGGGGCTACTAAATCTTCCTTCTGTGCAAGTTGCCATGTAGCTCTCCTTATTTTCTTTAATAATTAAAAATGGTAATGTCACTATTAAATGATGCAATTCAGATAAGCAGATAAAGACACCAGGGATATTAGAAACAAAATTGGAATTTACATGAAAGAACACAACTGACAGGGTTCTACATTTTCTCTGGAACTTGTTTGATGATAAAAGAAATGTGTTCAAGTAGCATCATCTTAGGCAAAGTCCAACTGAAAATTTATTGAAATCAACTGTCTTGCAGAAGTGTAAATGGAAATCTGACTAATGAATTTATGGATTATGTAAATACAGACCTTAATACTTGGTCATCAGCTTTTAAGTGAAATTCGTATGTGAAGTTGTAATCCTTCTAGGTTATTAGAAGACATTGATTATTGATTCGCTCAAAGAGAAGATTTGCAGGCAGATCTACAATATTTGCAATATCCATATCTATATTAGGGAAGGACAGAAATAGACAATAATTTTCTTTTCTTCACAAAGTTAGAGATGAATAGTCACTGATGAGCTGCTTTTAATGCAAAAGGTCTTGTTTTCCAGGCATAAACTAATCTTTTTTTTTTTTTTAAGATTTTATTTATTGATTTGACAGAGGGAGACACAGCGAGAGAGGGAATACAAGCAGAGGGAGTGGGAGAAGGAAAAACAGGCTTCCCACGGAGCAGGGAGCCCCATGCGGGGCTTGATCCCAGGACCCTGGGACCATGACCTGAGCCGAAGGCAGATGCTGAACGACTGAACCACCCAGGTGCCCCCAGTTTTCTTTCTAATAGATTTGCAAAGACCTGTTGGTGCTTCTGAAATTCACATTCCTCCAAAATGATAAAAAAAAGCAATAATTTTGCCCTATTTAAATATATAATTATTATTGCTACTAAAATTTTGATTGTTACAGGCAAAATAAATCCCAAATCTATAATTAACAAAGTAATTATATATGTATGTGTGTGTGAATTATTTTAGTGCACTAGCATCACCCTCTGTAGAATTTGTGACATTCCTACACCAGTTGTCACCCTATTACAACAGGCTGAGAAAGGAAGAAAATAACCTCTGCATTGTGAAACATAGTTACAGAAATATTTCACAAGTGGAAACTAACTGCCGCATAGGGGAATTCGTCACATGGCTTTCAAAGTGGTGTCCAGGCAGAATCTTCCTGGGCATTATCATCTGCCACGAGTAATTAAACCTTTCTCTTCCAGCAGTCGCAGGAAGAGAAACGGCCGAAACCGGAACGCTTCATTGCTGATCTGTCCCAGGAAAGGGCTGAGCCAGAAACTGAGGGAGATAAGGAAATTCTGCTCCAGGCTCTTGTTTCTCATTAGTATGTTAAGTGATGCGTCCCCTTTTCAGCAGTGCATGGTGAGAAAGGGTGGAATACTGAAGAGCCGAAGAGGGGTCTCTGATCCAGGCATCCTTTCAGCTCTTCCCGATAAATCTCCCACAGGATTGCTTTTGTGATTTACATAGAACAGCTAAACATCTACCGTGCCTACATTCAAATGTAA
Organism: Phoca vitulina; assembly: GCF_004348235.1. Taxonomy (NCBI): domain Eukaryota; kingdom Metazoa; phylum Chordata; class Mammalia; order Carnivora; family Phocidae; genus Phoca; species Phoca vitulina. Next base: position 22,962,367 of record NW_022589718.1, read on the forward strand.
ATATTAAAGTGTATTCCCAAGGAAAATGTAAAATGCATTTTGGTCCATTTGGTGACTTAAATTATCTGCTCGATTGCTTCCATCCATTAGTGTGGGTAAGAGAGAATTGACTGAACATCTCTATGCAAGAACAATCAAATTAGGCCTTCCATCTACAAAAGTGACTATCACAATTACTGAATGTGCATATTGCCCACCATAAATCTTTCCTGAAAGTAGGTGAAGAATAAATAATAACTCCTTGAGGTATTTAATAGCTGGGAAAAGGGAAATGAAATACCATAATTATTCAAAATTATAAGGGAAAAAAAATTGGGTGGTTTACCCAAACTCAGAGACCTACAGGTTTGCTTTATTAAAGTAAACATAAGTTAGAGTTTTCTAAACAATAGTTTAGCCACCACACCAGACCTTAGGTCCTAAATATTTATGCAAAAGTTTATAAGAAAGTAAGATAGATGTAGTCTACCCCAAAAAATTCTTTACAAAGATTCTGCTCTAGAAAACACTCATAGTATATTCTCGAAAGATCATCCTTTAGGTAGGAGCTATAAGGAGCGTTTCCTTGACCAGTAAAGGCATAGCAATCCAATGTGCTATCAACACACAGAGTTTACTTGAAGACTACCCCTCTGAGAAAAAAAAAAAAAAGATTCGGATAAAATTAAAACTTAACTATAGTTGGTGGTTAGCCTTCTCTCTTTCTCTCTCTCTCTGGGTGTCTCCCTCTTTCTTAAAAAATTAAGATTGTATTTGACATCTGTGTTAAAAATACAGCAAAAACTAAGACATGGAGGTGATTTAAGTATTTCTTTCACACCTACAGATTCATATTTAAAAGACAAGTAAGCTATGTATTACATATGTCATAGGAAAAATCTCCAACGGCCTGACTTCCACAATCTGATAGCAGTTGGTGCTTCTATCATTGATCCCACTCTTTGTTTTACAAAAGGTGGAGAAGTCAAGGTTCATAGAGGAGATTCAGTTTAAGTTGTTCAATGTCACACAGCTAGATGGTAGAAGAGTTTAGCCTAGAACACAAGTCTAAGCTCTGCCAATAAAATTATTTTGAGGGACATCTAAAACACTGGGAAAACAATGTCTTGATCAAAAACCTACTTATTCTGTTTTGTTGTTTAATAGTTTGTTGGCCATGCACTTTTTTTTTCTATCTTGAATCCTAACCAATTTGTGCATGTATAATTTACTTTATATATCCTGACTTTCTACCATATTCTTAGTTTGTCAAACTCATATACGATAAGGAACACTCTACTTGCCAACTCAACAAACCTCCAAATATCCAGGGCAAAATATCAGTACAAGTGCCCTGGAATGTGATATTTCAGAGAGTCAGGGTGGCATTTGGTTCCTATTTTGTATCCTAGCCACTAGCCATATGTGGCTATTTAAATATAAGCTTCAGTTAATTAAAAGTAAATAGTTAAGGGGCGCCTGGGTGGCTCAGTCGTTAAGCATCTGCCTTCAGCTCAGGTCATGATCCCAGGGTCCTGGGATCGAGTCCCACATCGGGCTCCCCGTTCGGCAGGAAGCCTGCTTCTCCCTCTCCCACTCCCCCTGCTTGTGTTCCCTCTCTCGCTGTGTCTCTCGTCAAATAAATAAATAAAATCTTAAAAAAAAAAAAAAAGTAAATAGTTAAGATTCATTTTCTTAGTGACACAAGCCACATTTGAAGTGCTCCATGGCTTGCAAAAGCTCAGTAGCTCCAGTGTGGCTCTGGTTATTGGATGGGATGGTGCAGGTATGGAACATTGCCAGCATTGAAGAAAGTTCTATCGGACACGGACAGTGCTGGTAGACATGAGTAATACAGGTGGACACAATGTGTTAGGGAGAGATCAGAGAGAGGTAAACATGGAGGGAGAGGGTTGCTAGACTAGAGAGACGGCAGATAAAGAGGGAAGGAAGGAGAGAGGGTGAAAGAAAAGAAGGGAGGGAGGGAGGGAGGCAGGGAAGAACAAGACAAGGGCAACAGAGATAACAAGTTGAGATTCTGAAGTATTTTAGATAGGTTCTGCTGCCAGGTAATTGTGTAGGAAGTTGGCTCGACAACACTTCTCTAAGCCTTATAAAATGTGAATCCTCAGTGCACAGTGCAAAGGAGCTGTGACTCATTACCGGCACCCCCTTCACTTCAATTAATTCGGCCTACCCACTGCGAGGTAGGTGCTTTGAAGCAGAGTAAAACATAGCAGCTTTCAAATTCTTCAGGCAAAAAGGAGACAAAACAGCAGTAATGATAGTTTAGGACATGGAGCCTCTGACATTTATATTAGTGGCAGAGGGATACAAAAATGATAAAAATGTCTGTATATCTGTGGTTTAAATCCATATTTATAACGTTTCCTTGAAGATTGTATACGGCATTCCCCACTGCACCCATCTTCCTGTCATTTCCTACCTGTTTTAACATCATATTATTATATCATCCATAGAATTAAGTTTAACATCTTACAAGCCATTTACCAGAGCTAATATGCATTTGTTATTAAGTAGCACATATTACCGAAGATTATGATCCTTGTCTAATGACTACATGCGGGATTTTTTTTTTATTTCTTAGAAATAGATAAAATGAAAAATTTTGAAAAATGCATCTATTAGTTACATAATCCTTTCCCAGAGCTGAATAGTTTTCCAAAGAATAGTCTCAGTGCTTTTTTTTTTTTTTTTTTTTTTTGTCAGCCCAGTTGGAATGGCCCATATGTTGGGCTGGCTGCCTCTTCCCCCGGAAAAGCTACATACAGTATCTAGAATTTAAGCTCCAAGCCATCAGAGAATCCTGTGGGAGCCAAGTGGGGTTTTCCCATCATACAATAAAAAAGGAACATGAACTACCTATACGCAAAACACATAAAAAAAGCTTTTATTAAATATTCTACTAGATCTATATTTACTTTTTGCTTTGAACTTATAATTTTTTTATTTTCATTCAAAGTATTAAATCATTTTAATGGGAAAGCATCTTACCTTTTCTTCAGGGATGGTGGTACTCACATGAAAATATAGCCGATTTCAGAAAGACAATTTCCATTTAGATATGTCAGTATACTGAAATATTTTCAAAAGTCAACAATATGACCCACAAGGCAACTTACACCAATATTAATGGATACTGTCCAGACTCAAGATCCATTTCCCTTCATAGCAAAGAATGCTCTCAATCCAAGGAAAACTTCCAATTGATCTCTTTCTGTAAGTAGGCAAAATTTATTTTAGTTTCCATCACACAAGTCTTTTTTCTGTATGGGTTGTATGTTAGTTTTTTTTTTTTTTTGAGAGGGAGTGTGTGGTGGGGAGTGGAGCAGAGGGAGAGGGAGAGAATCTCAAGGATGCTCCACACTGAGCACGGAGCCTGACACAGGGCTCCATCTCACAACCCTGAGATCATAAACTAAGCTGAAATCAAGAGTTGGATGCTCAACCGACTGGCACCCCTAGAATTATTTTTATCTATTCAATTAACAAATCTTTTGCTAGGCCACCAATATGCTAATTCTGTGGCAGTGAATAAGAAATTATAGTTTCTTATTCTATAGAGCTTAGAGTTAGTTGTAAACATAAGGATCAAACATGTACTATATAATATAGCAATATATCCTACTATATATATAATCCTATTATATATAATATGTATTTTGTATTTTATATATATAAATATATAGATATAAATAGATATAAATATATATAGATATAAATATATATAAATATATAGTTAAATGACTATATATAAATGAGGGGAAATTACTGGCTGCCAGGAGAGTGTATGACAGGTGGACCTGACTAGGCTGAGAGGTCAGAGGGGCCCTCCTGAGCAAGTAGGGTTTAAGCTGAGTATGTATTTCCATGTGAATGACTAGGGAAGGGCATTCCAAAGAGAGGGAAGAGCATGTAAAAAAGAGAGTTGAGAATATTCTAGGAACTGAAAGGGCTGTGCCTAGAATGAAAGAGAAGGTTTGCACTCTGAGGCTGGAGAGGGGGGCTGAGGCTGGCGACGGAAATTGAGGAGGTGGCGGATCTGGGGAGGAAGGAGAGAAGCCTGCCGTGCTGCCGTAGAACGTGGAGTACATGCTTCTGAGAGGTTCAGGGAGTTGAGGGCTCAGAGACGCCATGTGGAAGGCGGCGTGTGCCTCCTGCAAATACAGTTTTGGTGTAGATGGATGACCATGGTGAGCCAAAATGAAATGGGTTGGGAGCAAATGGGAGGTGGAGAAGAGGTGATGAAAACTGTAATTAATGTTTTTGAAAAATTTGGCTTTGAAAAGGAGAGATAAAACCACAGTTGCAGGGAGTAGTTTTGTTTTTATCTTTAAAGATGGCAGATACCAATTTTGATTTAAATGCTGATGGAAAAGGTCTAGTAGAGAGGGGGGAAAAAATGGAGTTAGAAAAACAAGAGAGGATAATCGCCGGCCTAAGGAAATACAGAAAGAATGGGATTTTAAATAGTTATGTTTCTTTAAAATATTACCCATGTCAGTCTGGAAAAATATCCTACTCCATGCTAGCTCAGAGAAAGTCTCTTTGTAGTTCTCTCTTGTCTAATATTAATTAATTTAATTTTAATATTTAATCATTTGGCATTGAATTTTTACTATGCTTTGTCCTGAAACTATTCATAACACTTTTTACTCGTAGTCTCTTATATTAACTTAGCATTCCCCTATTACAAATAAATTTCTAGGTCATATCAGCTCATATGACTAATAAAATTTTGACTTAAATGGCAACTTTCAATAGTATGTATCTATTCTCAGGTGGAACCTTGTTCTTGGGACTGAAGGAGCTTATGTCATACAGCAGAGTGAATCTCTTGATCCTCTGAATAGAGAGGGAAAATAAAGAGTAGAGGCAGAGAGAAGGAAGATGGCAGCTCCATCCAGTCACCAGGTGTGGCTGCTGGGACCGCAGAGAGTCAGGGGAGGGTGCCAGGAGCAAATAGAGCCAAGGGCTCCTCTGCGTAAGGTTAGAGCAAGATTTTCTCTGTGAGCTAAGGCAAACCAAAGAAACAGTGTCTAAGAACTCTGGGGGACAGTCCTAGAAAGAGCTCAACAGAGCTTTTCTGATCCATGAAAAGCAAAGATGGTGTCTGATCATTTTGAGGAAGGTCATGCTAATCTTCCAGAAACATGAAGAAGTCACAGGATCTGAATAAATAATCAGAGTCCTGACTACCCTTGACATCAGAACATCAGAGGATGTTCACCTTTGAATCTGGAATATTAAACCAAAAAAAAAAAAAATCAATTGAATTCTTATGTAACAGCAATCAATGTCTAGAATGTATAATTTTAAAATATTTCATTGGCAAAAACAGAAGGAGAAGACCAGCAAGAGGAGGAGAAAGAGGGAGGATGGGGGGGAGGGAACAGTGAAAAACTTAAAACTTAATTTCACTCTTAATGATGACTTGAGCCCCACCACTTGATGGAAGAGTCCATAGAACCTATAGCATCTTATTTGGAATTGATATTCTCTATTGTAACTTTGCTTCAGTTTATTTTAAGATTTTCTTTTTGTTTCACTGGAAAGGAAAGATGATGTTCAGTTTTAAACATGTAAAGTATTATAAGTTGCTTTGTTGAAATAATAGTGAATGTGTAAACAGAGAGAGAGAGAGAGAATTTATTACAAACTTACTATAAAACTTTATTGAGATATATTAAAGAAGACTCCAATATATGGTAAGCTAAAATATATCTTGGATAGGAAAATCCTGGTGAATATTTTGGAAATAAAAGTTGAATTTAAACAGATCCTGTGACCCGGCGGTTCTGTTCCTAGATATGTAGGTCAGGGAAACTCTGATACACATGAGCACAAAGAGATGGAATCATTATCATCATAATTACTATCATCACAGTTAACACTTACTGAGTATTTACCATACAGTTACAATATTAAACATGTGTGTATTAACTCCTATGAGTTTGTACCATATGAAAATGCTGATATTTGACTCTCTTTGGCCTACAGAAATCACAGTTACATATGCTCCAAGATAATCATCTCAATATTCTTATGAAGTAGATTTTAACTCCATTTTAAAATGGGAAACTGAGGCATGGAGAGATTAAATAACTTTGCCAAAGTTGCTTAGCTATGAAATGGATTGCCGTGTGTGAAATCCATGCAACCTGGCGGTGGAGTCCAGGTTCAAACTGCTATGCTATCCTGCTTCTCCACTGGAAAAGAATATTCAGGGCAATGTATCTCAGGATAACAAAAAAGCTGAAAACAGTACCAATGTCCATTAACAGGAGAATAGATGAACAACAGGCACATTCATAGACTAGAATGTTACAAAAGAGCAAACATGAATAAGCTAGAGTTACTCTTATCCAGTTGAGCCACAAAAAGAGAAGTTCCAGAAAAATATATGAAGTGTGATTATTTGTATGAAGGTGAAAAACATATAGAAGTGTTATATATTGTTGAGGGACAAAGATGTATATGACATGTGGTTAAGGATATTTATGGGAGTGACAAACACCAAATTACGATGGTGGTTAACGCGTGGGGGAAGGAGAGGAGGAGACATCAGCTGTGTTGTGATATTTTAGTTTTTGTGGGGTGGTGGCTACGTGGATGCTTGCGGTCTCATTCTTAAGGCAATTCTGCAGTGAAAGAAAGAGAAAGAAGTACTCACAATAAGCAACGCTAAGCAAACGATATGAGGGATAAAAAAATAAGAGCACTTACGAGGGCATGATACAAAAAAAAGACAACATTAAAAATTTCCAAGATGTAAACAGAAAGTGTGATGTGACCCCATTCATGTAAATTTAGTCTACATTTGCATATATGTTCAAAAGAGGGACATGAAATAGGAATGCCAAGGTCTTAACAGTGGTTGTCTCAGTGTGATAAGATTTCAGAGTGATTTATACATGTGCAATTTTCAAATGTTTTACAGTGTACTTGCACGCAGTCAGAAAAATATACAGCATTGCAGACAAATGATAAAAACAAGGTCTAGTCCACACTTAACTTCCCTTCTAGCTAGGCGAATGCAGTTTTTGCTCTCATTTAGGATGATAAGCAATCAGTATCTCCCCCCAAGTTCACCATCAGGCTCGAATTCCAGGTTTGGGGGTCAATCTAATTAATTATTTAATTAGGCCCCAAGGAATGATTGGGCTGGGACCCTATCTTCTTATATGCTTATATCTTTGACATACAGGATATGCTTATATCTTTGACATACAGGAAGCCATTGATTTTAACTAGAATGGTTGGGGGAGGGAGAAGCAGCTTTGGTAACTGGGAGAAAGAAAGAATTTTAAATTCCAAGTTGGGAATATATTTTAGGAGGATGAATAAATAACATGGGAAATAAATAATTAAGAAGACAGCATGGGAGGAGGGACTTGAAGTTCTATGTGGGGGCACAGTTTAGGGGGACAACAGGAGGCTCTATCCCTCCTTCATGGAAAGTGGTCTGTTCCACACGCACCCTTTGAACCGTGAGTGAGCCTCCAGAGAGGACCAGAACTTGGCAATGCTCTTTTTCATGAAGAATTGAGATGAGCATAGATGCAAAATTACCTCATTGCCCAGATAATGAAGTAGAGGGTTTGTTCGAGAGGAAGCCATTGTCCCTACTTCTACTGGGAATCTAGAGATTCTTTGGCACCACAAGGCTGGGATTTCATCAGCATCTGGAGTCCACATCTTGCAGGGTCAGTGACCTTCTCTAGAAGGGCAGATGAGAGGTAAAGCTGCCCAGATGGCTTCCTGGGGAGCCAGAGCAAAAGTGCAAGTAGAGTGTCTGGGAGGCTTGGGGTTTCCTGCTGACAGACCAGGTTGTGAGAAATTGCTTTGAGTACTCCTAAAAATTCCTGGAAGACTTGAGGAAGCTAATTTTTGATAACAGAAAGATGGATCATCTGTTCATTACTAGCAAATATATCTTATTGTGTAAGACCATGGTTACAAGGAGAAATATGAGTTATACTTATTTTTTTTTTAATTTGTAACTATGTATTGTATCCTGAAGCATGTTAGCAGTGCTTTTTAGTGTTGTGAAGGATGACTTTTTAGAAAGTTGGTAGAAATTTCTAATTTGGTTTATTTTATTTATTTATTTTTTAATCACGGTGTAAGAGAGAAAGAGCAATAGAGTGTTAAGAACAAGAGCTAGAGAGAGAGGCAGAGGGGAGAGGGAAAAAAGAACTTGACTTAGACCCAGACGCAGGGAGGATTGGGAGCTGGGACGGAGACCCATGATAGCTCTTCAATCTGTTTTTATAGAAGTAAACAGTCCCTCACAGTGAAAACACAGAGCTGAAACTTAAAAGCTGAAAGAAGGTTTAGATTTCATAAATTCCAAAAAGCGTGTTATGCTGATTAGGAGACCCATCTAAAGACTTCCACAGAAGAATAATATCAGAGTGAACAGATTCCCATCGAATGTCATGTGTTAACGAAAGGCTTAATATATGTATTGTTAGCATTTTCTGAATGGAGTTTCCAGCAAATTAGTAGCAAATGAATCACCCATAATTACCCATGTTGGATTAAAGGAGAGTGTTTTCCTACTTAAAAAGTAGGCTGGGGTCAGTTTTATGGCAGCATTATTTATGTTTATGCATAAAGACACCTGGTGGCCTGAAATTTCCATTTCCACTTCCATTCCTTTAATGTTTTCACAGGTTTGTACATGTTGAAGAGAAATGTCTGCTTCCTGCTAAATCCATTAGAAACTGACACAAGGGTGAGAAGAAAGGATGTAACGGAACAGGTAAGGTATTAGAATTTAAAAGAATGTAGAATAACAGACCAGACTGTGGCAAACATGGGTGAAGAGAATTCTCATACTCGGAATGGAAAAACTAAGGCACAAAAGGTTAAATCGGCTACACAGCTTCCTATTTAGTAAGGCATGCCCTCAGGCGGATATGAAATACCGTCTCGTTGTGGTTCCAATTGGCATTCCTCTGATTGCTGGGGAGGTGGAGCATGTTTTCATATGCTAGGCATCAGTTGTGCTTCCTTAACTGAGACACTCCTATTCATATCTTTTGCCAATTGTTATGTCATTTGTCATTTTTAAATTTATTTGTAAGAATTCTTTATATGCTCTTCCTACAAAACCTTTGCTGGTACACTTTGTTTTGCAAATGCATTTTCCTACTTGTCCACTCCCTTTATTATTATTATTATTTTGAAGATTTTATTTTATTTATTTATTTGAGAGAAAGAACGTGCACGAAAGCACACGAGTGGGGGGAGGGGCAGAGGGAGAGAGGGAATCTCCAGCAGACTCCCTGCTGAGCCCAGAGCCCGATGTGGGGCTCGATCCCAAGACAATGAGATCACCACCTGAGCCAAAACCAGGAGCTGGAAGCTCAACGGACATGCCATCCAGGGGCCTCTTGTCCACTCACTTTTTATTTATTTATTTTTTTTTTATGTTAAGTTAGCCATCATACAGTACATCATTAGTTTTTGATGTAGTGTTCAATGATTCATTAGTTGTGTATAACACCCAGTGTTCATCACAACATGTGCCCTCCTTAATACCCATCACCTGGCTACCCTATCCCCCCAACCCCCTGCCTTCTGTAACCCTCAGTTTGGTTCCTGGAGTCCATAGTCTTTCATGGTTCATCTCCCTCTCTGATTTCTTCCCATTCAGTTTTCCCTTCCTTCCCCCATGGTCCTCTGCATTATTCCTTATGTTCCACATATGAGTGAAACCATATGATAATTGACTTTCTCTGCTTGACTTATTTCACTTAGCATAATCCCCTCCGGTTCCATCCATGTCGATGCAAATGGTGGGTATTCATCCTTTCTGATGGCTGAGTAATATTCCATTGTATATATGGACCACATCTTCTTTATCAATTCATCTGTTGATGGACATCTCAGCTCTTTCCACAGTTTGGCTATTGTGGACATTGCTGCTATGAACATTGGGGTGCAGGAGCCCCTTCTTTTCACCACATCTGTATCTTTGGGATAAATACCCAGTAGTGCAATTGCTGGGTCGTAAGGAAGCTCTATTTTTAACTTTTTGAGGAACCTCCATACTGTTTTCCAAAGTGGCTATACCAGCTTACATTCCCACCAACAGTGTAGGAGGGCTCCCCTTTCTCCACATCCTTGCCAACATTTGTTGTTTCCTGCCTTGTTGATTTTTGCATTCTAACTGGTGTAAGGTGGTATCTCAGTGTGGTTTAGATTTGTATTTCCCTGAAGGCTAATGATGTTGAACATTTTTTCACTTGTCTGTCAGCCATTTATAGGTCTTGTTTGGAGAAGTGTCTGTTCATGTCTTCTGCCTCTCTTTTTAATGAGTTCTTTTGATGATCAGCAGTCCTTTATTTTCATGTAGTGAAATTATCAATCTTTTATGGTTAGTTCTTTCATGCCTTTTTTAAAATGCTCTGTCTTGAAGTAATTAAGATATTCCCTATATGGTCTTTTAAAAGTTTGTCATTTTGCCTAAAATATTTAATTCTGTCACTTACCTTAAAGTCATACATGTAGAGGATGAGAAGTTGAAATGCAATCTTCATTATTTTGTATCTAAAACTAAACACGCTAGTGCCATTTATACACAGTTCCTCCTTTTACCCTTGAGCTTCAAGTCCCACTTCATTAATTATTGAATTTCTATCTGTGTGGGTTTGTATCTGGAGTTTCTATTCTGCTTCCTTGGCCCACTTGTCTGTCTCCAGACAAATCTTGTGCTATCTTAATTACTTTTGCGTTACAGTAAGTTTTAAGATACATCTGATAATAAGCCTCCACTTGCTTGGCCCTTTACTTAAATCTTAGAATCAACTTGTCAAATTATGTGAAAAAATATTTTGGGCTTTTTATTGGCCTTCTACTGACTCTGTAGATAAATTTGGGGAGGATGGATATTTTTATGATTTTAAGTTTTTAAAGTCTACTTATAGTTTCTGATGGGAAAGACATTATTTTCTTAGGCCAATGGGAATAATTTTTTTAATTAGTGAGAGTAGTTTATAGCTGAAGTAGAACTTAATAAACCTGAATTTAAAACAGGGTTAGTATTTATAAAAATCTGAAGCTCTTCTCCAATACTAGAAGTTTACAAAAACTGAGACACATTCTGCAGAGCACTTGTTACCTGAGACACTTGTTCTTTGTAAAATTCACTGAGTTGTAAGAAGAGAAAATCAGTTTTTGTAATTTTAAAGCGCTTAATTCACCTGCTTTAAGTTCAGTGATATTAAAATAATGTAAAAAGTATTTCTATGGGCCGCTAGAAGTTTAAGCTCTTTTGAATTTAGTTATAAATCCTGTATGGAATTACTTTTTTTAATGCCACATTTTTTCCACAACTAATTACTTTTTGAATAACAGTCTCCTCAAAAAATTCTCTTATTTATGCATTTCTGATTTTATGCTTTCTCTCTCACAGTGAGATTAACAAGCAACTGAGCTTAAAAGGGTCAAAACTTGAGAAGCCTTTTTTTTTTTTTTTTTTTCTGAAATGTGGGGCTCAAAATTCACTTACAGGTTCAAAACTGACCCAAAGTTCTTATTTTTATTATTCATATATTTACATAAATGAAACTTCCTATTTCCTTCCACAGATAGAAAGCAATTCTTCTAGCCTGGGGGGCTGTGGTCGGCTGACCTCGGAGTATGTCGGCCAGACTCCCTGCTCAGCAAGGATGGTAAGTAGAGACAGAGGTGTGGGCAGCGTGGCTGGGGGTGCTGCACTGAAGGGGTCCCGGCTCAGGGGAATGCAGGGAAGGACAATGCAATTGGGAAGAGAGTTGGACCTTCCCTCACACAGTGGACAAAGACCTGAACTCTCTTACACATCAGATGGGCAGGAAATAAAAGTCAACCCACAGCAGGCGTGCTCAGCAATGGAAAGAGAAAGGATAGGAGGACTTTAAGCTTGTCTTGAGGGGAAAGTACCCACTCCTGTCACCGAAATGGAGTCCAGTACAACTCTGGTGCTTGGATCCTCAGTGGGGAAGAGAAAATAAGGGGAGAGAGTGAGAACAGGGCAGAAGTTCTGAGCCTCATAACCACCTGCTCAGAACCCTGCATCTAGATCAGACTAAATCTTTCTTCCTTGTGCACACCTGAAATTGACCGCCATGTCCACACCCAGAGGGCATGACAACATTTGCTAGTTTGTATCTGTGTCAGTTCTTCTCGTGACTGCTTGTGCGGCAGACGTGACTTTCAATTTATACTGGAATCGGTGCTATGTGTCTTATCTTCTCTAGTAGATTGAATGTTCTCCAAGAACATGGCTCATGCCTCATATATGTGTTTCTTCCCCTGCACATAAAACACTGCAGTATCTTGTGAAGAATCATGGTCAAAAGTCATACTGGTCTCAAGGGCCCCCCCCTGCACAGAAGTCTACACGCAGATCTGTGAACTAACGCATCCTAAGGGAAGAGATTATGACAAACAAAAATATGGCTCGAAATAACATCACCATTCTAAACGGGAAAGGGTAGATCCAAGGGTCTAGTTCTGATTGTTCTCTGACTTAGTGTACATGAAATTTACAGGCAGGATAAGGCTATCAGGGGGAAAATAAAACAAAAAATTAACAAAGCAAATGGAACCGAGGTGCTCATGAGCATATCTTTGTGGTGTAGAGGGTATAGGATATTTCTGTCTGTCAAGGAATATTAAGTGCTTTCAGTGAATAGGGGGCTCCAAAGGGTGAAGCACAGTTCCATCCAGCACATTCAAAGTCCTGGGGCTTCCATGACTAGAGGCACACCAATCGTCAGGGAAACCACCATCACCTGAGTCAATGCCTTGAGTGTAAGGCAACCCCATTCTTGGCACTGATGTCCAATCCATGACCAGATTCAAATGCTAACTGAACTCCTGAGATGCTTTGTGTTTTCTTGTACAGAAATTGCCTCGGGCATTAGAAGAAACTAAGAAAATTACTCATGCACTTATTTGAAACATCTGTGCTTATAGATGTAGGAAGTTTTAAAGAGATCTCAGGATTAGAGATCCACAGTGGTAATCGTAATGTGTGGATGCAGTAGCTAAAGGAAAACTTGCTTTACTTGTGCAAGGTAGAGGCACAAAAAATATTTGTTGACTAATAGACAACCTTCAAAATTTTATTTCTATAGGAAACCAACTCGGAATTTTCAGAATACCATTGAAAAACATAGAGATATAAAGAAATGAAGAGAGTTTTATTTCTTACTTTATGTTTTCTTTACCTCTTTGATTTTCTTCATCAATTTTGAATTTGGATTTCCAGAATTCGATTTATGGAAGCTCATTTTTTTCTCCTCCCGACTTTATAGCTACAATATATTCAACAAGTATAAACCTTGGATTATGACTCTGTGGTTCCACCAACTACATATCTGTGGCTAGTATTGCTAGATCTGAGAACCTTTATCTTGTATTGCATTCAATTAAGCTTTTTCTATGAAATATCATTATATACTAAAGTCATAAATACAAAACATTTATCAATCTTAAATTATTTGCTCTAAACAAATGGACAGAACATAGGATAAAGTTAAACAAATATTGGGGCGCCTGGGTGGCTCAGTCGTTAAGCGACTGCCTTCAGCTCAGGTCATGATCCCAAGGTCCTGGGATCAAGCCCCGCATCGGGCTTCCTGCTCCGCGGGAAGCCTGCTTCTCCCTCTCCCACCCACCCCCCCTGCTTATGTTCCCTCTCTCGCTGTGTCTCTCTCTGTAAAATAAATAAATAAAATCTTTAAAAAAAAAAGTTAAACAAATATTTTTATTTAAGTTAATTACATTTTTTGCAGTGAATGTGAAATGATTTCTTTCACTATTTCATCCAACCCTAACATTCCTTAAAAATTAAAGAAAACCATTTAACTTTTTCTCAGTCTTCAGGCATCAACAGTTCCAGAGACTTGGGATGTAATAAAACTTCTTGAGTGCTCATGAATTTTGCTTACTTCAAATAAGTGAGATTTCACAGCAGTTTAATGATGTTTCAATGGCCTTGTTAGGCTTATCTGAAAGATGATTTTGATTTGCCCAACTGACACTCCTATTGAGCTCTGGCATATCCTATTTACCCCATTTCCCCCCTTTTCCTGCTTATTGCATTGTTTGTCTGCTTCCTTTCATTTTGGAACAAAACTAGGAAAATCAAAACAGCAACAACAAAAACAAACATAAAAAACCATAAAATCCTAACTGTTCAAGCATGTCCCTAAATCATAATCCTTTATCTATTTTTGTTTTTGTTTTTGTTTTTATCACAATCAGCAGATTTTTATTCCTGATGCCCAAGGTAGGTACCATATCCCTTACTCTAAGGGCTTAGGCCTTTCCTATGCTCTACTTCAGTAATTAAGATTATGAAACAACCAGCCTGGGAAATTCGTAGCATATATTTAAGCTTGATTCTTAACAGAGCTTTGCGTTTTTCTCTCTGGCCACTGTAAAATTCAGTCCAACAGAAGTACTTATAAATGTTCTACTCAGAGAGTATCCTCTGTGCTGTCACTCTACTTTAGGACCTCATTTGATATGCTTAATTTTCTTATTTCCTTCATTGAATAGAAAAAGTAGCCAACTTTGTAGCCCGGAAAATATTAATAGTACTTTTTAAAGGTTAAATGATAGCCATAGAGAATTATAAATTACAGGAGGTGTTTGTGATGTGACTGGGCAGATTATTTTAAGAAATGACTTTGGCTTTCACATTCTATCAATTGCTAAAGTAGGAAAAAAAGAGTTTTTGGCTCTTTAGTTGTAGGAAAACAATTACATATGCACCACTATTACTTCTTAAGAAAACATTTTTCTATCACAAATCAACAACACAAACACAACATATGGCAGCATTATCACTATTTTAGCAAAACACACTTTTCAAAATTTAAAGTTTATGTTGCCTTTTTTTTTTTTTTTAATGGTAATGAAGTGGCTCTTAGGTCCCGGAAGAACCCCTCTTCAAATGGTCTATACCTTAAGAAATACATCAGTATTCTCTGCAGAAGTCTGATCTTTAAAAACTGAAAATTGGAAAGGCATAGCAAACATCGTGATGGTCAAATTAGGAAAAATGAAAAAATTAGGGTAAGCATATTGTAGTACAAATCCAACAATGATGTTTTTGATCCTTATGTTCCATATACACACCTCTTTTTTAAAAGCTAGAAGATACAGTATTTTGATTAGAAATAAAGTTCTAAGGCAGATATTTATCTTTCCCACAGGGAGACACTGTGAAAAGAAAAAAGAAAAATACTCATGAGTTCGGTCTAGCACTGGTCTCAAAAATCAAGAGATTTTTAACATTATAATCTTCTTGTTGTTTATTTTCTCTCATTTAGTTGCATCATTCTTTTTTAAAAAGTGAAATAATCTGAGTTCACAAAGTCTTCCCTAACCCTTTAGAACTACAACACGTATGTCCATTTTAGCAATTTATGAATGCAGGACACATGATTTGCCTTCATATGACCAATCTCCTTTTTTTCATATGACCGATCTTTTTATGATGGCAAAATCAGGAGTTATTTGTCTTTTGTATTTTAGTTTCATCCTCTAAGTAGCTTTAGTCTGGATGCCTAGAAACCATCATGTTGCCCTCCCACCCCCATCTGTTGTTCTGATCTTTCCAGGGAAGCCTGCCCCCTACTCCTGCCCCAGAGCATGCCAGTACTGATGGAGAGTGGGAAAATTTTACTGTCATGGAAATAGGATGCTCTTTATTCCACTATTATTCAAGATAGACTTTGGGTGCCCTACTATTTCTCAGTATATACTTGCCTTTTGGAGGGTTAATTTCCAGACCTGGCACATTCCTAACTCTCTGGAGACCAAACATTCTGGTTTGTCCAGGACTGTCCCGACATAATTATGCCCCAACATAATTATGCCCCAACATAATTATTAATACTACCCCTTCCACTTTCAGAAGTGTCCCCATTTGGAGAATAATTTATATGGCTGCCTTACCTATGGATCTATACTTATATTCAACTTTGACAAAAGAGCAAGTGGGTTGAGGCGTGAAAAGAGAACATGGGTTTTACTGATGGGAACATTTCACTTTGGTCTTTGAGAAAGCCATTTATCTGGGGATTTGTGGGGCTTGAAATTAGAGAGTGTGAAACTTAATAAAGGAAATCTCATTTTAAATGGAAATGGGAGGCCAAAAGGGGACGCTGTCCTGACTACCACTCGTTGCAGCCCTCGGCAGAACCAACAAGAAGGAGCCTATACTTTACTACCCCAGCAAGGGGAAGAAAACTTTTCTCCACCCCTGTAACAGTCCAGCCAATGAGAGACTGTCACAGCTCAGCCAATGAGAAGCCACTACACTTTGAACTCCCACTTTACTCTTTTTTTGTTTACAACAGCCCCTCCCAACCCCCTAACCCCCAACCTTCCTTCATAAAAGAGTGTTCCCCTCCTTTATTCTCTGGACTTGCCTGTGGTTTTGCCTTAGCTTACATAGCCTGAATTGCAATTCTTTGCTATTCCTGAATAAACCCATTTTGCTGGTATAATAACTGGCAGTTTTATTAAGGTTGACAAGAGTGAATGAGATGTGAAGAGAGGATCATAGCTAGAAGGGAAGGTAGGATCTTTCACAATGAATCAAAGCAATTCAGACTCAATATTTCCAAAATAAACCTCATCATTTCCTCCCCACCTTATCCTACTAGCAGCTCAAAACAATTTTCTTTGTTGAATCTCTTACCTCTCTTTGCAACCACCCCCCAACCCACCCCTGCCAATATCTACCCTGGCTGTGCCTAGAATCTGCAGTATCCTCTCTGATTTTTTTCCTTCATACAATTACTCTTTCATTTCTGACTGTTCCAACTCTTTTGTCATAAAATCTGAATCAAAGATTCTCATTGGTTTTACCACTGTTTGGATCATTGTCACCACCTTCTGACCAACCAGTTTCTCCTCCCTTCTAATTCATTTTCCACACTATTGATAGACTACTATTTCCTGGAAAAATATTTATCCTGTTCCAGCCTCCTTTAAAACTTCTGTCTGCTTTCTATTGACAATAAGGTGAAGATCAACCTGCTTAACAAGGCATGGGAGATCTTTCAAATTCTAATCCCAATGTAGGTTTTCCATTGTAGTCCTTGCCCTTTGTTCACTAAACTGAAACTCTGGCTGTGCTAAGGTCTGTTAGTTCCTAAAGACACAGGTCCTTTCTTTTCTCTGTTTCTCTGCTATTTCCTTTGCTAGAATGTTCTCTTCTTTCTCATCCCACCCCACCCTCTTCTATGCCTCATAAATGTCCATATAGCCTTCAAGGCCCAGATCAAATGCCCTTTTCTATCCAAAGCTTTTTCCAACTTTTTTTTTTTTTTTAAGCAGAAGTTTGTGTTACCTTCCTTTTGCCCCAATGTACTTTTTAAAAATGCCTCCATTCCACCATTTACGGTATAGGCCCTCCTGGGTAAGTGACTATCTTACTTTCAATTGTCAAACCTTTCAGGGCAGTGGCCAAGCTTTATTTGTCTCTATAGTGAGAAAACTTAACAAATTCTAGTACATAATTAGCACTCACTCTGTATTTGTTGATAAAGATGAAGACTTGCCATAAATTTCACCCCTGAGAGTTCTCTGTATCTATTTTCTACCTTCCATTAGAAAATATGTATTCACTCAATTTTTATTTTAGATGGACTCTGGCTTCCTTCAGTTTAATTTTATTTTTTTTGTTTCTCAAACTTAAGAATTTGCAGGGTACCAAGATAACCTCAAGGGTTCTGCTGATCACAGTTGGAGAAATATAACATTATAAATGAATTTTGATATTTTTGGTCATTACTTAGTAATACAGAGATAACATACAATACCTATTGTGTGGGTACTGAAATTTTACAGCAACACCCAAGCATAGGTGGTTATCCAGATGACTGAGAAAATGCTTGTATGAAATTTCAGACTATTTTATCAAAACTAAAACACAAATGAAAGAGTCTTGCAGAGAATCCCTAGACCTCTAACAGATCCCCTGATGCCATTTTGAGAACCATTGCTGTGTGGAGAACCAACTTCTTGTGTGCAGTCAGTTAATTATCCAGAGAACCCATCAAGGGCCACAAAATAAATACTATGGTATTTGCCCCTAGAAGCAATTTGCTCCACCCTCAGAGTCATACCTCACCAGAGAAGAAAAGAAGTTTGACCATGGGATAGCACTAGGACTAGAGGGAAGGAGGATGGAGAGGAGGAGAGCATGAGTGAGAGAAGAGAAACCATAGCAGCAAAGCAAAGAACTGGCTTGGATAGAGGTTAAGCACATGTCCATCTTCACAGATTTATTGGGGACATAGTGCACCATAGGATCTTAAAGTCTACCTTGGACAACCTGCCATGGCATTTCTGCAATAAGAAATTTCAATGTTCAAGGTAAGAGTCCATTTCTTGCTTTGGGTAGGAAGATGGTCTCCAGAAATTCTCTGAAAAAAATATCCATGTATTACAGGAAAAAACCAACCAAACAAAAATCAGACCGAGTAAGTATTCTGTTTAATTTTCTACAGTAATTTGTTAGTTTAGACTGATTTCTTTTTAGCCACCTGAGATCTTCAGAGGGATGAGTAATTGAGGCTGTGACCCATAACAGCAGCTACAACAAATATAATAATACATAACATTTGTTAGAAGCTTAAGTGCCATAAGGGGATGTTCTACGTATTTTACATATATTAAATCATTTAGCCCATAAAATTACCTTATGAATTAAGTGCTATTGTAGCTATCATTTTAGAGATGGGAAAACTGCCAAGCATCACATCTATTGATTTTGCATGATGTTCATCCAGTCTTCTTTTCAAGAAAACCTCTAGTTGTGAACAGGGCTAAAGGTAAGGACAAGATGACCAGAAGAGACACAGCTGTACAGTTAGAAGTAAACTTTGAGCAAATACCCAGTGGAATATGAGTATTTTTAATCAATTTGACCAAAATAAACATTCATTCAGTGTAATTAAGCTCAAACTTATAGGCATGGAGCTGGGAGCTGAGAATAGGTCGATGTGATATAAATAAAAATTGAGAAATGTATATGAAAACACCTCATATATGGAAAGCAGTCTATCTTCGAGGAATAATATTTTATGCATAAAACTTTCAGGACTATGCCATTCCCCAGGCTTTTAATCTCTTCTGTCTAGCCCCATCAAAGAATTTACTAAGCAAAAGCATTTTTACTTCGAAATAGGTTCTTTCTGCTCCTTGTGTCTGAAAATCAAAACTAGGTATTGCCTGCCCTTTGATAGAATTGACCAGAGAATATTGCACTGTATTTATTTATTTTAAAGATTTTATTTATTTGAGAGAGAGAGAGAGAGCATGTGCGCCTGCATGTGCAGGGGCGGTGTGGAGAAGAAGAGAGGGAGGGAGAGGAATAGGGAGAGAATTTCCGGCAGACTTCACACTGAGCTAGAATCCTGACGCAGGGCTCGATCCACGACCCTGAGATCATGACCTGAGCCGAATCCAAAGTTGGCTGCTTAACCGACTGAGCCACCCAGGCACCCTTGTACCGTATTTAGATAAGACTTTCATTTGTACAATCAAATTTTCTTGTTGAGCATCTACTCTCTGCCAAGCACTGATAGGTGCTATTTAAGACATCAGCTGTGAATTGTGTAAGACTGTTAAATCACAGACTTGTACCACTGAAACAAATAATACATTATATGTTAAAAAAAGAAGAAGAAGAAGAAGAAGATAGCAGGAAGGGAAGAATGAAGGGGGGGAAATCAGAGGGGGAGACAAACATGAGAGACTGTGGACTCTGAGAAACAAACTGAGGGTTCTAGAGGGGAGGGGGGTGGGGGCATGGGTTAGCCTGGTGATGGGTATTGAGGAGGGCATGTACTGCATGGAGCACTGGGTGTTATGCACAAACAATGAATCATGGAACACTACATCAACAACTAATGATATAATGTATGGTGATTAACATAACATAATAAAAAAAAGACATCGGTGAACAACATAGAAATGGTTCTGAGTCTCATGGACTTTACTGCCGAATGTGGGCTTTGGTGGGCAATGACAGCTAAGTGAAAAAACATCTGCTATAGATCAACAAAGTTATTTATTCAAATTGGCACCAGTGGAGTGGCACACCTCCTGTGATTTATTGTGCAGGAATCCCCCTTGCTGTGCATGTTCCTGCAAAGTCTCATTAAGACCTTTAAACTAAAAATATCTGATCCAGCTAAATTTTGGAAAAGGAAACTATTATTTGAGGAATTCATTTTCAGCAGCTGAGTGCCTCAGGAAGTTAGTAATGCCCTATGGAGCTTTATGCCTCTGGTCCTCTCATTTGAAACCAGCAGAGGTTGGAACAGTTCTTAGTTATTAACATCTAATGGCTGTTTTGTGACTTCTCAAGTGCGTTGGACTCCTCCTTCCAAGTCCCAGGGAATGGAAAGATACTTATTTGAATTTAATTAACTCAGAGGAGATTCAGCCTAAAGGATAGCGATTGAAAATACTGAGTACCGAATGTTCCTACATCTTCCCTAAAACCTTATGATAGATTTGTTGGAGACTCCTAATTGCCAGGAGTTTGTGGAATAGAAACCCCACCTAGAAGTAAAGCCCAGGGTAGGAAGTGACTGTCACCACTCCTCTCCCTTGGTGCCTACATTATGTTCTCACCTCCGGCTGCATGTGTCTTACTGCGGAACTCGCCTTGCAGAAAGCCTCCTTGTGGGCCAGGAAAAAGCTCTGCCAAACACAGGTGAATGGCAACCAATGAGACTTCCGATCTTTGCTTTTGCTTTGGTACAAACTCTCAGTATATCTTTCTCTCCTAAATGTGTGTACGCAAATGTCACTCTGTTAACCTAAAAAATACTTCCATTTTGGTAAGAGTCTTTGAAAACTTCCTTTCTGCCACCCAAATTCATATTTAGACTGCAGAGTTGCTATAAGTAGACACAATGTGATTTTGGAGATGCTGTGAAAACCTGTAAAAGTAATTCATTTCCATATTCATTCATTCTCAAATATTCTCAAATATTTATTGCCGACATGCTGTGTATCAGATATTGGGTTAGGTATTGTAGACCTAACACAGAGCAAGAAAGATATAATTGCAGCTCTTAGGGGGTTTACAAACTCAGACATATATTTGTTTACTCACCTATTTAAATAGTATGTATCATGTGCTAGGTGTTGTTTAAGGGATCATGGAAAACTCCAAAATAAAGAAGAAAGTATTCTAAGGAAGAAGGGCAGGTTCCCTGGGCTAGGAGAATAGCAGTGGGATCAGAAAAAGGAGAGATGAGTCTTCAGAGATAGTTTGAAGGTAGAATCCACATTGGATGAATTCTGGGAAGCAGAGGAAGGGTAGGTGTTGATATGGGGGAGGAACTGAAATTATTTCATGCTTTTTACCAAAGGTGTTTGGGAGGATTGCTGGTGCTGTTAAACCAAATTAGAAAAGGGAGGAGGAGAAGCAGGTGGAGGGCAAGTTTTGGGGGGAGAAAAGAGTAACAGTAGTGGGAGAATAAGGAAGACGTTGAGCATGATTGAATTTGAGAGGATGCTCCCACTGTGTCCTTTTACACTCAACAAGAGACTATGAGCTACTCTCATCTCAAGAAAGAACTGTTTCACCAGATACACATGTTAGATACTATTTTTTTTATTATGTTATGTTAGCCACCATACAGTACATCATTAGTTTTTTTTCTATTTGTTATTTTTTATTGTTATGTTAATCACCATACATTACATCATTAGTTTTTTGTTTGTTTGTTTGTTTTTTAAAGATTTTATTTATTTATTTATTTATTCATGAGAGACAGAAAGAGAAAGAGAGAAGCAGAGGGAAAAGCAGGCTCCCAAGGAGCAGGGAGCCCGATGCAGGACTCGATTCCAGGACCCTGGGATCATGACCTAAGCCGAAGGCAGACGCTTAACCATCTGAGCCACCCAGGCGCCCACATCATTAGTTTTTGATGTAGTGTTCCATGATTCATTGTTTGTGTGTAGCACCCAGTGCTCCATGCAGTATGTGCCCTCCTTAATACCCATCACCGGGCTAACACATCCCCCCACCCCCCTCCCCTCTAAAACCCTCAGTTTGTTTCTCGGAGTCCGTAGTCTCTCATGGTTCGGTTCCTCCTCCGATTCCCCCCACCCTTCATTTTTCCCTTCCTTCTTCTAATGTCCTCCATGCTATTCCTTATGTTCTACAAATAAGTGAAACCATATGGTAATTGACTTTCTCTGCTTGATTTATTTCACTTACCATAATCTCCTCCAGTCCCATCCATGTTGATGCAAGAGTTGGGTATTCATCCTTTCTGATGGCTGAGTAATATTCCATTGTATATATGGACCACATCTTCTTTATCCATTCATCTGTTGAAGGGCATCTCAGCTCTTTCCACAGTTTGGCTACTGTGGACATTGCTGCTATGAACATCGGGGTGCATATGGCCCTTCTTTTCACTACATCTGTTTTTATTCTAGATCTTGCTCCCCAAGGATTTTTGGTAGCTTAAAAAGCCACACAGAATAAAGTAAGATAAAATGGAAATCAGGACATCAGGGCTGTGGTGGATATTTCTATAAAATAAATCCCCCTCACAAAATAAAAATCATTAGTTTCTGCTGTTTCTATACCTGGAGCTTCCTGGATCTCATCCTATCCAAAGTTTGGTTGTTTGATTTTTCCTTCAGTTCTATGAGATAATCTAGACCTTTTTCAATTTTTGTCCCTTTCAGTCAGCCAGAGAGGGTTTTTCTGGCTTTCAATCAAGGAACCCTGACCTGATGTTTTTAAAAGTTTCTAGTAGTGAGGTTTTGCAAATCGCAGAATCTCAACTGTGTCACCAGCTGAGCTGAAGTAACATGAGGCACAATGAGAACCCTCTCCTGGCCTGGAAAGTTGGAAATCCTGTGACATAGCAAAGTGGTTGGTTAACTTCCTTGTCTTGTGCCTTGGCAATCAGTCCACATACTTCCTAGGCTGGAGATTAGTGACTTGGTAGAAAAATAACAGTCTAGCATGTGTTGACTAATTTTCAAAGATTCTATAAAAAGAGACAACCTTTACTTTCGCTACAACTTGATCGTGTAAAAGCAAAAAAAAAAAAGTAAAAATATTTTGTGTTTTGTTTTGTTTTGTCTATTCATGAGCCCTTTTCTGGCCTGTGGCTGGAAATTTGTGATAGCTAAGAGATTGGGGTCTTGGAGGATACCCAGCTAGGCTTGATGAGCTGAGCTGCCGTCAGTGCCCAAAAAGCAGTAAGATAAGAAATAGAGTGGAGGATAAGATATATGGCAGGCCCACCCAAGCACCTCCTAGCAAAGGTCTTCATCCATAAGAAGCCAAGACTAAAAATGAAGCCTGAGGGCAAAGGACAGATCACTTTGGACTCCTTCTGCTTAAACACTCTGCTGGAGGCCCGGATGAGCTCAATACTAACTAACATAGAGTAGCCCCAATGGCGAATTCTATTCAGGCCATCTCAGATGTGCCAACGGAAGTAAATAGAGAAGATCCTCCCAGAAAGAAGAATTGGAAAAGACAGGTTGGTGAACCAGGAAATTCATTCTGCTGGGAGGGCTCTAGTTCTTATTTGCTATGGACCCATGACCATTCTGCTGTTTTCCGTTGGCTTCTTTTCAAAAGAGGAGTAGGAATTTGTTTTGTTTTATAATTATTTTTTTTAATTCCACCACGGTATATTATGTATATTGGGGATGGCTAAATATATCATTTAAATATATTTAAATATATCCTTTAACTATAGGTTGCTCCACCAGTAGAGGTTAATCTGGATTTGACCTAGAGACATTCCTAGCACTGAAAAATCCTGACCTTAGATCTGGAGGCAGAGCCTTGTCTGGAGGACAAGATTTTACTATCTCTTTCCTTGGGGAGGAATTGAGTGGATTTTAGAGGAATGTTTAATATGTGCATTAAATTTAGTGTGGATATTTTTTAAATTTCTGTTTGAAAAGAAGAATCAACATGCATGTTGGAATGAGATGAGTAGTTATTGTGAACATCTGTTGTTTTGCCTATTTTATCAGTCAGTTTAGGGTGAAAATTACTTTGTGTTCAACCCAGTATTCAGTGGCTTACAACAACAAAGGCTTATTTCTTCCTCACACTACATGTTCTTATGCCAGGACCCACATGGATGGAGCTGCTCTTATCTGGAACCCTGCAGTGGGATGAGAAAGCATGGCAGAACACACCCAGGTTCTTAAAAATTGCACTTAGAAAAGACACATATCACTTCCGCTCACAGGTCATTTGCCAAAGCAAGTCACAAGCCAATGCTGACAACAGTGGGGTGGGGATGGATGATCTTCTCGAGAGGAAAGGCGTTACAAGGAAGGATTTTCAATATTCTTCCTTTTTCTGGTAATAGTCACCCAATTTTCTCTTGAAGAATAGTCCCTAACTAACTCTCAGCCAATGTGGGTTTGACAGAGTTGACCCAGGTCCAGAGAGAGCATGAGAGCCTGGGTTAGCTAATCAGAGCTTTCCGTTCTTCTGGCCAAAGCAATCCAATGAAATTCAGTTCCTGGAGGGCAAAATTCTTTTTGTGTTGGAGTTGCTAAGAAGATAGGCTGTCATCCTGGAGTTACAAGGAGTCATCTGCATGGAGACAGAATCTGTCTAAGAATAAAATCATCACAGAGGCAAACTAAGAGAGAGAATGAATAAACAGAGGCCTGATGTCATTATTTGAGTTCCTGTACCCACCCACACCATAGGAAAAGGTCTAAACCTGGAATTGCTCATTATATAAGTCTACTTTTTTTTCTTAAGCCAGTCAATTTAGGTTTTTGTTTCTTACAACTTAAAGATTCCTTACTTACAAGGGGGGGAAGTTAGTGCCTAAAATATGTTCCTTGTAAATGGTTCTGTACACTTATGGGAGTGGGGCACAATTTTGGTTACAAGCTTCCTGGCTCTCAACTCAAAGAAAAAAATCTGAAGGGGCACCTGGGTGTCTCAGTCAATTAGGCGTTGGCCTTCAGCTCAGGTCATGATCTCAGGGTCCTGGGATTGAGCACCCTGTTGGGCTACCTACTCAGAGGGAAGTTTGCTTCTCCCTCTTCCTTTTGCCACCCCCCCCCAGCTTGTGCATTCTCTCTTTCTCAAATAAATAAATAGAATCTTAAAAAAAGAAAAATCTGATTATAGTATACCATTGCTATACCATATCTATTATTACAAGAAATTGTAATGATGTATGTTAAAAAATGATTGAACATTGGTAATTTCATATGGTCCAACCTAGTGCAATTCACAGTACTACATAATGAAAAAAAAATTGCCAGCAATTGCAGATTTTCTGTGAATAATCTCTACCATGGGACATTGACATAGCTTGCTGTACAAAGTGTGGTCCAAAGACCAGCAACATCATCATCAGTGGGAATTTGCTATAAATCTAGAATCATGGATCCCACTCAGACTTACTAAATCAGAATGTGCACTTTTACAATGTCCCCAGGCGATTTTTTGCACATTAAATCTGAGAGGCATCTATATATAAAACTCCTTGTGATATGCTAAATATCTTCAAGAGCACCCCTATAATAAATGTACTTAAATATTTATAAGATAGTACAACATTTTTCATTATAACTTAATGGAATAATGTCGAGTAATTCTAGGAGGGTTGAAAAAAAATCGTAGGAGGGCGTCTTTGGAAGCAGCTCAGATTATATGATCCAAGTATATATTATTGTGTTTCCAAAAAACAAAACAACAGATATTATCACCAATTAGTGGCCTCCCTAATCTCCCCATACCACCACGAAGGGAATCTAAAAGCTTCATTGATCAATCAAGTAAAATGTGGGTCACCTTATGGCATGGTCCACTCCCCACTTCCATTCTATTCCAGTCTGGGCTATAGTTGATTTCACCTGTTGGATTTATCCACTTGCATTTAAATACAGCTGGATACTCTGGGTCTTGTGGCTCACTGTGACTTCCCAGGGTGGCACTAATGAGGTAGCTGGTGGCCCCAGTTCATCAGCCTGTCGGCCTTACCCCAGGGTGATTCAGCCTGGACAGGTGGGGACTGACTCCTCCTCCATGCTTCCCAGACCAAGTTGCTGGCCCTGTCACAACCCAGCTGGCCCTCCTACTTCTCCTCCACCATCACAAGGTAAGACTTTGTACCTGCCAGGTTAAAGAACCATCTAGGCAGAGGACAGAGCCAATCTCACATTATGTTCAAATTCGGTTATCACTGGGATGTATTAGATTCTTATTTCAATATAGAGAGAATAATTTCACGAAGGAGAAAATTAATAAGAGAGGGGAAGTAGCCTTTAGTAGGGCTGAGTTCTCAATGCACAGTAGTCTTTGCTGTGAGCATCAGTTTGTCAGATTACACATTGCAAATGTTTTGCTTTTCCATTAATCACAGGTTGGATTATGCTGCGAACCCATGGAGAGCAATATATGTAAACACAGCTAACCTGCCTTCTTATGGAGTTCCCAGGCACCAGGCACCAAACAGAGGTATAAAGCATCTGGTGAAAATCATTTAAAAAAATAAGTAGATTTTTAAATCTCTCTGCTTCAGCTCCTGGGATAAATTTGCAGTTGGGGAGATCTTTATATACAGACTTAAGCTTCTAATTAGTGAAGGTAATGTTTGGGTATGTTTTACCCAGCATAAGCAAACATTCTGAGCTCTTTCATTTGAAACCAACAAAAATAATATTTCTTCTTTTCTGCTGTTCCTTCTGACTTTTTTTTTTTAAGGGAATTTACTTCAATATCTCTGCCATTCGAACAAAAGACGGCACTAGAGAAACTTATTTTTCTGAATTTGAATCTATTTATTTGATTGGGACTAAACAATAGGATGGAAATTGATAATGCAGATATATTTTCCTCACCATTGATATGAATGAGTATTTGGACATGTACTCAGATCCTTCTACCAATACAACAACTTAAAATCAGAAGGACCAAATGCCAAGAGTTTGGCAATTGTATATGTCTCTTTTTCTATTCCTTCTGCATTCATGGATGCTAAATCAGGTGATGTGATGGTGTTGATTCAAAAGTATCCCAGGAGCAATTGTGGATGAGCATAGTGGCCAAAAATAGATCATATCTATTGACGTAATATTTAAAAAATTTATTTTAAGAATCACTTTATCTCTACTTATATAATGAAGTGAAATTTTTCGTGTGATTAGTTTTAACCAATGTTTCTTCCAAACGACTGTAAATTCTTTGAGGGATTGGTCTGAGAAAAGTTTATGCAAATTCTTAACTAATTAATATAGCCACTTTGGTAAGATCCATCTGAAGAAACAAGACCTCATGACTATAAAAGAAAAGAGGGAATATACGAAATAGGAAGAGAAGCTTATGAGAAACACTTTATAATTTACTGAAATATAAATACAGTAATCCTATGTTTTAGAAATCAAATATACCCTTATTTTAACAGCGTTTATCCTTCTTTCTTTTCTTTCTATGAGTTTTTTCTTTCTCATTTTTTTTCTAAAGAATACTGATAAATTAGTCTAAAAAACAATTTGAAATGTCCCAAACTCAGTGTTCCTGGGCATATCCTTAAATTTAAAAAAATAATTATTTTGATGGGACCAATATAGTAAAAGAAACAAAGATACACCATTATGTATTCAGATATGCTCATGCTCATTTTTAAAAACAAAGGATGCTAATCTTTTGTGTGTGTTTTACTGAGCACTTACTTTGTGTCATGTACTTCTTCCATCCCCTCAGTTAAGTTTTATATCAACCTCTAGGAATTACTTCTCCTTCGAAGTCAGAGGGTCTTGGGAGAAAGATTCCACTGGGCAGGCAACCAGGACAGGATTCCTTGATTTTCCAGATGCAGAAAAGTGAACAATGGTTCTCAAAGCAACAGATTAAGAAAGTGAAATACAGAGTTTCCAAGTAGGAAAATAGAGATTTGAATGGAGGACTCTCTGATTACTGAAGCCTATATTTCTACTGAGTACCTTTCAGTTTCTTGAAAGCAAAGGATTGTGTGTATTTACCTTTACTACTTCATGCTAGCACAGCACCTGTAAGTATTCAATAAATCCTGTGAATTTTATCTTTTAACCGTATTTCCTTACTATTCCCTCAGCTCCTTTCAAACCCCAATTCTGACACATTAGGTCATTCCCTTATTGACCTTTTGCAATTGGACAATTGCAAAAAACTCTGAAGTATTTTGCCTGTCTCTTGCTTTTTATCTTCATTCAACCTTCCATACGATTCATGCCCTGTCTACTTGTCCAGTACCTCCTCAGATTACCATACACACTTTACAGAGGACTCATGAAGCTACTTAGTGTTCTCTGAACACCCAATGCAAATCCTATGACAATATTACTCCATGACAATACCCCCTTTTCTCTTTGCTAGAATGGCCTTGTCTACCTGAAAAACCCCTGACTTATCCTTCAAGACTCATTCTAAAATTTCCTCTATGGGATTCTTTTGAACCTACCCAGAGTTGGCAGCTCTTTTCTTTCTGCTTGCATTGTGCCTTGTATAAACACTGTTACAGCAGATATTACCCTGTGTTGCAATGATCTGGCTTATATTCGTTTCCCTGACAAACTGGAAATTCTTGGAGGCAGGGGCGTCTTATTTGTCATTACATCCTTAGAACACATGCACTTGAACTCAATAAATGTTATTTAATGAATTTTTGTTGACCAAATGGATAGATAATTCTGTGCTTGAGCAATAAGACACTAACAAGTGCCAAAAGGACATGGTTTTCCTTATTAGAGTTAATAATCTCTGACAGGGAAACTTACCTGCAGAGAAGCATGAAGTCACAGAACTCTGAGTCTCTTGGAATGCTGGGAATAGCAGTGTGACACCAAGTATCATGGGAAATTGTGAGCAGGATGACATATTAACCTTGTACACTACCTAGAAATCCACACAGATCACCACAACATTGTCTAAAATCAACATTAGACTTTGAGCAAGAATATTGCTCAGGGGAATGGTATGGTTAGGTCAAGAGAACAGAGTTCACACAGAAAAAAAAAAAAAAATCTAAAAATAATGGCCTAAGAAGTTACAGTGCTTCTCTCTAAGATACAATTGATTCGGAAGGATATTTTTTACTATTTGCAAGTTGAGAATAATTTTAGAATCAATAGATCAAAGTTGTAGAAAAACATTTGGACCCCTTGATTCCAACTTCTTGTTCTGGAAAGTTGCTGATCCAGATTCAACTTGAACACTTCCACAGCGATGGGAATCTCATTGTTTTGGAAGCAACTATTTAATTTGGCATTATTTGAGTTAATTTGAAATCTGTCCTTTTATAATTTATTCCATTGATTTTGGTTCTTTTTCTTGAAGCTACATCTAATTGTTTTTCTGTATGAAAACTTTACAGGTATTTGAACACAGCTATCATTTTTCCCAAAGTTTCCTTTCTCCAAGATTAGAAACACTGCATTTCATGTGATAATTTCTTATGTGATATTAGTTTAAAGCCTTTCATCTCTCTTTGGTTATACTCCAATGGACGAACTCCAGTAGGTGCTCAAATACGAATACAGAACTATAGACATAGCCTAAGCACTGCAACCTATAAAGAGACATTCTTCACTTTATATGTATATACGACTTTATTATAATCAAATATTGTATTAGATCCAATGAATAAATGGATCAAAATACTATTTATCAAGAATTGTTCTTGGGGCTGGATTAGAAAGATGAGTAAACAGAGTCTTTCCTTCAAGAAGGCCACAGTCTAACACAAACTAAAAATACCCTCTTAATAAATTCTGATATTATCTAAGTACTATTACTGAGGTATAAGCAAAGTATGGTCATCAAGTAAACTCATATATTAGGCTTTTAGACAATTGAATATCTGTGTGTTTTTTTCAGATGGTTAAGCGTCCTACTCTTGGCTTTGGCTCAGGTCATGATCTCAGCGTCCTGGGATTGAGCCCTGAGTAGGGCTCTGTGCTCAGTGTAGAGTCAGCTTGAGATTCTCTCTCTTCCTCTGCCCCTCCTGCTCATGCTCTCTCTCTCTCTCTCTCTGAAATAAATAAATAAAATACTTTTCAAAAAATCTATATGTTAGACTTTATACATATCTTTCCTAATTTTATCTTGTTGATTTTGTTATAATTCCAGCATGTCAATGTCTTTTAAATCTTTATTCTGTCATCAAGTACATTCGTTTTCCTTTTTAAGCTTTGTGCCACCTCTAAGTCTGATAGCAACAGAGAAATTGGCAGCTCTTTACATGAACAAAATGGTTGGTGTTCTGTTTTCCCAGCAGAAATATGTGTTTGGGAATTTGGTTAATGGGAAGTGGTAAGGCATATATTTAGAAAATGCAGTTTATTCACCCTAGACAAATATAGACACTTGGAATTCTATCTATCATGACTCATAGGAAGCACGGAGGTTTCTCATCCTCTAACTGCTTGCTGCACGGTGTTAGCTTGTTGGCATATAGTGAAGTCAGGGCCTCAGAAACAGACAAGAGGATGGGAATGGTTGATTGTTTTTCACACCATTTTCTGACCGTGTCATAAGTTGAATGAATGGTCACCTCAGTTCCAGCCATCCAATGTAGCTTGCAATGTGCTTTTATAATAATCAAACTTACTTTCCCTCTCCACTTGAATGACATCTTGCCAGGGAGCCTTCTCATGATGATCTTATATAAATAGCAACGTCTCTGCTTCTGCACTCCTTGTCCCTTGCCCTGCCTCACTGTTTCCCATGGCTCTTATCACTATCTGGCATACTGTGTATGTTTTCCTTGTTTCTTGTGCGGTTCTCTTCATCCCCCTTGTCTCCATGTGCTGGAATATAAATTATATGAAAGCACGGGTTTGGTTGACTTATTGCAGCATCCTCACTGCTTTGAACAGTTCTGGGTCCTAGCACATGCTCCCTGGTGTGTGCTCAATAAATATTTGTTGAAGAAATGAATGACTGTGGTGGTACATCATTCGTGTATTTGTCTGGCAAAAGATTAAAAAAACTAATGACTGATAGAAACATGAGAAGGTCAAGTTTATGTGATCCTTGGAAAGATAAGATTAATTATACAAAGAGTTGTGAGCTTCTCCACATAAAAGAACTTCACATATACTTTTAGTGTTGGAGGGTATTATTTAGTGATGTGTAGGAAAGGGCTTATGAAATTGTAATAATAGATACCCATGTACCAAATACTGAGTAATGGGCTAACTGTTTGACACTTATTTTGTGATTAAGTATCACAGTATTCTCATAAGGTAGATTTCATGTGCATTTTGTTGACACAGAAATGGAGGCTCAAAGAAACAGCCACTTACCAGTGACCTACAGCTCAAGGTACCAGAGCCCCAAACCGGATCTGTTAAAACTCCCTCCTCCTTGCAACATTTACTCACCAGTAATCAGCAAAGAAATAAATGTCTCTTCCTTTTATGAAACTTCTTAGTACCACTGCCACACAAACCGGGGGATTTATATCCAGGTGAGGCTTTGGTGATACAGCTGATCAGAGGTCTGCAATGAGTATAACTGCATAATCAAGATGGCTGTGCTTAGGAATGTGACCCCCTCAAATGACACCTGGATATTTTCTACTCCCAGCTTTTCTTACAAATTGAATTTGCCAAGAAAATCAGGTAAAGCAATGTTTTTGAGGCTGTCAGCATTCTTTACATCTGAAACAAGTTATGTGTTTTCTATCACATTCATCACCCCTTCAGCAAAGATTTTATAATCCAAATGGGAGAGCTATGTGAAGAAAAGTTTGCACTTCTCTCTTGCTGGCAATTTTGTTAGGTAAGATAAACCACAGAGCTTACCTTTCTGACCCTATCTGAATTTTGAAACTCTCAAAGAAACAATTTTCACTGAGGGGTTACCAGAAGGAAGTAAAGGGGTTGCTCATAAACCAGACAAATATTACCAGGAAGGGACAGAAAACAGGAGAATACTGTGACATGGGCCCTTTGCAGAGCTATTCTTTCAGCTTCACCCATACCAAATCGCCTAATGTCAGCAATGACTTTGGATATCTGAGTTTGTGGAAACCGTTAAAGGGAGATCCTCCAGGTTTTGCACCTTTGGTGCATGGTGTAATTATTGATCCCACTCTCCTACACTTTGTTGAAATGTATGTGGTCTGCACTTCTATTGAGGTCATCTCTTTCTCTTTTGGGAAACTCTCTTTCCTCACGTGTCCAAGCATCATGTGTTTCCTGTCAGCACCACTTATACAGAAAAGTAAAATGGATGAGAAGGAAATAGGAAAAATTTGACACTCAGCAAAGAGTACACCGAGGTGCAATTCCTAACACAATTTCTTCAGCACAGCCCTTGGAGGTCCCTTCTATATCTACAGTTCTGGGATGGATGAGTGGATTCTCAGAGCGGCTGCTGTGCCTTCCTCATCCCTTTCGGCCGACTTAAAACTATCTGATTTAAGAAGTGTTGGGTTTCATGCCAACAGTCACTTCAGGTCTTGATCTTAATTATGACAGGGAATAGATATAGGCTACTATCCAACGAGAGTCCTAGTCTGAGCTAGTGCATTTGAAGAGTTTGTAACAAAAGATGGTGAGCTTATTAACATATAGATAGATAGAGCAGAAACAAAAAATAAGACCAACTCCTTTATAAGACTTCATCCTCAGATCTCAGTCTGGTTTGGAGGCAGCCCTAGGCACCTTTCCTGAAGACTACTTTCCTTTCTTCATTGCAAGATTAAAAATAATAATAATAACAGATCTGGTGAACAGACTGTTTAAACATAGTAACTTTAAGACTTTATTCATAAAATGAAAACATTATTAAGTATCTACTATGTGTGGGATGTTGCATAAATTTCTGGAGTGATAGAAATATAAAATAAACACAGTACCATCTTTTCCGAAGTCTTGAATTTTCGTGGGGGAGGAGGCGGGGGAGGTGGAAGGCAGACACTGAAACCAGAATTGCCAAGTGATCTCGTCATGTCATTTCTCATATATCTGTGAAAGCTGTCCCTGCACCCCCAGTTTCCTCTGTGACAAGTCAAGTTCTTTGTCTTGGCAAGCAAGATCATCCATGGTTTTTCTAGTCTAGTCTGCTTCTCCAGCCTCATCTTCTCCTTCGTCCTACCTGGCGTCCTCTGCTCCAGCATTGACAATCTGCCCACACTTTCCTCAATGTTCCACAGAGTTTTTCATGTCTATTATCCCTCCCCCATCTAGAACGCCTTTCCCTCATTAATCTTGAATACCTTCAGATTTTTTTAAAGACTCAATTTCAGCTTCCTTCTAGAAGTCTTTTCTTAGTTCCTTACATAGACTTGAGCATTCGTTTTTCAAATATCCTATGAGCTATTACTTCTATCAGAGTTTGAAAGAAACTTATTACAAATCACTGTGTTTATACTAGAATGTGTGCTTCTGAGAATGAGCAGTGTCTTTTGCTTCTGTTTCTTTAGCACGAATCCCAGCGTCTACTACCCCATAGCCTTTAAAAATGTTGTTGAATCAATTAATGATGAAAAAAGCAAAGATGATGCAAAGCATTTAACAAAGCAGAAAAAAAAAAAAAACCCCGCTATAAGCAAGGTGTTAAATGTAGCTGGGAAGAAGGAGGGCCCATAATCTGTTGGTGATTAGCAAGGCTTGGGTTGGAGAGGTGAATTTCAGCAGTGCCTTAAAGAACAGGTAGCATTCAGGAAGGGAGGAAAGTTTTTAGGATGAAGATTCAACATGAAAGGAAACAGATGTCTGTAACATTCAGGTGAATAAAGGCCTACAAAATAAGACAGAAGAAACAAAGTGAGGTTGTTTGTGAAGAGTTAAGTTATAGTATTATTTAGAGGGTAACTGGGAGCCACTGATGGTTCATGAGAAAGAGAATCACATAGTATAATACTTGTTTGGGGAAGGATGGTTTAAAATTCAGCATCTAAAACATCCAGGAAAGAACATATTTTGAGAGGAATGTTCCCTCTGGGAAACTGGATGAGAACTGAGAAAAGGCCATTTGTAGGGGTGGAGAGGAAGAATAAACACAGCACCAGGGGAAGGAAGGGAGACCACGGGATTGAGACTGCTCACAAAGTGGAAGAATTAACTTTGGAAATTACTGTAGATTCTTTCTTCGAAGAAAGAGCAGGAGGAGAACATGGTTGAAGATGCGGGACTCTGAGGTAAAGCACGGTAGAGAAGATTTAATATTGATAATTCAGTATCAAATTAGGGCATCATTTATATTTTCATTTAGGGAAAGGCAGGTCTTACAGTGATTGTAAGGAGAGTGAGGGATGGGTTTTGAGTTTGGATAGAGTAGGAAAGGTCCAGAACAGTGGTGTTGGAAATACGAGAAGAGTCAGCTAGTGTTCAGTAAAGAACAGGCAACAGCACTGAGTTCTTGCCTGATACAACATAGCATGACTTTTTGTTCCATTTTTCGGAGGCCACCACCATGGGTCCAGTCATCTGCCGACTAACAAACCATCCCACATACAGTGGCTGAAATCAGTGGTCATTATATTATATTCATAATCTCTGGGTTGTAAATGAAGGCACAGCATGCCCGGTGGATCTTCTGTTCCACGTGGCATTGACTGGGGTTACTTGGTTTATTCAGCGGGTGGCTGGGAGGATCTGGGGGGTCCAAGCAGGCTTCACTCTCATGTCTGGTGCTTTGGTGGGGATGGCTGGAAACTCACACACCTGCATCCCTCTGTATGCACTCTCGGGATATTTTACACACAATCCCATCAGATTATCCAGACTTCTAACATGGGGGCTCAGGAGGGGAGGCAGCCAGACTCTGCAGGGTCTGGGACTGGAAACCTGCACAAAAGCCACTTCCAGAGTTGTTTCTTTGGTCAAAGTGAACAGAGAACTGTCTCTGGGGAGGAGAATTTCAAGGGGAGGACCTGCACCCTACTTCTTGTTGGAAGGAGTGTCAAAGTACTTTGGGCTACCTTTTACCTTTGTCATAGCATTAATCATTCTCTAACGTGTACTTTCTGCTTTCTGTCATCCCCACTGGAATGTAAGTCACATAGATCAGGGAGTTTTGTCTGTTTTGTCCCAAGTAGACAAAAGTCTATGTAGTAGACACCTGATATTTGTCACATGAATGATGGGAGAATGTAGACAAAAGAGTGGATAATGAGGGAATGAAGTGCCCAGGGCTGTGGTCTTCCAGGAAGATAGGGAAAAATGTCAAGAGACTACAAGTTAATGGTTCCCTCCCCATCTATGAAGGTGACAGCATTTCCCACCAACAACACTGGCTTGGTAAGGCTGTGGCTTGCACCTATGGGGAGAAACCATATCAGCATCTTCAGGACATGTGCTCCAAAGGATAGTGAATAT
Source organism: Phoca vitulina (assembly GCF_004348235.1). Taxonomy (NCBI): domain Eukaryota; kingdom Metazoa; phylum Chordata; class Mammalia; order Carnivora; family Phocidae; genus Phoca; species Phoca vitulina. The sequence goes on from NW_022589718.1 coordinate 22,997,734, forward strand.
ATTTATGTTTGTTCCAACTGGAAGCTCTCCTTCAATTGCACTGGCTGGTTACCAATTAATCATGTGGTTTAGAGGAGTCTCCATTTTAATATCACAGACTGGCTTCGGGGTTCATGAATCCCTCCAAAATTGTGTGGACAAATGTTTCATCAGTGTCTCAAAGGGTGATTTGACCCAAAAATATTACAAAGCACTGTCAGAATAAACTATATTTGGACTTCAGCTTTTAAATATGAAAACTGTCCTTCAAATCCTAGGAAGAAAAAAAAAAAAATCACCTGAAATAAAAAAAAAAGCCACTTCCAACATTAACTAAGGCCACATACGTAGCAAGCAAATTGATGCAATATTGTCCAATGATTCCCCAGGAGCTATGAAGTTTGATTTGGTCAGTGGCATGTGAAACTGCAGGGATTTACAGGTAAAGTTATTCTACCTACAAAGAGAAACCATAGCATTACGTCAAAAAGTCCCTTAAAAGGAAAAAAAAAGTATTTGAGGAGACTTAGACTATAAAAGGTGTATTTCCCAATTAGTGCTTAAAAGCTTCTGATCAAAATGTGGTATTTTCTTTTTTCTTTAAAAAAATCTCCTAAGTATATTTTAATAATTGAACTTGAACTAAAATTATAACTCCATTATTTGAAAATACTTTCACATACTTTTCTTTCCTCCTTTTTACATTACTCACTAAAAGTAAGTGTTCCTTTTTTTTTTAAGTTTGTGGTTGTCACAAACTTTTTAACAACAGACCAATATAATGGGGATATAGATGGTTAAGGATTTTAAAAATTGAGTAGTTTTTAAATTGAGGCTATAAAGATATTAGGTAGATTACCTCTAGAAACACAAAATCTAGGGGCGCCTGGGTGGCTCGGTCGTTAAGCATCTGCCTTCGGCTCAGGTCATGATCCCAGGGTCCTGGAATCGAGCCCCGCATCGGGCTCCCTGCTCGGTGGGAAGCCTGCCTGCTTGTCTCTCTCCCACTCCCCCTGCTTGTGTTCCCGCTCTCACTGTGTCTCTCTCTCTGTTAAATAAATAAAATCTTTAAAAAAAAAAAAAGAAACACAAAATCTATAGATAAGATAATGTAAGTCTAAAATGGTTCGTGAATATTAAAATGCAGAGGACTTTTTAAAGTTTTGTTCATTTCCTTAGTTTTAAATGTTAACTACCCAAAGGATATCACTATTAGTTTTTTGCTATGATCCCAGTTGTAAGCAGGCTAGAGAGTTAAAGGCTTCATCTCGGCCCCAGCCAGAGTCCCTTCCCGATGCCTGCATTATGTGAAATGAACAGTCAATACATGGGATCACCCTTGACTTCTTCCCCTTCACATCGATCTGGTACCCTCACCTTCTGAGCTGGAATCTCAGATTCTAGAGCCTTCTAGGTCATATAGCCCAGGTGGGAAATGCATAAATGTGGTACGAACACACGTCTTCCATAAACACACACAATCTATATTCTGATTCAGTCCTTGTTCCCAATCCATAGCTCAAATCCTATGTTTTCCCCCTCTGCTCAAAAGTCTGCTCCCTTACTCTAGATCCTTATGATTTTCCTGCAAGGTAATACATCTACCTCATCTTCCTGATGCTAAACTACTTTATTATTTCTTTCAAATGCTGCTAGGACAAAACTGCAGAACAGTCCACTTTCTCTGCACGTAGCAATAATGGCTTTTCATTGCTCAACGGAGCAATACTAGGTCTGCCTCTTCTAGCTCTCATACCAATGCATAGGTGACATGACCAGTTAGATAAGGGAGAGTGAGAATAAGGTTGCAATTTATGATTGATTAGTTTCATAATTAAAGATCCAACAGAAGAATATAGGAAGACTTTTTTCCTCCCTAGCTTAGTATCCAAGATCCAGGAGTCAGCTACGTCAAGATATAGTATTAGCAAAATGTACACAGCATGAGTCAGTCTGGTACATGGCACAGAAATGAACTGATGTATTATACTTTGGGGGTCACAAGAATCTGTGTCCAGGTAGCTCTGGATCTAAATATGTGTGATGTGTGTGTGCAAGTGGTAGAGAGACTTAAAGGGGAAGCGGCACCATGGTCTTAGCTAGATATTTGCATAAGAATAAGATTAATTATTATTGTCATTATATTTTTAGAGAGAGAGAGAGGGCATGCATGGGAGGTGGGGTGGGGCAGAGGCAGAGGAAGAGAATCCTAAGCAGACTCACGCTGAGCGCAGAGCCCTATGTAGGGCTCAGTCCATCTTCCTGAGATCAAGGCCTGAGCTGAAATCAGGGGTCCAAGGCTTAACTGACTGAGCCCCCCAGGTTCCCCAAACATAAGAATTGCCGGAAAAAGGTGTACAAACTCTATGGTCTACCTATGGTCTATTAGTCACCAACATGCACTTGCTCACTCAATGGGATAGGCTTTTTCCTTGGTCCCCAAAAGAGGAAGCTTCCCTTCTAGTCTCTGTTAATGCTGTAACACTTTGAGATATTCCTTCGTATCTTCTCCACCTAGCCAAATCCTTTCATTCCACTTTGGATTTTATTTCAAATGCTGCTCAGATGAGTTCCAATTCCATTTCAGTCATGGTGCTATCTCCAACTTTTTCATACGGACCTGTCTTTTCTCAGAACTTCTGCACACACAGTGACTAATGGCCACGTCATGAATACTTAGTTTCATTATTTCATTTCATTAATTTGTTTTCTGTCTTATTTTTGTTGCTGTTGTTTTGGTTTTTTGTTTGTTTTTGTTTGGGTTTTTTGTTTTGTTTTGTTTTGTGTCTTATAGGCAGCCTAGCATGGTGGTGAGAGCAATAAACAACCTTTGGATGATTGTTTTATTTTATTTTTTTTAAAGATTTTATTTATTTTTCAACAGAGAGAGAGAGACAGCGAGAGAGGGAACACAAGCAGGGGGAGTGGGAGAGAGAGAAGCAGGCTTCCCGCCGAGCAGGGAGCCTGATGTGGGACTCGATCCCAGGACCCTGGGATCATGACCTGAGCTGAAGGCAGACGCTTAACGACTGAGCCACCCAGGCGCCCTGGATGATTGTTTTAATCAGAGCTCAATTTTTCCAAGAAATTATTAAGCTTTGGGGATTATAACTTTTTGAAAGACGAAGAGATAAATATTACAATCATAAAACCACAGCATTTAAGACCTGAGAGTGATATTACACATCATCTCTTTCAGTCTCCACAATTGATGGAAGAGGAAAGGCTTTGCAGAATAATTAGGTAATTTGCACAAAGCTAAGCAGTAAACTAGTGACAGATACAAGGTCAGAACTCAGGACTCTAGCCCCATTCAAATGCTTTTATTCGCTAAGCTGGACTATGGTATATAGAACCTTCATGAAAGGGAAAATTGGCTGAAAATATTTTAACTATGCTTGTCTTTTGAGATCATACTTAGGCCTGCCTTTTTATAAGCTGCAGTATACTTAGTTTGGATAAGAGTGTGGCTGACACTGTTGGCTGACTATCCAATTCCCTTTCTTCCTTTATTATTACTTTAATGTATCCACACAGAAACAGACACAACAGTGAGGCCTGGGTACGTGCCTGGCTAAAATCTAAAAGCTCCCAGCACTCTTTGTGTTGAACCACCACGTGGTGTGTTTTTTGTCTTTGATAAGATATAAGTGGGCATTCTCTCTCTGCTGGCCAGGAGAGCCGAGTGGCAGGTGCCAAGGTGCGGGTGGTCCTGGGGCAGTGGCCATCACACAAAAGTTCTGGAACCCCCGGAAGTGTTTACAGTTGAAGAAATGATGCCTCGTATCCAACATTTGAAAGGAGCACAAAATAAGGACTTATTTCTTAAAGACAAGAGAACAAAAGGCTATTGGCTGGTGACAGTTCTTCATGATAGACAAATTGATTCAAATGAACTTGCCGAGCAGTTAGGTGCTGGGAGTGAAAATCTTCAGTTTGCTGATAAAACAGCCATGCTGGAAAGACTAAAAGCTGGCCAAGCCTGTGCCACACCCTTGGCACTCTACTGTGACGATGGAGATGCGAAATTTGTTCTGGATTCTGCTGGTTTGGAAGGTGGACATGAAAAGGGTACTTTCATCCAATGACCAGCGCTACAACCATGGGGCTGAGCCCTGAAGACTTTCTCACATTTGTAAGGAGACAAAACATTAAACTAAATTGTGATAAAAACAACTAATTGGGCTGATGTTTAGAATACATTTTTTTTTTTTTTTAAAGATTTTATTTATTTATTTGACAGAGAGAGACACAGCGAGAGAGGAAACACAAGCAGGGGGAGTGGGAGAGGGAGAAGCAGGCTCCCCGCGGAGCAGGGAGCCCGATGCGGGGCTCGATCCCAGGACCCGGGATCATGACCTGAGCCGAAGGCAGACGCTTAACGACTGAGCCACCCAGGCGCCACCAGAATACATTTATTTTTAAAAAGCTGTTTTTCTTATTTGTAATTTCTAAAAAAGCATTAAACATGATGAGAATATTTTTTAAAAAATATATAAGTGGAAGTCTGCTGGGAAGTGACTAGCTTTACAAATAAATAAGGACAAAATCCCTATGTGGAGAAGGTTTTTGGATCTTTATCTCTTTGCTGTTTTTGTGTCTGGAATTCAGATGTGATACTGGGAGTATAGGAGCCATATTGTGATCATGAGGATGAAAGCACAACCAACGATTAAGAACAGCATGATAGAAGGAATCCAGGTCCTTGATAATAATATTCATGAGAAGCTGACTCTGTCCTGAATCAACTCCAAACTTCTAAATGAGAACTATAAATCCCTTACATGTCTAATCCATAAGATATTAAGTCAGTCATATTATTTGACTAAGCACTTTTGCAGTGACTTTGCTGCAATGGAACTTTTCAGTACATAAAAGCATAACTATTTTATAAAATGGCCTAAATATGCTAAGCATTCATTCTAAGCCCTTTAAACGTGTTGCCTTATTTAATCATCATGGCGACTGTATGAGGAATGCATTGATATCTTCTTTATAAAGAAGAAAGTTTAGGGGCGCCTGGGTGGCTCAGTCGGTTAAGTGGCTGCCTTCGGCTCAGGTCATGATCCCAGGGTCCTGGGATCGAGCTCCGCATCAGGCTCCCTGCTCAGCGGGAAGCCTGCTTCTCCCTCTCCCACTCCGCCTGCTTGTGTTCCTGCTCTCGCTATCTCTCTCTCTGTTAAATAAATAAAATCTTTAAAAAAAAAAAAGAAGAAAGTTTAAAGTGGTTAATTATCACATAGTAGATGTCCCTGTGATTCCAATGATCATGCTTTGTCCATCTATCACACCACATGTAACAAGCCACATGGAATGCAGTTGTGTTAATTAATGTACTGTTTTAAAATTTAATATAGTTGGGGTGCCTGGGTGGCTCAGTCGGTTAGGTGGCTGCCTTTGGCTCAGGTCAAGATCTCAGGGTGTTGGGATCAAGCCCCACATTGGGCTCCCTGCTCGGCGGGGAGCCTGTTTCTCCCTCTCCCTCTTCCTGCCATTTCCCCTGTTCATGCTCCATCTCTCTCTCTGTCAAATAAATAAATAAATAAAGTCTTTAAAAAAAATAAAAATAAAATAAAATTTAATATAGTTGACCAAAAACCTGCTTTTCTTCTCCAGAAATAAAACACTAAAACTCTAGTAAAAACACAGAACCTGGACAATCTGTATGTCACCTAGGCAGATAATAAGTTGAAGTTGTGCAATTCTGGAATTATAACTTGATAATTTCATGAAGAATCCATCATAAAACTGATTGCATTTTTTGCTCTGGCTCTTGAGCTTGGCCTTACATTGTGCTGGTAATTACTCCAGGTATAGAGGCCTGAAACAAACAAACAAAAATGTTACATTCCACAGCTTTTCAGCGTTTTGAGACTAGCTCCACTTAACTGGAATAGCTTCTAGACTTGCTTTCCTCCTACAAAAACATCATTTAAGTTTAGATTTCAAATGGCATAAATCCCTAAATCTTTCAGGTAATTTATGGCTTCAGATCCTTTATTCTCTAGGGATTGTTTTCTTCATTGTTCCCTCAGAAAACAAAGGCAAGCAGGAAACATGATATAGGATGCTCCTGGATAAAAGGATTAAATATCTGTGACAATCAAACAATATAATTGAATGCTCACATCACTTAAATTGCCACTAATTAGAACAGCTTTTTAAAAAGGTAATTATAAATCTAGTTTTATCTGCCTAACTGAGAAAAGTGGTATTTTGAAGTCGACTGTAGATGTGCTTCAAGTTAAAAAAATATCTTTCGTTCTCTCATTAACACTAGGTAATTGAGACAAAATATTTTCTGATTTGAACTTTTTGCATATTTTCTACAATAAAATGGAGAAACTTTATCATGGCTTTATAGATAACAGATTCAGATTCTTTATCCAATGTTCAGTGTTTTGGATGAGAGTCATAGTAAAAATTCCCCAAATTTGTAGTTTTACATGAAAACTCTGGAAAACTTAGACTATGAACTGAATCTAATACCAATCAGACTAACTGATGATGATCTTGTTGTTAATGTGCTATGAGAATCTCCATTGAGATCCCTTCTGAAAGAACTTTACCACCTTCACTGGGTTTTCATATATTCCCTGTAATACAATTTCATTTGGCCGAACACATAACTATGTTTTATGGAGGCTCCAGTGAAATTGTTTTAGAGGTAATTCCTGCAAAGAAAATAATCCTGTCACTAAGAACCCACATCACTATAGCAATCCATTCTTCTGTGTTAGGGAGATGTGAGCTGTAAGACCTCCATGAGTTAACAGCTCAGTGGAGAAATAGTATTTTCAAACAAGAAAAAAGAGTAAAATAGGAAACTGGCTATATCCACAAGTTAAACTGAATGACACAAATGAGAAGTAAAGCCAGACATCAGTGGGGAAAAAAAGTCATTGCAGTCACAAATCCTGGGACTGGACATGCTGCCCTTTGAGTTTATTCACTCATGCATTCAGTACTCACTGGGTGACTACTGTGTGCTAGGCACAGGGTTAGACTCTGAGAATATAGCACAGACTGGGACCTTGAAGAATTCGCAGTGTAGTCAAGATCAGAGGAGAAACGATGTAGATGAGTAGTGCTGCAATGTGAGCAAGGCCACTCTAGAGAAATGTCCAGCTCCCATGTGTTAGGGAGAGGGGCACTTCTAATGCCTTAGGAATATGGTAAAGAAAGTGCTGAGGATAAAAGATAAGTAATTCATTAATTAAAGAACTATGGCCTTTGGATAAATGCCCGGAAGTAGAATTGCTGGATCATAGGGTGGTTCTATTTTTAATTTTTTGAAGAAACACCATACTGTTTTCCATAGTGACTGTACCAATTTACATTTGTACCAACAATGCACCAGGGCTCCCTTTTCTCCACATTCTCTCCACTTGCTATTCCTTGTCTTTTTGAGGACAGCCATTCTAACGAGGGTGAGGTGGTATTGTGGTTCTGATGTATATTTCCCTGATGATAAATGATATCCAGCACCTTTTCATGTACCTGTTGACCATTTGTATGTCTTCTTTGGAAAAATGTGTATTCAAGTATTCTGACCATTTTTAATCAGATTTTTTTGTTTGTTTGTTTTGCTATTGAGTTGTATAAGGAAATGCAAATAGGATCTCAATTACCATGATGATTAAGATATGGAAACAACCTAGGTGTCCATTGTTGGATGAATGGATATATGGTATGCATACACAATAGAATGCTGTTCAGCCATGAAAAAGGAGATCCTGCCATTTGAGAAAACATGGATGAACTTTGAGGACATTATGCTGAGTGAAATGTCAGAGAGAAAGACTAATACTGTACAATATCACTTATATGCAGAATCTAAAAAAACAAGGAGTAGTATAGTGGTTACCAGGGGCTAGGGGATGGGGGAAATGGGAGATGCTGGTCAAAGAGTACAAACTTCCAGTTATAAGATGAAGATATTCTGGGGACCTCATGTCCAGCATGGTGATCATAGTTAATAATATTGTATTATATACCTGAAAGTTGCTAAGAGAGTAAGTCTTAAATGTTCACATTACAGAGAGAACAGTGTAGTTATTTTTTTTTTAAAGATTTTATTTATTTGACAGAGAGAGACACAGCGAGAGAGGGAACACAAGCAGGGGGAGTGGGAGAGGGAGAAGCAGGTTTCCCTCAGAGCAGGGAGTCCGACATGGGGCTCAATCCCAGGAACCCAGGATCATGACCCGAGCTGAAGGCAGATGCTTAACGACTGAGCCACCCAGGTGCCCCGAGAACAGTGTAGTTATGTGATGTGGTAGAGGTGTTAGCTAGGACTACGGTGGTAATTTTGTAAAATATCAAATCAACACATTCTATATCTTAAACTTACACAATGATTTATGTCAATTATATCTCAATAAAGCTGGGAAAATATCTATTGAGCATCTACTCTGTGTGAAGTCTTACATAGTTTTTTTTAAAATTTTGTTTATTTATTTTAGATGGAGGAAGAGAGCACGAGTCGGGGGGAAGGGCAGAAGGAGAGGGAGAGAGAGAATCTCAAACAGACTCTGCGCTGAGCATGGAGCCCAACATGGGGCTTGATTGCACGACCCTGAGATCCTGACCTGACCCAAAATCAAGAGTTGGAGGCTTAACTGACTGAGCCACACAGGTGCTCCAATTCTTACATAGTTTTAAAGATATATGCTAAATATTAAAATAGAATTAAGTGTTTTGGGAGTTAAAAAAAAAAAGAAAATTTACTATGCCTTTGGAAAAGAGGATTTCAAATGAAGACTCCATAAGGGAGAAAACTCCAAGCTGAGTGCATTTTTTGATAGAGAAATTAAAGAAGATCATTAGAATAATAAGGACAGCGATGTAAAAGAGCATCCGTGTGGGGAACAGAGGAATTCCACTATGGCAAGACCAAAGGAGGCAGGAGTGAAGGACGAGAAAGGAAGAGGAAGCAGATGAGGCCAGAAAATTAGATTGGGGTCAGGTAATGGGCATAGTAGGCCAGCTTATGAGAGCACTAAGTCAGCCTCCAAGAGCTTGATATGAAATCCATGAAAATGAATAATGTCTTCAAGGAAGAAAGTATACATTAAAAGTAGAAGAGCTAAGAGTAGAGAAAGACTAATCCACTTCCTTCCATAAATTTGCTTAGGAAGGCCAGGAATAATTGCCAACATTAAGTGCTAATTTTACTAGTCTTCACCTATGACAGAAAGATTATTGATGCACCATTAGCGGACCCCAGCTTTAGTGGTTTTCCCAGCAGTGGGGATGAATTTGCACTAAATGTCAAGACCGCCTTGTTATCACCTTTCCAAAAAGGCTGGGAGTTATTAACAGTTGTAGAGCAGGGTTTAGACACAGACAAAATTCTAAAATTCGGAAGTAGGCAAATTGTTTTTTAGTTCCTACCAACTTTGCAAATGGGAGAGGGGTGGGGGGAGAGATAAAGAGAGGGAGGGAGGGAGGGAGGGGGAGAGATGGATGTTGAGAAGAGAAAGGGCACAAAACAACATTCCTTTGGATTACAAATCTGTATATATTTCAAGGAAAATGGAACTTATTTCTAATTGAAGTAATTATAACTCAGCAAAATTTGATTTGGCAAAAAATAATGGAACACTAACTAATTCCATACAACTTTGTTTCTAAACCTCCTTAAATCTCTTTCGTTTGCAGTAAGAGACTGGAGTTTTGTTCCTGGCAGTGTGGAATGGCAAACTACATTCTACCACTCCTAATTGTAAGAGAGAGAAGATTCTTGTCAGATCATTCTGAATATAAAGCAATTATGCAGGAACAGTGATTTCTGAGAATACAAACACACAACTGTGAGCCAATTTCATTCTTCTGAGATGTGTGTCAGATGGAAACACGGAACATGGAAAGAGTTTGCTAAAATAACAATGAGCAAAACCCTGTAAAACAGCTACTTTGATTCTTTTAGACTGGCTGGCTGCCTAGGTGGTGACCTGGGGCAATTTCAGAAGCAAAGGAGCAGAGATTTGAGCCAAAAGTTGGTGACAGGGATGTGAAGAGAGAGGGCAAGGAGTTACGCATTTCTCAGGAGAAATTGTGAACACTCCTCAGTGACCAAGAACTGGTTGCAGGATATTCATGTGTGATTTTTATATGCAGGAGTAGAACAATTGCTCATCATAATATATGTGACATCTCCATTTAATTTTTATTTTCCATTAATGATTTTTGCCATATAATGTGATTTGCACCCACATTAATGAATGTTGACAATCTATCAGTGCTAAGAATGAACATAAAAATATTCTGGCCTATATTCATCCTTAAATGAATTTATTAAAAAGCTCTTGATATTTCCTAGATATGCATGTCAGGGACAACTGATTTTAATTTGTCTTTTTGAAGTCTTCTCAGAACATTCATTAAGAAAGGCAGGACTGAAAGAATTCATACATCAAGGATTTTATGCATGACAAGTTTCTTGAAAAACACTTAAGGATTGCATGATTCTTGACAACATTTACCACCAGATGATTGCAATTTCCTTACATTAAAAAAAAAAAGTATGTGTATTTGATTCAAATTTAAAACAATGTTAAATCTTCAACTTGCCAAGACATAAAGTCAGAAATGTAGTCTGTAGAAAAAAGAAAAAAATCACTTTAAATGCAATGTTTATCATTTCAGAAAAAAAATCATATTCAATTTAATATAAATAAAACTATCTATGCTATGGGAATAGTGCTGATAATTTCCATTATCCAGTCAATAGTAGAAAGAGAATCATGATGAGAAATGGATGGGAGTTGCAGTTTTCAGCAAATTTATAGTTCTATTGTATCTTAGCAGATGAACTTTAAATGAGAGGTTGTGTTGCTTACTTGGAAGTTTTTAAAAATAAACTCATTATGAACAAAGCTGTGGCCTGCAGGCTCCCCATGGCACCCAGTACCTCTTCCCATTACACTGCTAGGACCCTAACTTAGGCTCCACTTACGTATTAAGGGGGTACTGCAAATTCTTCCGTTCTGCTAAAGCGTGGAACAGCTCTGGATTTCCCATCCTCACTTGCCCACTTCCAGTCTGTTATGGAGTGAATTGTGTCCCCCAAAAGGTGCTGAATTTCTAACCCCATACCTGTGAATGTGACCTTATTTGGAAACAGTATTCAAGGCTGATTAAATTAAGATGAGGCCATCAGGGTGAGCCCTGATTACGTACAATTTCGTCCTTACAGAGACAGGAAATTTGGACGTAGAAATCAGAGGCAGGCACACAGAGAGAATGGTACAGGAAGACTCAAGGAACTATGAGCAGCCAGGAGAAAGGCCTGAAACAGATTCTCCCCCAGTACCTTCAGCGAGAGTATCCTGATTTCAACTTCTAGCATCCAGAACTATGACAGCAAATTTCTGTCATTAAAACCACTTAATTTATGGTACTCAGTTACGGCAGCCCTAGCAAACCAACATAGTACCCCATTCATTCTATTCCATGGCCAGCACTTATTGTTTTTAAAACTCCACGTGATTTTACCACTTCCTCCGTGATGACGTGGCTACATTACCTCCCGCACCTAGAGAGCGTCAGACACGGATTAGGTGCTTCTAATTATTTGTTTAAAAAATGATAAATGACCAAATTAATTACCTACCAAGTTAAGAAAAATCACCTCATTCAAAACATTAAGAAAATACACCATCTGTCTTCAACTTGCTTTTCCAATCTTTTCCACGTCTCGTACATTACAACCCAACTTGGCTCTTAGCTGCCCTTCCAAACACTGAGTTTATGCATTGCACCAAAATATTTTCATGCTCTATGCATCAGGCTCCGTGATGTTAATTTTGCACTGATTTTTTTTATCCCCTGCTAGCCTCTTCTTCAGATTGTAACTGGTCACAGCCTACGTATTTAAGGCCCGTTACCCCACCTACTCTGTGAGCCCCATTATAATTTCCCAACTCAATGTTTGATCCACTCTCTCTGAATCCTCAAGCATTTTGGTGACTAGTTTTAGGCCATTTATATTCTTCCTTGAGATGTGGATATCTGGGAACTAGGTGTTTATCTACAATGAAATGATAAATGATTTGAGGACTGGGACTGTGTTGAATCAGATGAGCACTTCACATAGTAGGAGCGAAAGTAACACTGAGTAGATACTCGGTACATATTTTGAATTAAATTATTATAAATTAACAAAACATATTTAAATGTGATTCTAGGATGGTCTTTGCAGATTTTGCAGGGAAAAGGGAGAAGTGGCAACAGAAACAGAAGTTGCATGAGGTCAGCCCCTCGAGACCAGAGGTGGCAAGAAGAGGGATTCTCCCCTGAAGACTCCAGGAAGCAGCCCTGTCCCCACTGTGATGTTAGTTGGGTAAAGCTCATTTCAGAATTATGGCCTCCAGAACGATTGCAGTATTAATTTGTGTTGTTTTAAGCCACTCGTGTTGTGGCAATTTGTTAACAACAGCAAGAGGAAATCAATACAGGACTGAAAGTATTACTTTTGGATACATCAGTATTTCCCTGAGAAATGCTATGGAGAAAAAAGTATGATAATCAAATATACTGGCCACCCTGGCATGTCCCTCTTGGAGATTCGAAATTCACATCAGAATATTAGGCTATGAGGACACATAAAGTAAAGAATCTGTTTAACCCAGCACTTAGCAAAAGTATTTGACCATATAGCCACCCCCCCCACACACACACAAACACACAAACACACATACAGACAACGCACCATCTATTAGCATCCCAAAGAACACTTTTGGGAAATGCTAATGCAAGCTAATGAGATCATTAGGCAAGTGCTGCTCACCCCTGAGTACCACGAGGTATTTCCTCAGGATACACTCAAATACTACCATCTGACATAGAAGCTTATAGTTCCCAAAGTTAGGCTTATCTAGATTCGTGCCATATTCATTGTGAACGTGCCTACCAAAAAGTAATAAAGAGAACGTGATGTTCTAAATAATAAAAGTATTTTACCATTCGAAACGTCAGTGCTTTTGGTATTTAGGAATTTTAAAGTAGTCAAATTTTAAATTGATGTTGTAGTGACAACATCAGGAACTCCTTCTTCGATTTAGCCACTTATTTAAGGATCTTCATAGGTACTCATAAAGTGATTTCTTACACAGGTCCTTCTTTTGATTTTCTAGTACATAGTGGGCACAAGCAAATGGAGATTGGGAGCGAGCTGTGCCGCTAGCAAGGGAAATTAAATGCTCTAGATGTATGTTTAGCCTCAGCAAGTGTTTTGGCCACTTGCAGTTAAGTTCTCCCATTTTCTTCTTTTCCTAAAGCTGAATTTTCTGATTCTAAATCAACAAAAACGACATCATTAAAGCAGAATACTCTGGATCATCCAGTGAGGTTGTTGTCCTATTTTCCTTAAAGCTTGGTAGCGGGAGATGTGGTATCTAAAATCCATGGTTCTTATACGATATGATTGCTGACTAACTCATTTACTTTATTCAGCCCATGTTTATTGATTGCCTAATATCTGCAAGTTTTGAGGGCTACCGTAGTGAGGGAAAACAAAAATAAAATGCAAAAACCCCTATCCTTGCCTTCATGAATCTTACAGTGCAGGGGGTGGACAGGCAGACATTAGTCTCAAAATTAAATAAATCTACTGGGCAAGCCGCAGAATAGACTGTTACTGGTAACTTAATTACAACAGCTTTCATTCAAGTACAGCTTGTCTGCAGAAATCAGACCATAGTCAGGGAGTCCTAAGATCATGCCCTGTGCCCAACACAATGGGCTGCCCCCTCAGCGGGGACTCTGCTTCTCCCTCTCCCTCTGCCCCTCCCCCTGCTCATGCTCTCTCTTGCTTTCTCTCTCTCTCAAATAAATAAATAAATAAATAAAATCTTAAAAAAAAAAGAAATCGGGTTATACTCAGAATCAAAGACAAGCAGCTTTCTTTCAGAGAAAGTTTATTAGTAGACGTAACCTTGCTTATTTCAAAACAAGGGAACTCCTCAGAGTTTACGTCATAAAATATAGCAGGTCTGCTCACATTTTCTCAGAACTTAAGTTTTAAAACAATCACTCACAAACATAACAAAGCCCACAATACACTTCCGGGTAATCACCAAAAGCAAAACGCAGAATGTTGATCCCCATCACCTGGGGATCGAGGCAACAGCTAGGGTGCGAAATTTAAGAAGTCACCAAAAAAACTCAGTACTTAAGATAAATTACTATAAGAGGATTAATTTTTTTTAAGATTTTTTAATTTATTCATTTGACAGAGAGAGAGAGAGGTAGGCAGAGGCAGAGGGAGAGGCAGGATCCCCACTGAGCAGGCAGCCCCATGCAGGGACTCGATCCCAGGACCCTGGGATCATGACCTGAGTTGAAGGCAGACGCCTAACTGATTGAGCCACCCAGGTGCCCCTATAAGAGGATTAATTCTGATAAAAAATCAAAATGAGTACAAAAATACAGGATGAACAAAATATAAAAACTTGATATAAAGCTAGAATCATTATCACAGATATTTGACTTAGCCCAGCACTGGTCATTACCCTAATCTGCTGTGTGGCTGTTGTCTGTTTGTCCATCCAGATTCAGCCCTTCCCACCTCCACCCTTCTCCAAAGGTTTTGTACCTCCGGAAGCTGATCTTTAGTGCTTGCATCAGTGGTCTCTCTTGCTGTCAGCCTTCTGATTAGGCTCAGCCAATGATAATTTAGTGCAGACTAGCAGAGGACAAAGGAGTAATGAGATTAGGAAATTTATTACTTAGTTCCTTTCCGACTGGGTGGTGGCGATGGCTACGCTCCCATACCAAAGACACAACTCAGCCTCCCTCCCCTGCAGCTTACAGCCCCTAGCTCGGCTCCTTTGAGCCAGGGAGTGGTGATGGCTTTCTCTTTTTGCAAGGATGCTTCTACATCTTTCCTGGGTCCCCATAGCCCTATCTGCACCTCTGTAAATAGATTCTTTATTAAACTCTCCAGCAATATCCTGTTTGAATAGGCTAAATATTCCCCGCTGGGACCCTACAGCCTCATACCAAGCCAGGTCATCTGTATGCAATGCCAAAATACAAACCATGACTAAGCAGTATCTTAATTTACACTCTATGATTAAGAACTTAGTGTGATTGGACCTTGTTCCCAAAGCAATGCCTCCTTATGATCCCTCAAGTATTGGCCTGGCTACTTTGCCTTCCCAGTCCAAATCTGGCAACTTGTTTGTTTCAAAGATGATGAGCAATTTTCTGTGTTTCTTAACACTGGATAAAATACTTGCATGATTAACGCAGTTGAGAAGGTTTTGCAAATACATGTTGAACTTAGATGATATGAAGTGTCCATTTCATCATTCAGGCATTCAATCAAAATTTCTTTTAATTAGTAGGCCAACTTGAACAAAAACTGTTCGGTTGTTTTGTTGTTGTTGTTGTTTTTAACCTGATTAGATAATTAGATCTTTGATGTAATTGGAATGGGCTCTGGGTTGAAACGAACACAAAGGAATGATTTGGATGACTGCATCAGTTCTCATCTTGCAAACCGTGTACTTTTCACATTAATACCGACAAAAACAGTATTCAAGACAGCCTGGTAGACCGACATAAAATATTTATTTAGTAGCATAATTCTTTCTCATGAGGATCATAAAATTTTGGTAACTTAATTTTTTCATTGTCAGGTATGTGGCAGTAATTCAGACAATATTATACTAAATTTTTTTGTTTCTCAAATTTTAGTGAATGTTTCAAGTTTTAATTTTTAAGTATGCAATTATAATTGCCATCTTTTATCATAAAGAAATAAGCTATTTTATTTTGTAATAGTCTAGTGAAAAATGAAAGGGAGTAATAGAAGGCAGATATTTATAAAAAGTATTAATTTTCAGCACAATATAAGGACACTGCTATACAAATGGAGATTAGTAGAAAATCTATAATGTCTTGATTGTAAAATATATAATATTCTACTTATTCCTATCCAACCACACTTACCTTCCCTCCCTTCTAGTGTAATACAGGTCATAATGTATTTGTGTTTATATGGGCATATTGGGGGCGCATAACTTACTTATTGAAATCTTTCTTACATTCTGCAGCTCTTTAAACTACTGGACATTTCGGAGCCTCATGAAAGACACTAATGTTGACCTTAACTTCTGTGTATTTTACAAATATCCTCTATAAAATCAAATATTCCAGACCTTCGAATTTGGTCAAAATTTTATTTACTCACATTATTTATTCTTGCTAGAATTTTGCAAAGTTTTCATATAAACCTGAGTACTGAGCCTTCAAAAGTATTCAAACAACTCAAATTCCACAAATTCTTCTCAAATAAAGTAAGTCCGAGGGCACAGAGAAAAATGGAACAAATTAGAGTTTTCCTGTTGAGATAGATCAGTCAAGATGCAATGAAATCAATCTAGTTCTGGTAGCCACAGAAGCATTGTATGAAAGGCAAACAGTGTGTGTGTGTGTGTGTGTGTGTGTGTGTGTGTGTGTGTCTGTGTGTTCTCGAGCTTCTCATTTGAAAAAGCAAAGGAGTTTAATTAAATGTGGATTGAGACTTCCAGCCACCAAATCAGCCCTGTTCGATGATAGATGTAAGTAGTTTTGTAGCTCAGGACTACACACTTAATCCAACCGTGGTTTTCAGCTGCCAAAAATTAAATAAATAAATAAATCCTTGGACTTAACATTTACTTGACGCCTTGCTTTTTTAAGGATTGAAGTGGCAAGTCAGATGAAGGAAACATGGCTAAGTATGTCATGGTTGAGAGGGCTCCATCTCTTCCGGGCCCCTTCTCCAGCCCCTCCCTGAGAGATTACCCAACACAACACGCACATGCTCACACTCACTGGTATCCGTGTAATAGAGTCTCTCAGGGCTATCACTTCACTGCCCAGATATTTTAAATGTAAATTAGAACACCTACTGAAATGGATTGAAAAGAAAATTCATAAGATCAATTTCACAGGCCAGAGGAGAGCAAACTAATAATATGGATATCCAAACAATAGAGTACATAAAATAGCAAGGATATCAGGCAATTTGCCCAAAAATTACATATTCTGGGTGACCTAAATCCATTTGCATATGCCACTATGCTACTGTTGTAGTGTTTTGTTTTTTCCCTCTGGTGGTTTTAAGGCTCTGGTAAAATTCGACCTGCACAGTTTATGAAAGGCTTCCACTGGGTGCCTTCATTTAAAAATTGCATTGGCAGAACAGGTGTAATAGTGATCACCTCAACACCATGTACTTACTGCAATCATTATCAGACTCTGGGGATCAGAGTCCCCGGGCCCCATGGCCGGAGTTCCCAGTGTGAGGGAATGCAAGATGCATAATGAGAATGGCCATACAAATACCTCATTTCATTTTCATCTGGTTTTTTATCCCTTCTGATCATTTGGTTTTTTTTTATCTCCTCTGTTATTTCCAGGAACATCCATTTTTAGAATTAGATATAAGGCAGAGATTTTAGTGATTCTATGCATACACTTTGGAGTTAGATGCATCTGAATTTGAATCCTGATGGTGCCATTTACCTGCCTATGTTTGGGCAAGTGACTTAACACCAGTAAGCCTTTCTCATCTGTAAATGAAAATGGTGCTTAACCCATGGGGCTGTTGCAAGGATTAAATAGCATCATACTAATAGATTGCCTAGCAAACCGCCTAGTGCTGCAGAAGGAAGCTGTTTTATAAGTAGCTTCAAAGTGTGTTTTTCTGCCTGCATTTCTCCTTTTCTTCCAATCAGCCCAACGCACTATTCATTTTTCTGTCCCACTTTTCCATCTGCATCTTGCCATCCACCCAAACTCTACATCTCCCCAGTCCTCCTTTCCAGTATCAGCTCCCATCAGTGCCATCCAAAAACTCTGCCATCCGGACCCGCTGAACTTCTCCTAGTCTACACCACTGAGGGCCTCTCCTGGATCCTCACTTCACATGTGCTCTCTCCTCACTGCATGAACAAACCTCGGTTCACTTCTTAGGACTACACTCAAGTGTCGCCTCCTCATCTCCACACTTGGTTCCTTCTTTCTCTGTATCCCCATTGACCCCCACAGCACTGATCTCCTTGTATTATAATTAATTGTCTATGTACTTGTGCTTTCACCAGCTGACGCTGACTGGAGATTAACCACAAGCATCTCTGGATTTTCGTTCATGTCATTTTCCTGCTCTTGTCCTAATATGTTGACAATCATACCACAGGAGTTCAATACAGTTTTGTTGAGTAGAGGCCTGGTCATCTGTGAAACAGAAGCGGGCACCAGCCAAATCATTCAATGAAACTCAAAGTTGCACAGCATGGTAACTGCCGTTAATAATACTGTATTGTGTTTCTGAAAGTTGAGGAAAGTAGATCTTAAAAATTCTCATCACAGGAAGAATTGTAACATGTGTAGTGATGAATGCTAACTAGGCTTATTGTGATGATCGTTTTGCAATATATACATATATTAATCATTATGGTATACACCTGAAACTAATATAATATTACATGTCAATTATATCTCAATAAAAAATAAAAAGTTTGCCAAACCCCCAATTCACCATATATTCACACACCACGCATGAATAAGACAGTCCTTGTCCTCTAGACTCTGAGTATCTTTGAGAAGAGATGAATATGTAAACAGCTAATTGCCATATAATATGCAGTAGAAGGGGCCATGGGCAGTCAGGGGAGAAGCATTTATTTAAATATGAAAAGGTGAAAAAAGGCATTCTGGAAGAGTTTAAACCTGTGCCTCTAAAAAACATCTCTAAAGCATTATCAACATTGTTTACTGTTATAGTTTATTTTCAAATTTTATAAGGAGAGTAAATTCCAAACATGTGACCAATGTGAAAATCTATGAACTTAATATTCTGGTTAACATAAGCAACTATATATAGAGATTATTAGTCCTGTGCAATAATTTCAAATTATTCATATTAACATATTCTTAGCACTAAAATTAAATTAACCATAATTGCATCTTTGATGATTCAGAAGGCACGTTAGAATGCTGCAGTGACTCAAGGTCAGTTTGAAATTAGCTCCTACTGCATGAAGCAAATGGTTATTTGAACATTGTTTGAAATATCTGTAAGCAAGCATTTGTTGAAACACTTAGAATTTTGCTACTCAATATGTAGGACTATATAGTTGATACTCAAAAGGCCCTTACCTGTCATAAATAACATAATAACATACTCTTATTCCCTCTCTTTGTTCCTCTTCTCCAAATCTAAGAATACAACTCTGAGGCACCTGGGTGGCTTAGTCGGTTAAGTATCCAACTCTTGGTTTCAGCTCAGCTCATGATCTCATGGTCATGAGATTGAGCCCCACGTGGGACTCTGCACTGAGCTGAGTATGGAGCCTGATTGGGATTCTTTCTCTCCTCTCCCTCTGCCCCTCCCTCCCTGCTCATGCGCTCCTACTCACTCTCTCTCTCTCTCAATCTCTCTCTCAAAAATAAATAAATAAATAAATAAATAAATAAATAAATAAATAAATAATTTTTAAAAAGAATACAACCCTATAGGACTAGATACGTAGACATGAGGAATTTATGCAAAATTAGAGAGATGGCCATTTTATTATGGTTCATCCAATGCTTTTAAAGTTTTTATTTAATTGGCACAAAAGTAATGACTGAAAGATTTCAAAGTAAGCACTAGGGTGGTGAGTCAACTGGAATAAACATCCACTAAGAACTGCACTTCAGTCCTTTTTAATGTAACTCTTGATGGGTTAGTAATTCTGTAAGAACTCTTTCACATTGAAATGTCATTCATTTTCAAAGAAGACAATTCCTAACCATTCTTCTTAGCATTTTTTTCTGCCTACTTAATCCATTCAACAAATTTTAACAAATTATGTTATCTTGTGACTTATATTTTGTCCTAAAAATTTTGGAAGGGATTACACAGAGATTCTTAGGCTAGAACCCCATTACCAATATCTGTAAGAATATTTAGAGTTGACAAGTCATGAAATATAAAGTTGAAAAACAGCAGTAGTTTCTGATGTATGGATTATGGATCATATGTATTTTATTTTTGGATACACGTATTAGCCATAGGTATTATGGATAGAGTACTCACCGAAATGAGAGGGAGGTATATGAAAAATAAGCTAAGGAAATTAGAGATCACTGTAAAAAGTTAACTAATATCCACCTTGCTGCTTTTCACCCGCGTTGCACGGGACTGCTGTTACCGTGTCTTCCTGCTGGACCATAATGTGGCCATCCTCACGAGCTTGCTTCAGGATTCATTAGGAATAGGGATTATGTGTATGATTACACAGCAAATGAAAACATTTAGTGTCGCACAAAAATAGACTATTTCACTGCATTAACATCACCGCCTGCCCCAGCAGAGCATGAGCACAAACAAGCAGAGGGCACCAGTGGCTGAAGCTTTGTTTCTGGGACTCCTGGCGGACGCGGGCATCTGTGACTCCTCCATTACAGCTGAAGCCTCCCAAAGCAGCTGTGGACGGAAAGAAGTTTTAATTCTGAGTGAATACAAAAAGGATCCTTCTAAAAACATTCATTTTAGAAAATAGCAGCGCTCTTTTTATTCTCTCATTCTCATAAAAATATAGACAATAATTGGACAATACACGGAGACAAGCTTGGATTCTCCCTTTCTGTCTTAATCTGCTTCGTGAGAGGAAAGCTGAAGAAAAAAGCTCCCCTTCTATTGTATTTATGTTTTGTGTTGCTTTCATCCAATAAGATAAAAATAATTCAAGTTTTGTAAAAATTTTTTGTATAGGCAATGTAGTCTTATGGTTTAAAAATCAAAATGACATATAAATAATATAATGGGGAATAGCCAGGATTTTGAGTTTCTTTTGTATCCTTCAATGTTTCTTTATATATACAGATATGTTATTTTTCCAATTTCTTAGTAAAAGATTGCATACTACAAAGATTGTTTTACACCTTTTTTTTTTTTTTTGCTTATAAGGTATCCTAAAAATTTCTTCCGTAGCAAAATAAAAGATGTTTGCATTCTTTTTTATAGGAGCATGGCGTAGAAGTGCCACTGTTAGTTCATTAATTACTTTTAAAGGTCAGGAAAATGCAAGCTATAAATTTCATGCCCTTCTTTAAAAATACAAGCTTTTAAGTGAGATAATATTTTAGGCGAAAGGTGAAAAAGAGTTTAAATCCAGTGCTCTAAGATCTTCAATGAATGTTACAGCTACAAATCAAGAGATGATAGTTTCATGTTCATATTGCCAAATATCATTGGTTCTGGACAGACAAGGTAAGTACACACTATATAAAAGTATATATACTTTATGCATCAGAATAACAGCTGCTGTGTCTAAATACAAAGATCATTCAAAAAACTGGCCACAAAAGCAATTCTTTAAAGATTTATTGAGATTACACTTTGCCTCATAATACTATATTATTTTCAATGACTTGGTATGTGTGTTAATAGTTGTTACTTCCTTTTAAGTAAATAACCTCCTTTCCTTCTATTCCCTGTCTATTGTAAAAATAGGACAGAGCTGAGGGTGTTGGGTATTTGCAAATGAGTTTAGTCTATTGTAGCAATGAGTACTTGTTTTCAATATTTTTAAAGCTATGCCATGTTATTTCATGATATTCTTTTGGATTATCTGAACCACTAGTTCTCTCTGTTGAGTAAGTAAATTAAAACCGACAATATCCACATAATTCTCACAGAGACTTGATGATATCCATCCACAAATAGAGAAATGCAAATGAGAAAAGGACCTTCTGGAATCTCTGTCATTTTACGGACAACTCAACCAAATGCAGAGAAGTTAAGCAAAGTTGTCCGTGGTTGTACAGCTGAGCCAGCATTTGGTTTCAAGAAAGTTGATTCTGACTGGTCCTCTCGGTCCTGAGAGACACTGATTTATCAGAAAACAAGCCCGTGTGTATGCGACGTATTATGTACAGAAAGAGATGAAGAAAAGAAGAGGATCTCTTTTTGTAAGGATATCAAGTATAAACTGAAAGTGTCAAACTTAGCAGAAAGTTAACTTTAGTGCAAAATCACTTTTACATTTTCAAGGCATCAAGTTCCTGGCAATTGTTGTTTTAAGCACAGTGCAGTGTTTGGTTTGTTCCTAGGGCGAGGTCAAGTCCTGTGTGTTTTCTGGGTGATTTCAGAGTAGGTAGAGCTTTAGAAGGAGCTAGGCAGCCCACTCAGGCATTTTTGGCCTTTGAGTCTGGTAACTGAAAAGCTACTTAGTTACTGTTCCAAAGACAATATTTCTGGAAGGAGAAAGCATAATGGATTCAGACAGATGAAGCTTTTTAATTAATAATTATTGAGCACCTACTATGTGCTATGGACGATTCTATATTCTGAGAATATAGTGGTCGTATCTTCCTGGGGGGAAGGACATACTTTTATAGTATACTAGAATGTGATAGGTGCCATAAAAAGGATGATAAAGAGTGAATGGGTTTGTAATTTGAAGCGGGTGGTCGGGGAAGTTGTTAGGGGTTGAACTGTGTCTCCTCCCAAGTGCGTACATTAAAGTCCTAACCCCCAACACCTCCAATGTGACTTTATTTGGATATAGAGTTCTTACGGAGGTAATCAAGTTAAAATGAGGTTGTTAGGGTGGGCCCTAATCTGATTTATAAAAAAGGGAAATGTGGACACAGAGATACCCACAGGGAAGATGATGTGAAGATCCAGGGACATGCGCTATGAACATGAAGATGGCCATCTCTAAGCCAAGGAGAGGGGCCTGGAACATAATCTTCCCTCAACAGCCCTCAGAAGGAACCAACCCCGCTGACACCTTTGGGACTTCTAGCCTCCAGAACAGCGAGACGATCAATTCCTGCTGTTTGAGCCATACATTTTGTGATACTTCGCTATAGCAGCTCTAGCAAACTAATTCAGAAAGTCTCACTGGGAAGGCGTGTGAGTGAAGACTTGAAGGTGATGAGAAAGTTGGCTCTGAAGTGATTTGAGGAAACAGTGTTCCAGGCAGAGAGCAAAGAACTAAGGCCAGAAGCACGGTAGGTGCGTTGGTGGA
This sequence comes from Phoca vitulina, assembly GCF_004348235.1. Classification (NCBI taxonomy): domain Eukaryota; kingdom Metazoa; phylum Chordata; class Mammalia; order Carnivora; family Phocidae; genus Phoca; species Phoca vitulina. Next base: position 23,020,731 of record NW_022589718.1, read on the forward strand.
ACAGCAGGAAGCTGGTGTGGCTGGAGCGCGGGAGCCGATGGGCGAGCAGCCAGGGGTGAGGTCAGAGAGGGGGAAGGTTGAGGAGAGGCACAGAGGTTGTAGAGCCTTGTAAGCCATCGTCAGGATTTTAGCTTTTACTCCGGGTGAGGTAGGAAGCTACTGGAGGGTTCTGAGCAGAGGAGGGATATGGTTTTTACTTAACAAGATCATTTTGCTTCAGTGTTGAGCCCAAACCCTGTAAGTGCTGGGGCAGATAGAAGCTGGGAGACCATGTGGCTGGTGTCCGCCATACTCTGAGCGAGAGATGGTGGTGGTTTGTACCAGGTTAACGAGCTTGAGAAATGGTTGCATTGCAGACCTCTTTTGAAGGTAGAGCAAACTGGATTGTCTGATGGTCTGGATGTGGAGTGTGAGAAAAAGGAAGAAGTCAAGAATAACTCGACTTGTCATTGGTGGCACGGAGGAGAGTGGCAAAGCAAACGGACTGGAGCGAATTTAAGAGAGAATATGAAAAGAAGGATCCCTTACAATGAACACAAACATTTTCAAAGCAGTTTCCTCTAAAGAGGAGCAGGGAAACGGGCGAACTAGACAAAGGGCCAAGTGGGCTAAGAGATATTTGGGGGGAAAGAATAAAAGTATGTTTGCATAGTGATGGGAAGGATCCAGTAAAGGGGGAAACTGCTGAAGTTGGGGCTACAGTGAAGTGCAGAGGGAGCAGTGACCTTGAACGAAGGAGAAGGGCTGGAATGTACGGCTCACTCAGAAGGGCTGTAGGAGGAGCAGTGTTTGCAGGGAGAGCCAAAGATAGCTAGAGCCGTAGAGCAAATGCGCTTTTCTTCCAGCTCCCTTTAGAAAACAGTCTCAAAAAAGAATTTTAAATTGGCCTCGCTGGAGTCACATGCCCCCTCTAGCCCCCCCCGGCCAGTTGTGTCCAGGGAGGTAAGGTACTGAAATCGGCAATATTTACTAGCACTTCATTTCTCTTGAAAGACTTAACCATTAAAACCATTAAAAAGAAAAGAAAAAGAGCGAACTGAAAGCAGGCAAAGTAACAGGACACCAAAGAGCTTCTTTTTTAAGAAAATATTTAAAATAATATAGTCTATAATACTATAATGAATGTAAACATGCTGTGTGTTTCAAACTAGGATCAATGCATCATTATGTTGCTTGGGAGTTTGGGAACAGGAAAAAGAGAAAAAAGTGAGCCAACATACCAAGAACAGTAAAAACCCTGAATATAAGATTCATAAATCCTAAGTGTTCCTTGACTTTCTTTTTTTATTCTTTTCTCATTGACACACTGCTGTACTCTCTTACTTTTAAATTGGTAGAGTTCATCACTATAGACATTCTCTGAAAGGTGGCTCCTTTTAGATTATGGAAGCAGTAGGTTCAGAGGAAGTAATTTTATGAAGTAGGCAGTTGTAGCTTGTTTCAAATCTGTATCACTTAAGTGAAGCAGAGAGTTGAACAGAATTGCTCAGTGGATATTTTGAAAAAAAAAAAAAAAATTGGTTGGTCAGGCTAAGTTATTATCGACCTCCCCAAAGAACTGGGGCTCTAATTCCGATGCATAATTATTCAACTTCCCAATTCACTTGAATATATACACACTGCTTTAGTGATCAGCTTCTGGATAAGAGAGGGGCAAATTGGAAGAGATAGAAAATCAAAGTGGATGTCTATTAATGCGATTCACAATTCAAACACCCAGAGTGAAACCAGACCGAGATGGGAAAGAAGAAAGTTAACAAAGAATTCCAGCTCCTTGACCCTTATACTAGAGGAATCCCTTGACATATTTTTAAATGCCTTTTCAGCAGACGCCTTAAATTTGAGCATAGTCTTGATTCTCATTGAACTACCCGGTTAACTTGGACCAAGCCACTTACCATCTTTGAGCATTGGTGAATAAATTTCAAAAATCGTAAACTGAGGTGAAACATTAATTGCTGCTTATTATGATACTCGACTATATATGGTTATAGCAATATTATATATGCATTATATGCATGTATATCTTATGCATATGTATCTATTCTATATATATTACATATATGTGATATGAACTGGGGATGATTTATTTTATTTTATTTTGGGTCTATGTTTTGATGATAAATTGCAGAGACTTAGGCATCATGCTTAGCCTTCATGTTTCTTCATTCATAACTTTGCCCCATTGTTTTGAGGGTCACATGCAATTTTATATAGTTTCTGCCACATGTGGGCACCTAAAACTATAAATTACTAATATAATAATTTTCATCTGTGTTTGTATTCCTTGGCTTCAAATGTTACCACATATTTTGAAGATTCATAATTATCTCCACCTTCCGTTTCTCATTTTTAGTTCCAAAACCAAAAGAGGAATGATACCATATACATTTCTACTATTGTGTATCATTATCCCTATACTTCTAGCACTGGATGCAACAGAGGTTGAGCTTATTGGGAAAAAAATGTGACTCAGAAGTAGAAATGAGTCATATCAAGTACTCCTCAGAAACGTGTGCTGTGAGAGTGATTGGTTACACTTCTACAGCAATAGATCACTAGGCTTTGAGGGAGCATGCTCTTGTAACATCAGTGATTTTTCTAAGCAGATCAGGATCTCCTGTCAATTATGAAAGAGACCATCTATAATTTTGCTTACCATCATGTCTGGCAGAAAAATGTCGAAGGCCTCGGTGATCTCATTTTAGGTTCCTTTAAAACTTACGGAAATTAGATCAGTAAACAACTGCCAAGCTCACGATTGTACATTCAAATAAATAATAATAGATTTAAAACAAATATAAATACTACTATATAAAATTCAAGTATTATATTCTGATGTATTTTTATTTATTTGTTTGAGAGAGAGAGCGCACATGAGCAAGGGGAGAGTCAGAAAGAGAAGCAGACTCCCCGCCGAGCAGGGAGCCCAATGTGGGACTGGATCCCCGGACTCTGGGACCATGACCCAAGCCGAAGGCAGAAGCTTAACCAACTGAGCCACCCAGGTGTCCCTATTCTGATGTAATTTTAATACAACACTATGTTTTCATACTTTAATTTCCATTGCATTTTTGTGTAACTTTTTTTTATCATCTTCATTGTTATATAATTGACACACAATAAAATTAACTATTGAAATTTACAATTCAATGGTGTTTAGTATATTCACAGAGCTGTACAGGCATCACCACAATCTAATGTGGGAATATTTTTATCAACTCAAAAATAAACCCATATCCATTAACATTCACTCCATAATCCTTCCTCCCTCATATTCCCCAGCCCTAGGTACTAGGCTAATATACTTTCTGTCTTCACAGATTCACCTATTCTGAATTGTTTTTTATAAGTGGAATCATGGAGGGGGGCCTGGGTGGCTCAGTCAGTAATGTGTTGGACTCTTGATTTTGGTTCAGGTCATGATCTCAGGGTCCTGGGATTGAGCCCCGCCTTGGGCTCTGTGCTCAGTGCAGAGTCTGTGTCCCTCTCCCTCTGCTCCTCTCCCTGCTTCTGCTCTCTCTCTTTCTCTCTCTAAGGTAAATAAATAAAATCTTTAAAAAAAAAAAATGGAATCATGGAATATGTGGCCTTTTGTAATTGACTCCTTTCACTTACCATAATGTTTTCAAGGTCCATCCATATTGTAGCATGCACTGGTACCTTATTCCTTTTAATTGTCAAATAACACTTTATTATATAGTTATGCCACACCTTATTTATCTTTTCATTGGTTAAAGGACATATATGATAGTTCCATTTTTTTTTCTATTTTGGATCATGCTACTATGAATATTCATGTGCAAATTTTTGTGTGGACATATATTTTATTTATCTTGGGTATACACCTAGAATGGAAATGCTGGGTCATATGGTAACAACGTAACATTTTGAGGAACTGCCAAAATATTTCCAAAGTGGCTGTGCCATTTTATATTCTTACCAGCAATGAATGAGGATTCAAACTTCTCCACATCATTGTCAACACTCATTACTGTCTGTCTCTTTGGTTATAACCATCCTGATGGGTGCAAATTAGTATCTCATGTGGTTTTAAGTTGCATTTTCCTAATAATTACTGATGTTAAACATTTCTTTATGTGTTTATTGTCCATTTGTATATCTTTGGAGGAATGTCTACTCAAATTTTTTGCCCATTTCTAAATTCAGTTATTGTTTTATTATTGAGTTGGAAGGGATCTTTATATATTGTAGATGTATAAAGGTCCATGATCAGATAGGTGATATTTTCTCTTATTCTCTGGGTTGTTTTTTAACTTTCTTGTTGGTATCATTTGCAGCATAAAGTTTTTAATTTTAATATAGTCTAATTTATCTTTTTTGTTGCTGTTGCTTGTGCTTTGGGTATTATATCTAAGAAACCACTAAATCAAGGCACAGAGATTTTCACCTATGTTTTCCTCTAAGTCTTTTATACTTTTGCTCTTCCTTTTAAGTTTATAATATATTTTGAGTGGATTTTTATGAATAATGTGTGGTAGGAGGTCCAAATTTATTCTTTTGTATGTGGATATTCAGTTGTCTGGAGACTATTTGTTGACAATTGTTCTTTACCCATTGATTGGTCTTCACACCCTTGTCAGAAATCAACCGACTATAAATGTATGGGTTATTTCTTAACTGTCAGTTCTATTTGTTGATCTATAAATTTATCTTTACACCAGGATTACTGTAGCTTTATAGTAAGATTTGAATTCGGGCTTTGTTCTTGTTTTTAAAGGTTATTTTGGCATCTGGGGTCCCTTGCTTTTCCATATAGATTTTCGAATTAGCTCGTCAATTTTTGCAGGGGGTCTGGAGGCCCTCTGGTGATTCACTGTGGCATTTCCTCCCAGACTGGCCACCTCTTCCTGCCCAAGCTGTCTCTGTCACTTGGACTACTCGGGGGAAAACACGGTGTCTGCCCTCAATTTGTGAACAGTGTTAGGTCTCAGCTAAAAGGCAAATGATTCAACTTTGTGAATTGATCAACAAGAGTAGGGAACTTTTTGCAACTTTTTGTAACTCATCGTACCTGGGAGCTATGTTTGGGGCTCCAGATATCCTAGAACATTTTTTGGGTGTCCTTGCGCGTTTGTTTGCAAAGTTTTCAATGCCCAGTGTTCCTGGTTTCCACATAAGATTCTTAAAGGTATAGCTTTTCATTAGTACTTGTAATGGGGAGTATATTCAATATGCAACAAATAATTTCACTGGGCTTTGCTGTCAGTTAACAAATGCACTTGTGGAAGCAAATAGCCCTTGGGAGAAATTGGCATCCTTAAAGTAGCAATAGACAAGCTCCAGATGAATACAAACTAACTAACTTCAATACCTGCTGATCTTTGCCAGCTTTGCTTGTGAGCAAGATGCTTTAAGAACACCCTTCCACATCTTGACATAGATATGATGGGTATCTGTAAAGAGACTCGAGCTCTACTAATCATGGTTTTTGTTTTCTGTCTTTTATGATGTTTTGACAATTTGGGGGGACCTGTGGACCTGGGGAGGGGTTAGCTAATTCCTAGAGACAGCTAACAACTTGCCTGTGAGCATGCATCTGATATGCAAACCAATCAATCCCTCCAGCTCTACCTCGGTTTCATTTTCAGACTCCTGCAGTCAGGAATATTATTCCCCTAACCTAAATCACCCCAGATCCAGGGACCGGACAACTAGGGATCACTGCTATAACCCAGAGCCTATCAAAATTATTCAAACTATCCATTCCTAAGCTTGCTTAGCTTGCCTGCTCTACCTTGCCCATTTCTTCCTTCAAAAACCAGAATATAAAGGCTTTGAGCCCCACTTTCCCCTTGCTCCTTCTGCCACCTGACTGAGCATGCTGTTTCCCCACGTGGCCCTGTGTGGAGAGGCGTGTCTCCTCCTCTAGGGAACTATTTAGCAACATTATTTTCTTTCTTTCTTTTTAAGATTTTATTTATTTATTTGAGAGAAGTGAGAAAGAGAGAGAGAACGGGCAGGGGGAGGATCAGAGAGAGAGGGAGGAGCAGACTCCCCCCTGGAGCCCGATGGAACAGGGAGCCTGATATGGAGTTCCATCCCAGGACCCTGGGATCATGACCTGAGCCGAAGGCAGAAGCTTTAACCGACTGAGCCACCCAGGCGCCCGTAATAATATTTGCAATGGCAATGATCCCCTGATCTATTGGCCTCTTTATATCTGAAAAAAAAAAAAAAATCTCAGGTGCATTTTAGGAACAGAAACCTATGATACAAAGCACTTTTTGCTATATTGTTACATGGAGGGGTAATCTACGAAGGGATAAAGAGCACTTACTTCCCCCGAACAGGCTAGCCCCCACCCCTGCCATGGTGACCTGTCATGTCATGTTGGAGTTATGTAAAAAAATGTATTCTAGCTTCTCTGATATTTACTTGGCAGAATGCGATAGCTACCAAATCATACATCTCAGATTATGGGTAGATTCAGTAAGTCCCCTAGCAATGTTTACCATGAGTTAGCACAAATGTATTCAACCAATTAATCTTTCAGAACTTAGAAACCCGGTAACAATTACAGTGAAATTTTTACTTACGTTAACATCATAAGATTGGGAGAAGGAAAACTTGTCATCTCTTTAAAAGAATATTGAAAGGCTTGCAAAGACTTTTTTAAACATTACTCTTATGAGATATGGCAAGTTGTGTGCAATCTGGGCCTCAAGAGAGGGAAAATACCTACTACACATGATAGAAGATGGTGACATTTTTGCAAATATTAATCAAAAGAATGTTATGATCACTTTTTATAATGACCCCCTCCAGAATTTAATATATAATCCAGCCATGCTTCATAACATTGATCAGGAAATGTTGAATATATGGAGCTTGATGAGTGACTGAAGACCATGGATGAAGAGGTTGCAGTGAGTCCTCAAATCTGTGCAAAAGAGGATCACAAGAAGATGAATCAGTAAACAAGCCATCCAGTTACTCTTGAAACTAACATGCATCCTGAATTAAACAAAGGTGAAATCATCACCTGTCCAGTGGTGAGTGTTAGAAGAGTGGCAAGGGAGGACCAAGACTGTTTCATCTGGATATTAGACAATTAAATTTTTTTGACATCTTCAGTCCTGTGCTTTCAGATAACCTTCTTTCTACAAAGAAAAGAAAAAAAAAAATCCTTAAACTTTAAAGTATGTTGTGGATTTATTTATCCTCAGGTTCATGTTATTCTTGCATTAAATCTACCTTTTTTGTTTTAGATTAAAAATAAAACTTTCAATTTTGATATTGATTGCATTGAATCTGTGGATGAATTTGAGGAGTATATTAGTTTCCAATTGCTGGTATAGCAAATTGCCACAAACATAGTGGTTGAATACAGCACAAGTTTATTTTCTTACAGTCCTGGAGGTCAGAAACCCAAAATGAGTGTCACTTAGCTTAAGTCATGACATCCACAGGGCTGGTTCCTTCTGGAAGCAAGGAGGGGAGAGTCTGTTCCCTTGCCTTTTCAGTGTCTGGTGGCTGCCTCTGTTCCTTGGCTTGTAGCCCTTCCTCAACTGAAAGTTCATGACTCCAATCTCTGCTTCAGCAATTTCATTGTCTTTTGACTTTGACTCCTCTTGTGTCCTTCTTATAAGGACCATATGATTATACTCTGTGTATCTGGATAATCCAGTATAATCTCTCCCTGTCAAAATCCTTAATTAAACCATGTCTGCAAAGTCTCTTTTGCCATATAAAGGGGCATTCACAGGTTCCAGAGATTAGCATGTGCACATATTTGGGGCAGGGTATTATTGCCACTCAGAGTATTTCCATCTTAACAATATGAAGTCGTCTGAGTCATGACCATGGGATGTGTTTTCATTTATTTAGATCTTCTTTAATTTCTTTCAATGGTGCTTTGTCATTTTCAGTGTATAAATTTTTCACTTCTTCTGTTAAACTGATACCTGAGTATTTTATTCCTATTGATCTATTATAAATGGAATTGCTTGCTGAACTTCATATTACAAATGATTAATCTAGTACCCAGAAATGCAAATGATTTCTGTATATTAATATTGTATACTGCAATCTTATTAACTCATATATTAGTTCTAATGGCTTTACAGTGGATTACTGAGGATATTCTATATTCAAGACCATGCCATCTGAAATGGGGATTATTTTATTTCTTCTTTTCCAATCTGGATGACTTTTATCTCATTTTCTTGCCTACTTGCCCTGGTTAGAACTTTCAGTAAAATATTGAATAGAAATGGTGAGATCAGACATCCTTGTCTCCATTGCATATTTATTATAAATGAAATCTCAAACTAAATTTAGAAAAATCAGAATTTACAGGTAGGTAAAGTGTCAGAAAATAAAATCATCTGTACTTCTGCATTTGGGTGAAGTAGTTTGTGACAGATCAAGCTACTACTAAGAACAAGGTGGGGAAAAGAGCCAAATGAAATGTAAAATGTATAATAAAATGATCATTTTTAATCACACTGGGAAGTTGTGGAAGCAACATGTACCAGAGGAACTATGGTCCAGGATTGTCTTGAATCTTGGGAAGGTGAGCTGATTATCTGCAAGTACATTTTTTGGAAAGCATCTGCAATTTTGGATGTGGCCTAATGTCTGAGAATATGAACTTGGCCTATGTCAAAAGCTTTAGAGGCAAGGGGCCAACATAAGAAATGAACCAGACATAGACCGAGTCCTAATAAAACTGAAACCTAAGCTTTATTCAGCTCAGTTTTAAGGTGATCAGCTTCCTTCTCTATTTGTCTACATTTAAAAATTTACAATAATTTGGTTATAAAGGATCATATAATTGAATACTGAGAGAGAATAAAACTACAATAAAAACACACCTATAGAAACTCAAGTGTTAAAAAGTCATCAGACCAGAACAAAATAACCTTAATTAATATATTCAAGGAAAAAAGAAAAAAAATGAGAAAAAGATGAAAAGATGAAAAATTTGCCAGATAATTGGATTCTATAAAATGAATAAATGGAAATATTAAGATGGACAATTTTATACTGACAATTCTATGAATGAATTTAACACAATAAAACAAAAATCAAATGCCAAAATATACAACTAAAATTTTTCCATATGTGTTTCTAAAATTTCATGTGTCGAAAGAAGAAATTAAACAATATTGAATACCATAGCATACATAACCCATTAAGCTTGCTAGATGCAGTCAATGCAGAGTTTAGAAAGAAATTTACTACTTAAGGGCATTTTTAGAAAATAAATACCTAAAAAAAATGTCAGTGATTTAAACTTGATCTCACTAAGCTAGGAAATCTAACCTATATAATGTAGAATGATGCATATAAATAAGATAAAAACATAAGTCAACAAAACAGAAGATAAAATATGTAATAGAGAAAAATTAACAAAGCCACAATTTGGTTCATTGGAAAAATTAATAAAAGTGATAAACTGCTGGGGCTTGGTCAGTTAAGTGTCTGCCTTCGGCTCAGGTCATGATCCCAGGGTCCTGGGATTAAGTCCTACATCGGGCTCCCTGCTCAGCGGGGAGTCTGCTTCTCCCTCTGCCTTCCCCTGCTAGGCTCGCTCGCTCTCTCTCAAATAAATAAAATCTAAAAAAAAAAAAAGTGATAAACTGCTATCAAGACAAATAGAAAATAGAAAAAAAGAAAACACACATTACCAATATCAAGAAAGAGAGGAATTTTTTTTTTTTTTGAGAGAAAGAGAATAGTGGGGGGGAGCAGGGGGAGAAGGGGAGAGAGACTCCTAAACAGGCTCCATGCTCAGCATTGAGCCCCACAAAGGATTCAGTCTCACAACCCTGAGATCATGACCTGAGCCAAAATCAAGAGTCAGATACTTAACCAACGGAGCCACCCAAGAGCCCCAGAAAAAAGAGGATTTTAATATAGAAACTAGATTCAGTAAAAAGAGAATGAGAACATGTTTTGAAAGAATGAAAGTCAATGATCTAATTAGAAAGTACATTGAATCTTGTCATTTTTCTTTTCAAAAATCTTGCAAAATCTTCCCGTTGCCCTGAGGATGAACAAGGGCAAGTATGATCTGCTGCTTGTCCATAGATTAAGCTCATCTGCTGATACTGGACCTGTTCTTCCCTCTCGAAGCTACAGCCATACTGGCTACTGGCTTCCTTCAGTCCCTCATACATACAGAGTTCTAACCAGTATCAGGATTTTCACAAATGCTGCTGCCTCTGCCATAGACTAGGTAAGCCAAAGAATCTTTAATAAGGCCGCTTACTCTTGAGAGTCCTTGAAAGCATACTTGGCAATCTTGGTTTAACATGACATAATTTCTTGGGCTATGAAGAAGTCCAGAGCATAATCTCCAAATAGATTATTGCGGTGAACTCTGTAATTTATTTTTCTTGAATTTAAAAAATAGTGATTAAAAGATAGTCCATAACTACATAAAAATAGAAAAGAGAGAAAAACCAATCCATATTCCAATCTTCCAAAAGAAAAGTATTGTTAACATTGTTGAGTAGAGTTTTATACTTTATTTTTATATAACGAAATTTTAAGTAACTTTCCACATTATACTTTTTATGAGTTTATAATGTTCCATTATATGACTGTATCATAAATAATCACTTCGTTTTGATGGAAAATTAACTTCTGATTCTTCTCTATTACAAATAATACTTTCATAAACATGTTTTTTTCATAAAGCATTTTTTGATTTTAGGGTTATTTCCTTAGACCATATTTCCTAATTGTGTCACTATAGGTCAAAAAGTACGGACGATTTTGGAGTGATTACTCCATAATGCCAAAGTACTATCTAAAGCAAAATGCTACTGCTCACTTCACTAGAAGAGTATGGCAATGCCCACTCTTATAAGTTCTTCCTAAAATTGGATTTTCTCAATTTTTAATATATTTTCTAATTGGGTAATGGATACCTTGTTTACTTTAAAGACAAATTTCTATTTATTTTATTATAAGTACTTTCTATAGAGGTTCGTGGTTCAGTTACATTTTCCCTTGTTTGTACATATTTTTACTCCTTTTTTTATTGCAAGAATATTGTCTTTAGGTTGATAACTTTTCAGACCACTTGAAATCATCAGCAGTAAAGGTACACAGCCCACGTGTATAGAATAGAAAACAATGTATAGAGGACTTTAAGAAGAAACGGGGGTATTAGTTTTCTTGAAAAGTACTTGAATTGACCTTCAAACCATTCATCACACAATTTATAGAAATTAACCATTCCTCAATTTGTTGTTCTTTACTACTCCTTGCAAAGCACTGTATTAGACGTCGTTAAAAAGCACAAAGTTCCTAAAGCATATCTGCTCTGTACTGGAGTGAGGTTGCTGATAAAATTGTTAATTAGCAATTTGTCAAGATAACCGTGTCATTGTGTATCGTAAAATGCCCATGGGCCCAATGTAAATTATTCATAAATTAACACAGGAAAAGCAAAAGCCAGATCAGCAAGTTGAAGGTCATAGCTACCTGATACACTGAAATGCTAATCAACCCATAATTATTAAAGATGAATATAGATAGAAATAAGAATTTCTGAACAAAAACTACACATTATCAGGTACCTTAATTCACTTAATAAAACTTCCAAATTAAATTTATGAAATTGTTAAAAGTCAGTCTCAATTCCTCTTTAATAAATGTAAAATTCTTCTAGCAAGACCGATACGATGCAGACGCCTAGAGTACCATAAATGGCATTAGGGGAAAAACCTCACAGAATTTATTTTCCACTAATAACAAACAGAACAAAGACATTTTTTTTCTGATTGATAAATGCTAACTTACACCTACTTGGCAAGCAACTAAATGTGTCTGTACAACAATGTAGATGATCTGTCACTCTTGGTTAATTACTTTCAGTTTCCATTAAGGATTCATCTTAATGCTATATGATAGAAAATAATGTTTGTGTGCATCTCAGATTTTTTAGTATCATAAACAATTTTATTACCAAGTATGTCAGATCATTTCAAGTGAGTAGATATCCCTCAGGCCCTACGTGTTTACAGCACTTTGGGCTGCCAGCTTTATCATGGTGAGGACAACCCAGGTCCTGCTTTCAATGATACTGCAGTAATGGATATGTTTCTGATAGAACTGGGATTTCGGTTTGTCAAACATTTTGTTGATTAACAGCTTCCCACCCCCAGAATTGTCCACGTAGCTCAGCTCCAGGGAATTGACCAAGGTGTCAATGAGAGTACAAAAGACCCTCAAATGGTACAAATCAAGAGCTAACAAAAAACAGTATATTTTATTTATTGAGCATTTTTTATTTTTTATTATTTATTTATTTATTTTATTAACATATATTATTTGTTTCAAGGGTACAGGTCTGTGATTCATCAGTCTTACACAATTCACAGCGCTCACCATAGCACATACCCTCCCCAATGTCTATCACCCAGCCACCCCATCCCTCCCACCCCCCACCACTCCAGCAACCCTCAGTTTGTGCATTTTTCATGTGGTGTATCTAATGAGGAACTTTTTTATATATCTTGTGGGGAATTCTTTATATACGTAATTTTTTTTTTTTTTTTTTTTTTTGCTTTATCCCCTATGACAATGTATAAAAAAGCTAATGTTATGAAAATCACTTTACAAATGAGGAAACTAAGGCTGGGGGTAGATAATTTCACCAGGATCCCATAACCTGTGGCAAGTGTCACTGAGCCAGCTCTGATCTCACAGCCTGTGGTTTTCACCATCATGCTGGATCTAAAGTGTTAAAGTGTGGTTTTCTTCAAGGCCAAGCCATTGACCCTAGAGCCACTTTACTCTTACAACAAGATACCACATGTTTTGTATGTTGGTGTCTATACAGAGAGTAAAGAAATAACCTGGCTTCCTCTGGGAGCCTCCTGACTCCATTTCTGATCCACAAAGCTGTAGGGATCTTTCCGCTGCTTTGCACTCTGATTACCATTTCCTTTCTATTGCACAATCAACTTCGGTCTGGTGCCCTTTAGAGAATGAGGAAGAAGTTTTGTGCTAAAATTTTTAAATACTTTTAATCGAATGCAAATAAAATGATCAAACTCTGGGAAAATGAAATCCAAGGTAATAATGCCAATGTAACGCTTCCACACAGAGCCAATGCTCAGTGTTCAAAGATTCCTATAACCTGTTGATGCAATCATACTTCTAAGGGAATGAGTCTGTGCTCCTGAGTCTTTTTCCAAGTTTTAATGAGCATTCACAATGGTAAAGCAATTTGCTGATTCCTCCTTAATTTATTTGTGTTGAATAGAGCTTATTCAGCCACCAGGAAATGTGCTCAGCCTTGTGATAGCTAAAACATAGAGAAGTTTGTGAACACTTTTGAGAAAATGAAGGTTGTTTGGAGAAAAAACAGAAGAGGAAGAAATCACAGGCTTGGAGGATATTTTGAAGTAAGCAAGTCTGGTAACCAAGAAACACAGACAGAAAGGGGGCGTTGAGAGAAACCAGCCTTTCCAGAGAAAACACTTGGCCCGGGATCATCAGGAGGGTCAGCTGGGGAGAACACATCCCTTCTGAGGCCTCTTGTGGTGTACAAAAATCCTCTGGTCCAAGAGCACTGACCCATGCCTTCACCACTGTTTTAAATAGACCAACTCTAGCCAGACACTTCACAGACAAGTCAGCAAGGACTTATGTGCAATTGTTCGTCTTCAGGTATGAGCTGCCAAACGAGTAACTGCTTCCTGGCAAGGCTTGGGGAGGCCCAGAACCCACTGTCTCTTCCCTCCACATTTATCAGACCAAAGTGAGTGTTATAAAGGTGAAAAGTGAGAGATAATGTCTTTAATGCTTTATAAAAATATACCAATTATTCTTTTTCAAAGTGTTATAAACGCTATTTTTTTTAACTTTTACAAATATGTAAACGATTATTCTAAAATGCTGCTCCTTGTGTTCTTGACTGTAGAAGAAAAATGTTGTGTCTCACTCCCAGACCACGGAGGGAACTGATTTATATATGCAATTGGTGTGCCTTTGATAAACCAATCTTTTGCTTTGAGGTGAAGATTTTGGTAATTTTGTCAATTATTTTTAAAATGTTTGATGTTTCAGGAGGTTCTAGAAGTCATTTTTATTGAAATCCAAAAATGGGTCTATGATGGAGATGATTTGCTGATATCGCTGGTGGTGATGGGCCATTGGGGGTTTCCAATGAGATCGTGACAATTGCTTTGGAAACTGGAATGCACGGTGCCATGTGAAAGTGTAATTTTGATTTGGTATTAATAAAAAGAACAGCAACAGCAGATACTTGTCTTTTTTGTCTTGTCTGAAGAAATACACAGCTGTACTGGGTTGTGTTGAAAATGAGGAGTGAAGAAACACCCAAATGAGGAAAAATATGAAGCCAAACTTAATTCTCTTTCAACAGCAAGTATATATCGTGCTTTCTCTTGCTTGAAGGCATTACCACATGGAGTTTCCTTTCCTCTGCTTGGACACCCCAACCCGAAACCTCTTTACTTGGTTAACCTCTTTAGTCTCAGTTTAGGCATGACTTGGGAAGATGAGTTGATAAGATTCCTGCAGAACTTGAAGAGGAAGCCATGTTTCATGTGTGGTTTGTCATGTGTACAGCATAAAGAGGCCACGTGTGAAACTCTTCTTCGCAGAATAAACTAACTCAAATGAAGGAATAGTTTGAGACAGAAATGACCAGAAAATGTCATCCTTGCTTCCTTGCTCACATTCCCCTTTCCACCCTAAAATTTAGAAAACTTCGGTACAGGGAGGGCTTGGTCATCTCCAGTGTTTGGGAGGGGGGCTTGAACCAATTTTATGTGGATTCCAGGGGCTGGGAAGCGTCAGCTGACATCTGGAAGACGTGAGCACAAACAGAAGAGTGTAGCCTGTTGTCAGGAGGTTATTTGGTAGACAGGTGGGGGCAAAAGAAGAGAAAAGAATGATCACTTTCATTTATGCTACTTTTCAGTATGTATAGAAATGCCTGCATCTTGTTTAGGTGATTCATTGATCTGTCCCATTCATCTACCTCTCTGGATCATAGATTCACAATGTTATATGTTTGTCAGGTCTGCTGGGCTCCTAGCAGGAGGCTCTTTTATGGATGAAAGACAAATTTATAGACAAAAGGACAGATAGCATGCCTAGAGATAGCATCTTATAACCCTAGTAATCTTCCCAGAAAATTCAAATCTATAAAAACCTTTTCACAATGTACCAACAATACAGAACAGATGATATTCTATCCAGATGATTGAAGGGCTCACAGAATAAAACCGTGGCACATATAATCCAATAAAAATGTTTGGATCTGTTGTTGTCCTTCTCAGCTTTTGTTTTAGAAGAGATTCGACCAATGTTTGTGGAAAAAAAGTTGGCAGTAAATGAATGCATTTGGTAGATTTGTTCTCTCCCATGCCTTTACAAGTGATTTAATGGTCCACAAAAGACCTTTTTTTAAAAATAATTTTAAGAAATGTAATTCATTTAAACTACAGTATTTATCATAAAAATCCTTGAATAAAGAAACAATGGAGAAGGCAAAATATCATGATGTGTAGATACTTATACCAAATAGTTCAGAAAAGTTCACTTTGTAAAATCTACCGAACTCCCCATAGTAGTTTCCGGTTGGACATTCCTTCTCTGCTGGTGGGCAGTTAGAAAAAATTTTGGAGCAAGGACTGTGAAGATGAGGAGGTGCCCATGGCTATTCAGGCATGAGTGAGAGTCTTCAGCTGACCAAATATTACTGTTTTATGAAATTTGAGACAATTGCCAGAATTTAAGAAATTGCAACATTAAGAGTTGGTTAAGGACTCTTACTGTCAACAGGTGGGGAGAAATCATGGTCTAGAACCAGGGCATTTGTCCCTTAAATCCTGCAACTAAGGGAGTCTTTGTAACAGGGTCAAATTAGCACATGGTACACTTATGTTAACGGAATTCAACTAGAGTCCTGAGAACCACCCTTTTTGAAGAATAGCAGTATTGACCTTTGCAAATAATCCTCACAATAACCATTTTGTGCATGGGCTTTGAAGTCGCAAGAGCAGAGTTTCGATGCTGGCTCCACTCCTCAGTAATTGAGTGACTCTGGGCATCAATTAACCTCTCTGTGTCTCTGTTACTTCACCTATAATATGGGGATAATTATAGTATCGACCTCATCTATATGTGCAGGAATAATAATAGTATCTACCTCAGAGGTGTTTTGAGACTTAAGGTAATAAATGTAAAGCATTTAGAACAGTATATACTTAGCAAGGTCTCAATAATAGTAGCTATTAATATCTTTTCAATATCCCAAATTTACAAATGAGCAAGCTGAAGCTCACAGGGCCTCTGTGCATACTACACATTATGTCCCCAGAAAATGACAGAGCGGGGAATCAATTCCGGTTGTACCTGATAACAAAGCACATATTCCTTCCCACATCATCATATTCCAGGTCTGCACATAGGCCAAAATAAAAGAATAAAGACAAGCAGTTCATCTGTTTGGTTAGATCAGGGAGAGAGGCAAAGGGAGGCTGGCTGTGGTAGAAAGGTGAGTTTAAGACTCAGCAGTAAGGTGATTGGAGCTGGTGCCTTGGTCTAGGGTATGACTGTGGGCATGACTTAAGAAAATGAAATAAAATAGTTTAAATTTGAAGCTATCCAAAATTTTATCCTACCCGGGAGTATGTGATAGAGGATTGTAAACCAATCTCTTCGTATTCCGTGTCTTGGTTTTGCAATTTGTAACATAAAGAGAACAGACCAAATCATCTTTTACTTCCCTTTCACATGTAAATCTTTGACTCAGTGACACAATCGACGTTCGGTTTTGTCTGATCGAAACTTCCATCTTTCACATTTTAAATGAATTCTTTAAACGAACCCTATCTTATCATGAATAAATATTTGTTGAGTCCTGACTAAGCATATAAACCATGGCAACTGTTTTAAGAGTTAAAGAGAGACGTTCGTGTTAATCCTTTGCTGCTCCAGGCACCCCTCCCCCCCGCCACCTTCCAGCAGGAAGAGCAGCGCATGCGCACAAAGCATTCCCTGTAAGCAGAAAGCAAGTATTTCTCTTTCAAACATTGAAGTAAAATGCTACTGACATTCAAACCTTGGAACGTGTGGGGTGTGAGCAGGGCCTAGAATTTGAACGTGCAGAATAGAAGAGAAAAGAGATACTTTGATTAAGTTTAGAGAACATGAAATACTTAGATGAACCAAAACAGCCTTTGCTGGAGTATAGAGAGTGTGAGTGAATGAAGAAATAGAAGGTGAGGTACAACTTCTTTATTATTTTGTATGTATGTATTTATTTTTTAGAGAGAGAGAGCATTTATTTATTTTTGAGAGAGAGAGAGAGAGCATGAGCGAGCAGGAGAGACAGAGGGAGAGAGAAAGAATCTTCAGCAGGCTCCATGCCCATGCAGAGCCCCACGCGGGGTTGGATCTCAGCACCCAAGATCAGGACCTGAGTGGAACCAAGAGTCAGAGGCTTAACCGTCTGACCCACCCAGGTGCCCTGAGGTACAACTTCTTAATATGTACAAGCTCCATAACCGGGAGCTGTGGGGTCAGGGTAAGTATTTGACAGTAGCCTGGGGGCAATAAGGAACCATTTAAAGTGTTGAGCAGAAGATGACTAGAGTCATAGTATTTTGGAAGGTCTGTGACAGCCGATGGTTTGGCAGGGAAAGGAAACTGAAGGAAGGTCAGCCAGTAAGGAATTGCCATTGTTAATCTACATCGCGGAACGAACCGACAAATATGTGTCTTTGATTGGAGTACCTGGTTTAGCCCGTTGGTTGCCCATTAATATGCTTTTTGAATGAATAAATAATGGTTTAAGGTTAGAAAAAAGATGAGAAGATGCTCTGCTGACCCATAATAAAATCCAATAGACTTGAGCTGACAAGGATTAAGGTAATCCTGACAAAAATATAATAGCATTATAGAAAGCAGATTAAAGAACAGGAGTGTTTTTGTGCACACGACCAAAAATACAATCTAATACATTAAAATGTCCATGTTATTTGCAGAATGGCTGTGTTTGATATTTTATTTTCACTCATTTCCATATATGCAATCAAAACTCCAATATATTTCACATCCAAGCTCGTGCTATGAAATAGGATAGTCTGGTCAAACAATGTCGTAATTATACAGCCTCAAAAAATTTATACAGATCTTTCAAAGATAGAGTTTCCCCCACAATCTGGTACTCACTCTGTTGGTGAGCCCTTTGCAACATTTTCCCCCTGCTTCGGTTCAGTTTTGGGAGTGTGCGTGGCAGGCCCAAATGAAATAAAACTGGGTGAGGTGAGTCACTTAAATGTTAATCGCTGCAAGTCTTCATTGATGGCTAGACAGAAGCCTAGAAAATATAACAACCATATGGAACAGGTCCTTTCCTTAAACAGTTTTCTGATATTATTACCATGTGTAAAAGATATTATTTTCTTTTTTTTTTAATTTTTTTTAAAGATTTTATTTATTTATTTGACAGAGAGAGACGCAGCGAGAGAGGGAACACAAGCAGGGGGAGTGGGAGAGGGAGAAGCAGGCTTCCTGTGGAGCAGGGAGCCCGATGCGGGGCTCGATCCCTGGACCCTGGGATCATGACCTGAGCCGAAGGCAGACGCTTAACGACTGAGCCACCCAGGCGCCCCAAAGATATTATTTTCTATTGATCCTGGATACTTGGCAAATATAACTTGCAAGCTTACCCTAGAGCTTACAAAATTATCAGCTTTTATATAGTCGATTACTATTTCAATTTTTTTTGTCTGTCTAGATGTTTTAGTAATTTTCACACCTTTTCTTATACAACCAACTTTCTTGGAAAGAGGGGGAGCTTTGTACCCCAGCCTCGCCCTTAGTACCAAAGAGACAGAGCCTCCCTTAGAGAAATGCCTCTCCCATCCCATTTTTACCTGCCTTTTGCCTTTTTATTCTGAGTCACAGCCCTTCAGCAAAAGCAAGGAAAGGTTAAATAGGTGATTACTATGGAATGTCTGGGACAGTGAGGGTCTGGAAATAAATGCTGGTGTTGTACAGCTTGCACTGAGCTTCGCCATGGCCATTTAAATGCATATGGAGACCCAGAAGGACTCCAAGAAAAGAGGTAGGATGTGTTCTCTTACCTGATTCAACTTAGCCTTCTGCTAACCAGTTATTTGAAAAAGTTAGAAAACGGGCATCATAAAATAGGATACTTATATAGCTTAATATTTTATCCATCTATCTATTTATTTTTTTTTTTTTTTTTTTTTTTAAGATTTTTATTTATTCGTTTGCGAGAGAGACGGAGAGAGAACAAGCAGAGGGAGAGGGAGAAGCAGACTCCCTGCTGAGCAAGGAGCCCGATGCGGGACTCGATCCCAGGACCCTGGGATCATGACCTGAGCCGAAGGCAGACGCTCAACCATCTGAGCCACCCAGGCGCCCTCCATCTATCTATTTAATTGGTAATTTGTGATAGGAGGCTAGACTCATTTTTAAATGCAAGTTTACAGATTGGGGATGTGATTTTATGTATTTACTTATTTTAGATCACATTCATCATGGATCCTTATAGTTGCAGAATTATGGCTTCTTGAGAACGAGTTAGAACTTAATGACAATCAGGCAGCAATATGGGTGCGGAATTTTCTGGGACTTTCTCTTCCACACCAGTCTGTTTCGGTTGTCTTGCTCACACACAAACAATAGCATATGTAAAAGTTTGTGTTGATAAGCCTTCAAACAAAGTTGTATTAATTTAAAAAGAAATGACAGCTCTTCATTTCTGCACTTGTATTTCCTCACTTTATTAAGCAGCTAATTAAAATCTATCATTATAATGAAAGAAAGCCTGCCCTAAACAGGTTTGGGAAAAAATACAAGTAGCCCTTGCTAAGCACAGGGCTCATCTAACGGGGGCAGAATTGCACGGTGCTGGTGGCCTGGCGCTGGCCAGCCGTGTGACCTCAGGGTGCCGTGGCAGGGGTTTGAGCGTAAGGAATGGAGACCACCAGTCAACACTTGACTTAGTTAAGAGGGGATTGATTAAACACGCTTATTCCTCCCGGCTTTGTCAGCACCTGGGTTCTTACCGATTCCCTAAAGCAGTTGCTTGTGTCAAGCACATGTAATATAGATGAGGTAGCTGGATCCTGGATAAGTCCCCCAAATATAGTTTCTTTTGCCTTTAAATAGTGGGTACTTTTCATAGTAAACCAAGCTGGAGCTGAGAACTACCTATCATTATCAAGCACTCAAAATTTAGCAGGTACTGTGCTCAGTATTTTTAATCAATTACTTTATTGAATCTTTTTAACAACCCTGCGAATTTGAAACCAGTGTTATCAGCATTAGCAGAGGAGAAAACGGAGGCTCAAAAATGAAAAGTGATCTCTCAGGAGTCTCATAAGTAATAGGCACAGGCTGCAGATTAAAATTCATATCCCTCTGAACATAAAGCTGAAACATTTAACCATTACGCTGTCTTTTACTATTGTCCCATTTCTTTATTCATTAAAAAAAAAATACATTTTGGGAATCCATTTGTACGGAACCTGGACTGGACCGCCCCACGGAAGAACCAAGCGGCACCTGGAGATCTCGGAGGATAGGAGGTTTATTTAACGCCGGTGGGCTCAGAGGAGAGTGATCTCCAAAGGTCTGAGCCCCAAGCACAAAAAAAGGGGTCAATTTATACACTTCTACTTCCGCATACTTGGCACTTTTGGCACGTGCGCGAAGCGGGACAGGGAGAAGAACCCGGAAGAGCCCTGGGGCAGGGGCTGGGACTCTCTCGCTGGCTCAGTTGGCCATCTTAGGACACAGATTTTCCTTATCACATTGACTGGATTATGTAGGTTTCTCAACCTTGATTGCTTTATTAGTCTTTCCCAAAGGGGTGCCTGGGTGGCTCAGTCCGTTGAGTGTCAGGCTCTTGGTTATGGCTCAGGTAGGTCATGATCTCAGGATCATGAGATCAAGCCCCTCATCTGATTCCGCACTCAGCAGAGTCTGCTTGAGATTCTCTCTCCCCCTGCCCCTCCCCCCGCTTGTGCACACATGCTGTCTCTCTCTTAAATAAACAAATCTTTAAAAAAAGATATTAATCTTTAATGTCTCTGTCTAGTGTCAATACTAATTTCCAAATTTAAGTGATCAAAACTCATTTGAAATATATGACAATATTTTTATCATTCTTATTTTTTAAGGATCTGAGAGTCCTTTTTAATCTCTATTCTTCATCCCCTCTTTCCTTTTTTTTTTTTTCCCCCTATACATAGTGCATATTATGGTATTTATTAATGTCATGACTGGGCTCTCCTGCTTCCACCTTAGCCCCCAGCAGTCTGTGCACAGCTCTGTAGCCATGGTGATTCTACTAAAACATAAGTCAGACCACATCAGTTCTCTGCTCTGACCTTCCAGCAGCTTCCTGACTTACCAAGCATGCAAACCAAAGTCCCTAAAGACATTCAGGGGCCTTAAGGGATTTGCTTCTCCATCTTCTCACCTTTCAGACTTCATCTCCTTCCGTTCCTCCCTCCGTCTGCTCTAGCGACCGGTCTCCTTGCTTTTTATGAACCATCAGACATGCTCCTGCCTCAGAGCTTCTGCATTTGTTGGTCCCTTTCCTGGAACCCACTTCTCTCAGATGTCTATTCCCTCACTACACTTTTTTTTTTTTCCCAAATGTTACACTTTCATTGAGATCTTTGTTGCCAATCCCACCTAATATTATACATCCCAGCATTTTCTGTTCCCCTTTTCCCTTACTATACTTTTCTCCATAATATTCATCCCCTTCTAGTAGTATATATATTTTACTCATTTATGTGGTGTCACGATGCCTGGTGTCCATCTGAGTAAAATGTCTGTTTTGTTCTTCTGCTGGATCCTCAGAGCCTAGATCAGTGCTCAGCACAGAATAATACTCTACATTTTGTTGGATGAATGACTGAAAGAATGAATGAATATTTCAATAAAAGTATCTTACAAATCATAATGGATGTGGGTGGGAATGTGAACATGTTTAAAAGCATTAGTGAAACTGTAGGCAGTTTGAAGATCAGCTATTTAGACTTAACATTTAAAGTAGGAAGAAGAAATTTGTAAGATACAACAGTATTGTATTTTGACAATGCAAAATTGTTATTTAATCACAGGAAATATTTTAAAATGCTGAAATTTCATCACCTCATGATAGCATGAAGGAAAATGTGACTGTATACATAGATAAATGACATACATATATTTTACACACACACATCTCTATATTAGAATCTGAGGAAGTATATTCTCAGGTTTTATTCAGCAAAAAACACCACAGGACTCTGTCTTGTAGCATTTTATAATCTGCCAAGCCAACTTCATCTAAGTCTGTTACAATTAAGGGACAAAGAACAGTTACAAATGGACTCTATCAAGTAGTTCTTCAACTTAAAAGCTTGACTAGCAGGGAATTACATCAACGTGTCCTTAAGGTCTTGAGAGGCTTAACAGTTCAGGTTGATTAAATTACACAGCGGAAAGAAGCATTTTCAAATCACGCTTGCTGTATGAGTTTCCATGAGAAATTCAGAGACCAAAAATAAATAACCAAAGTCTTAACTCGGTGCAGAACGATGTCACATGCCTGCTAGGTTTGCAGACATGGAAAGATTATGCCCATTGTGGCTATTTAGAAGAAATATTCTGGCTTTCTGTTCTATGTTTTTGCCATAATAACTCCTACTCATTTGGTGGGACAGATACATCAAGTGTAATTTTAAGATCAATATTAAAGGGAGGCATTTTTACTCACAGAACAACCCAGCTGTTATCCGCATCTGTCATAGGCATACAAGGGTTTGAACTAGAAAGCCTGGATGTTTCTTTCCAATTCTATTGTGGTACAATGCTAACAAATCTCAAAATTCACTATTTGGCTAATACCACAAGTCTTTCTGAGCCCAAAACGCGCCCTCTAGCTCGAGCCACACGATAGCCTAGTCATTATTTTCCACGATCCTTAGTTGTTCTCTAACATCATCTTTAGAAAACGACTAAACTAACAAATAATACCAGCTATGCCACTCTCCTCCTTTACGAGTTCTATGCTAGCCTGGCCAGAGGAACTCCTTAAAACTCATTTCTCTGAGACTGACATGTGAACAAAATGAAGCTGGAAGATACATTTCTAGCAGGTCTAACACACAAGAAAACTGCATTCCATTGAAAATTCCACTTCTTTCATGTTCAATTCTGAGTTGCTTCTGGTTAGGCGGAGAAAATACCAATGTCCATTTAATTCAGTATAAAAGAGAGAGTCGAGGGCACTCAAGTTTCGTTACTGGCAATATGGAATAGGACTATATTGAACTGAGCATATTTCAGTTAGTTTGTGTCACCTTTAAAGCTTTATGAGCAATTATTGGAGAAAAAAAGTCTTGAGAATGGATCAACAAATAGAGTGGTTTTTTGTTTGTTTGTTTGTTTTGAGAGATGTACAGATTTTTAAAAATAAGGTCTACTACGTCATTGGATCTGTTTCTATTCCTGGAGTTAGCTCTGTGTGGGCCAGCCCCAGGATGCATTTGGAGGGAAATCAGATGGCATGCTGTCCTCATCCTCCCCTTTTTGACCAGGAAAGATCTTTATCAGCCATGCTGAGCCACTTATTTCTCTGGGTAGCATTTCCTACACCTGCATCTAACTCCGTACTAAATATATACATAAAGGACAAAGAATTTCAAGCAACCCTTAACTCAAGTTATCTTTTATAAATCGCAATTATACACAGTTGAGTTGGGGTGGGAGATTGTTTCTGCTTCTAAGATCTCTTGCCTACCAGAGTGATGCAAAGGCATAGAGCTTTCAAGTCTAGATGCTTAGATGTGCTCTTGGACATTCTCTGGCTGTCATGCAGACCTCCTCTCTTTTCCTCCTCAGCACTACCCCTTCCTCCTCAGCTCTTTCTTCTCTGAAACTCCAGTCTTCCCCCATGTGTCAGATGCTCAATCACATTTCTCAACATCCGTGGAGTTACCACTCCATCCTTATATTTCGTAAATTGTTGCCTCTTCTATCATTGACGGTAAGCCAAAGCTATTCTATCTTCTCATTCTGCCTGGAAAGGTGTCATTTCCTTTTTTCTTTTTTTTTTTAAGATTTTTCTATTATTTATTTGAGAGAGAGAATGAGAGAGAGACCATGAGGGGGGGAGGGTCAGAGGGAGAGGCAGACTCCCTGCCAAGCAGGGAGCCCAATGCGGGACTCGATCCCGGGACTCCAAGATCATGACCTGAGCCAAAGGCAGTCGCTTAACCAACTGAGCCACCCAGGTGCCCAAGGTGTCATTTCTGAGTGTGGAAGGGACAAGAATAAACATTCTAGTACTCCTCTAATCTCAACTTGGAATTCATTCAAATATCCTGTTATTTCCATTCATCACATGCTTCAAGCTACAGCTAGAGATTTACCTGGTCTAGAAAGCATTCTTGGGGCCTCTGGGTGGTGCAGTTGGCTAAACCTCCTATTCTTGATTTCGGCTCAGGTCATGAGCTCAGGGTTGTGAGATCGAGCCCGCATGGGACTCTGTGCTCAGTGAGGAATCTGCTTGAGACTATCTCCCTCTGCCCCCCCCCCCCGGCACCAAATAAATAAAAATAAATTCTTTTTAAAAAGATTTTCATTTATTTGACAGAGAGAGAGAGAGAGAATGGAGGAAAGGGGGGAGGGGCAGAGGCAGAGGGAGAAGCAGGCTCCCCGCTGAGCAGGGAGCCCGACTTGGAACTCAATTCCAGGACCCTGGTATCATGAGCTGAGCCAAAGGCAGACACTTAAACGTCTGAGCCACCCAGGCACCCAATAAAAATAAATCTTTAAAAATAATAATAAATAAAAACCAAAAAGCATTCTTTACTGATCCACTTCAAATTACTTTACATTCCATTAGCACTTCTTTGCACTACATAAATACGTGCTCATATTTTAAATATTTTTACATACAGACATTATAGTTCCCTGTCCGTAAGGTTAAATCAAGGAAAGAGGCTTTGTTCTCTCATTTAGAAATTTACATTTAGACCCACAATTCACCTTAGAGATCATCCAGTTCAATGGCC
The DNA here is from genome assembly GCF_004348235.1 of Phoca vitulina. Classification (NCBI taxonomy): domain Eukaryota; kingdom Metazoa; phylum Chordata; class Mammalia; order Carnivora; family Phocidae; genus Phoca; species Phoca vitulina. The sequence goes on from NW_022589718.1 coordinate 23,045,804, forward strand.
TCGTTGTAACGATACGTAAATGGAATCACTTTCCAGCCTCCCATTAACATATAACACCCCGTACACAGTAAATATGCAACAAGCGCTTGTTGAATAAATGGAGTTCAGCTGCTCATTTAACTGTTCTCATTACCTTTACATGGTTGACAGCATCTATTAATGCCCACTTCTCTGTGAAACAGTGGTAGATGCTGAACGAATGGAATTGAATCACAGTATGAGACGTAACACTCGGTTGAAGGTGTACACATGGCAGAAGGGTTGGGGTTGGTTGCCGTGACATGCCGGGAATGAGGAGAAGACTAATGACCAAGTTTCTAGCGGGGAGCGCACATTGCAAGGAGTCTGCCAGTCGTCTGCAAATTCGTAAAAACTGATTTAATTGCAAGAGTGAGATTTTAGAAGTTGAATGATAGTCCTGAGGCATCCAGAAAGATGGAGCACTCATTCGTTTTGTTGTATGCTGCGCCAGTAACTGGTTGGGCATCAGTCCTCTTGAGAGAATATATTCTAAATTATATTTACATTTCTCATTAGTTCTCTTCTCTCCTATCACATGATTCTTCGAGGACAGTTCTAGTTGTTGAATCTTTAATGCACATTCATGGGTGTTAGAGAAAGTCTTTATTTAAAGTCATATGCTTCGTGTTGGAAGAATTTAATTTGAATATCTAAGTTAAAAATGCAGTTAATTGGTCTCTGGCTTAAGAGAGAATATGCTTTAAGCCATGCTCGGGAGATGAGAATGATTGCCCAAATCTATTTAATCAGTTTCTTTCTTGGGAGAGATAAACTTTAAAGCTCAAACAAGGGAAGAAGGGCAGAATCAAAGTAGGAAGCTACTTCAGACCAAGGGCAATTAGTACGTATAAGCAATGTGTCTAAGTTGGAAAACAGATGACTGAGTAAATACAAGTATCTCCGAAATGAGATAGGCAGAATATGTGGAATGCAAAGTCAGTGCAATATACTATAGAAACACATATTTTTTTTAAGTGTAATACACATTTATGAAAAAATTCAGACACTATTAAAGCTGTTTGGAGGAAAGTAAAGGTCTCATTTCCCACATTTCATTTGAACACTATGGAAAAAAATTTATCAGTGTTTATTGATTCCCTCTCAAAAATTCCCAAACTCATCTCCACCTCTATTCCCATATCTACCTACCTACCTATCTCTCTTTTAATTTATCTATAGCTATAGTTATCAATCTATTTATCTTTATATTTCTCTATGGCTACATGGCATTTAAGGATAATGAATGAAATTATTACACACTCCATTCTGCAACTTTCCCTTATATTTTAAAAGTTAGCAACATGTCATGACATCTTTTCAAATCAGCAGCCCTATCCTATCTCCTATTTTCCCCGTTGCAAAATATCCCATGATATGAGCATATAATTTTTAAACTGAATTACTTCCTTATTGATAGACATTTAGATTACTTTGAGGTTTGTTTCATGTGACTTCCCTGGGCATACATCTCTGTGACAGATTTGGAGCAATTTAAAGGCTTCTAAAAGGAGAAGTGAGCAAAGTTTTCAAGAAGGGTACATAGTTAGAGGAGAAATGAGTAAACATGGTTTGAACCAGATGGAATATTGAATGCAATCAGAGTCAGAACCACACGGCATAGTAATACATACATATGAAACTCCTCACCATGTTCAAATTATTTTTAGTTGAAGCTAAGAAAGTTAGTGAAATTTTCCATATTTAAAAATCCACTTAACACTGATTACATAATCCAAATTATCATTCTGGATATTACCGGTTTTTATGTTTAAGTTTGAATGAAAGACATTTATATAGAACAGAAGTAGCATTTTTTTTTTTTCTTGGCAACTTTTTTCTTTTTTTAAATCAGTGTCAACAGTGAATCTTTCCAGGAACTGAGCTTTGTACTAACTCATTCTCTACTTCAATGTGGGAAATGAGACTTTTACTTAATAGTTTCCCAAACTACCAATGATTCTTTTTCTCAAGCTTTATAATTGCTGCAGACTTTAGAACCAGAACATAATCCCAGGTTGGAAAAGCTAATTTATGGTACCTTCAAAATCTATCCAGAATCCACTTTAAATCTGTAAAAAAAAAAAAAAAAAAGAAGTCCTCTCCAACTCCGTAAGTCAGGATAAAGCCATAAAACGAATCATCTTCTCACAAGGATGACATAAAGAAAATCGTTAAATTGTAATATTTGCAGGAAAAAAGTCATATTACGAACGTTGAATAATGAATTTTAACATTTTAGTTATGTGCAAAATGAGGAGGGTTAAAATGGAAAGCGAGATGATTTTTTTTTTTTTTTTTAATTATTTAAGATCTTTGAAGGAATCTTTAAACATCTTTCTTGGGATGTGGCCCCTGCGGCGGGCACGTGGTACTGGGCACGTGTCCCTCCGGGGTTATGCGGGTATGCTCACCGTACCTTTGTGCCCTGCCCAGATAAGGGGGGGGGGGTGAGCAGAGGAAAGGAACTGAGAAGGTAAGGTCCTTCAGACAAGAAATCATTCACACAAAGCCAGACAAGAGCTTTTCAAGCACTCAAAGAGAGCTAAGGATTGGGAACAGCAATTGCTTTATTGTTGAGGACGGCAGATGCCATCAGTACTTCCAAATTCCTCCATCTGCACTAGGCTGTCGACAGTGGGGATGAACAATTTCATTTCTTCAGAGAGGCGGATGCCCTTGCATGGCCTCAAAGGACGGCAGACATAGTTCTAGGAAAGTCGATGAAATGTTTAGCAATTTCTGTTATTGTTGGAATGTTAATTTCAGTTGCCGAAGAAAACGTTTTTGGCAACCAGTGTCAGAAAATGAACTGTAGGTGGGCACCCAGTTCTTAGAGAGCTATTTTGGTCTGGAGTTCTGATTTCCCTGGATTCCGGAGCCCAGATGGGAAGTGAATTGAAGGGAACCAAAAGGAAAAAATGGCAAAGGAATGGAGAGAATTGGAAAAAAGGGACCCCGAAACAACTATAATTCACTGATCAATCAACAGAAATGTTAGTAGCTCTTCATGGGTAAAGATTGCTAACTTGTTAGCAAACAGATGTTCCCTACCTCAGCATACCACAAGTCAACTTGATTGAATTAAAAAGAATTCATTTGTTTAATTCAATTGTTTAATTCATTTGTTTAACCACTCTTCTCAAGGGTAGTGCCAAATCACTAATCTAATGTAATCTTTCATTTTTAAAGTCATTTTCTACCTCCTTTTGGCAAAGCCATATACTTTTAAGTTTAGATTGTTTCAGACAAGGAAAGTGACAGAAATCGTATCAGATGGAGGTATAATTCCTGCATATTTGGTCATGTCTTCCATCAGCGCTGTAGCTAAATATGTCATGTACCTAGCAGCCCTCTTGGCGCAGTGGGCAGCGCATCAGTCTCATAAATATGTCATGTACCTTGTGTCTTAAACATTCATTATTTGACCATTTAAATCTGAATTATTTCAAATCTTTAAGCCATTGGTATAAATAAATGCAACATATATGTTGCAGTCATGTTAAAGCAGATTCAAACTAGAAGAATGAAAATCATTAAAAATTACAGAGAATATTTTAAGTTCTGAAGAAAGGGAAATCAAGCCTTGTTTTTTTATTTATTTTTTTAAAAAGATTTCATTTATTTATTTGTCAGAGATGGAGAGAGAGAGCACAAGCAGGGGGAGTGCGAGAGGGAGAAGCAGGCTCCCCGTTGAGCAAGGAGCCCGACGTGGAGCTCGATCCCAGGACCCCAGGATCATGACCTGAGCCCAAGGCAGACACTTAACTGACTGAGCCACACAGGCATCCCAGAAATCAAATTTTAAAAATGTAATATAAACATATTTCCTGAGTATCTGTAATTTTAAATGTGAATAAAGGAAGAACATATTAACATATAGGGTAAAAATGGAATAAAATATTTACATCAGGATTGGTACTCATGAGCTTTATTTTTTCCTTTCTATATATCAATACCATCATTTTCAAGAAGTGTAGCCAAGGCCTGGTATTTTACAACTGTTGAGAAAGCATATTCTTTTATTACTTGAATAATAAGTTTTTTAAATGATTACATTTTGTTGAAGAGCATAGAAAAGTAATGCATTGACTTCACAATATCCTATTTCAAAACTTTCCCATGCCATATTTCTCTTTTATTCACATACATTTTAAAATTGACTTTCATTTGAGCGAAGAATGGTGTGTCCTTCAGCCTAACTCCTGCTATTGTTACGCGTGATTATGCTTGGTGCTTTCCGTATGTAATCACAGTTTAAAATTAGATTTCATGCCTTAAACTTGGTCAAAGTGTTGATAGAGAAACACCAGGTAATTTGACTTTAAAGCTGTACTGCTTATTTTTCTTTTCTTTTCTTTTCTTTTTTTTTTTTTTATAGTTTCTGGCCTATCTTAAATAAGTTTATTGTTCTCAGACACTTCTGATAACAAAATTGAAGTGGCTTGCACCATTTCTAACCACATTTGGCTCCTCTGAGAAATTAAAATATTGAAGCTGGGAAGGGTACCAAAAATATGTTTAATTTTTACCCCTATTTTCTAACTAGATAGGAAGCAGTCAGTCAACAACATTTATTGGCTTCTCACTGGGTGCTGTGCGCAGTGGAGTAGATTATATGCAGAAGTGTTGAAAAACTGGGCAATGTATCCATTTGATCTAGAAAGATTCCCTTGTTTACAAATACTCCTATAAAGGAAAGAGTCCTTTTGATGTCAGTACAAATCCAGATGAGATAACAGAGAGGTGAGAAACTGACCCAGAATCAATAGCTAATAACAAAATTTCAACAGGTAAAAGGTTGAAGAGTAAAAAGTAAAAGTAAAAAAACAGAAAAATAAAATCTGCTCTCTGTATCTGAAAATCCGAGTCAAGGAAGAAATAAAGACATAGGAACTATGGATTCATGCAAATTTTTGCTGAGGATTTTGTCTATTTTTTTTTCTATCTATCTTTTACTTTCAAAATCAGAACTTAAATAAAATGTTAACATCCCCCTAATCTGGTAAGTGCTCTGTGGTCTATCTCAATATGGTAACAGTTTAATCATAAAGACAATATTCTAATCATCAGTGCCAGAGAAGGGACAGAACAAGACTATAAGGCTGTGTCATCACCACACCCAAATGTTGCTATTTGTTTAAGTCATCATACTGGCTTGATAAAAAAAAAAAAGGGTGTTTATTTTCTTTTTGTGCATTATTCAAATGCAAATTTCCAAATTTCCATGGTTGTGTTTGATTCAGTTTATTTTATTCAGTTAAAAACCAATAAATAAAAATCAAGCAATGCAATATGTCTTGATTTAAAAACCACAGTTAAAAAGCTATTTATGTTATAACAAACCATATCAGAAAATGCACAAAGTAGTAACATTTACAGATATTCTACATATCCATTGTAAGGGGCTTATTGGCTTCTTTGACTAAATAAATCACATCCTTGCAACATTAGACAGAAAATTTCATAATCCATTATCTTCCATCTTTCCAGTCTGTGGCCATTTCCAAGTTTTTTACCACTTTAGCATTCCAAATGTTATTAGTAGTAGGTGATTAAAACAACAACACAGCAAATGGGGCCCATATAGTGGTGTCAATTCCAAAATTGCTCTTGTACGTTTTCAGATTAATATATAATCAGTAGCATTATTAATTACCTTTTTAAAGAAGGAGTTGTATCCTCATAGGCATAATGTCTTCCTAAGCCAGAGATATCACTTTCTTCCTCTGAAGTAGTAATCACACGCAATGTAATTGCTAAAACCCCTGGAAAAAATAGTGAGGCACAAAAAATACATAAAATTTCAAGTTCTATCATGTTTGTTTTGTAGGTTTGCCTTTATTTGCTTAAAACGTAATATACAAATACTTCCCATCTTTGAGGAATCAGTCTCTAGATTCTGTTTTTATTGACTTCTCATTCTTGCATTTGTACTATGGTATCTATGAAAGGAACAGAACATAATTTAAAGGTATCTTTTTTGGGGATGCTCAGTTAAATGTCTGACTCTTGATTTTAGCTCAGGTCATGATCTCGGGGTCCTGGATCGAGCCCCACGTCAGGGTCCACGCTCAGCAGGGAGTCTGCTTGAGGATTCTCTCTCTCCCTCTGATCCTCTCCAAGCTCACTCTCTCTCTCCCTCTCTCTCTCAAATAAATAAATAAATAAATAAATAAATAAATAAATAAATCCTTTAAAAAACTTCTCTTTCTTAATTTAATTTCTGACTTGAAGATTTCTATTTCCATGGTCATGTTACACTATTCATCTCACTTGTCCTCTCTCTGTCTCTGTTCTTATTTTTCTCTTTTTATGAATATGTGTTGAAAGGAGATTTCCTTTTTTTCTGTTTGGAGATGAGCAAGAATTAAAATCAAAAGTTATGATGAGATTCTTCTTTATTTACTTACCTGCTTTATCAAGGAATGAGAGAAGACCCTAAAGTAGATCAACACGTTTTTTCCTTTTAAATATGATGAACAAAGCCATTTTGATTTATTATTTTCCTTCAAAGGACAGGTGACATTTCCTGCAACGTTGACTTTAGTTCATAATCCCCTTTCGGCAAGCCAAAGAGAATTACAATTGGAAAGATTTTCACAGTCAGACGCTCCACTAGAATGAAATGCTGTAGAGTGCTTCACTTCAGCCAAACCAGCAAAATCCTTCCATTGCCAATTTTTCTTTTATATTTTGAAGTTGGCCTCTCAGCACAGATATGATTCACACCATTTAAAAATAAATCTGGCGTCTGCAAAGCAGAAAATTTAGGCTGTGTTGTCATAGTATCAGTATTTCCATTCTTAGGCCTGGAGACAACTGAGACTTCTAGAGAGAGCCACAGTTCCTAATTCTATGTAAAGGTAAAGACTAATTTTATTAATGGCGTGCAGATGATTTTTGTATTTACTAAAGAATAAAAGTACCACTTTCACACATGGCACATTAAACATTTTTATGAGTGATTTAATTCCATGAAAAATATATATTCGTATCAAGATGTGATATCCTAGGGCAACAATGGATTTGGAGATATACACCTTAAACAAGAATTTGAATTCAATATCAATATGCCATTCTGGTCTCACTTTGTCGTAATGATTTCATCAGTACCTGCTTACCAGTCAATACACAACTGATGACATTCGCCTGGTGTACGTGTGGCAGGTGGCTTCTGATGATGTTCTGTGCCGATCCTGCCCGAGCTCCCTCCACACACATGCTGCCCTGCCTATCAAGAGGTGGAAATTTCCCCCCTACCTGAATTCTGTGATGCTTTGACCAAGAGGATGCAGAGGAAGTGATGGGACTTTGGAACCGGACCTCAGAGGGTGACAACTTTCACTTCCTCTGTCTTAGAGTCTTTACCACTATGTATGACACTCAAACTACCTTGCTTGTATGTGTGAGTGTGTGGGGGGTGGGGTGGGGTACTGTGTGGAGATGACCTGGAAGACAAGACATCACCAAAAAAAAAAGCAAGACTACAAGTGCATTCAGCCAGGAGCAGCCTAAGGAGACATGACAACGAAACGTAATGTGGTATGCTTGATGAGATGCTGGAACAGAAAAAATATTAGCTAGAAACTAAGGAAATCAGAAAGAAAAGATCTGGACTTTAGTTAATAATTATGCATCATTATCGGTTCATTAATTGTAACGAATGTACCCTACTCATGTAAGATATTAGTAATAGGGAAGACTAGGTGTGGAAACGTTCTGTACTATCTCAAGTTTTTTTTTTCTTTTTTTTCATTTTCTTTAAACTTTTTTATTTATTTATTTTTATGTTATGTTTGTCACCCTACAGTAGTACATCATTAGTTTTTGATATAGTGTAAATGTAAATAAACTCTCCTGGAGGGGGCGGGGACCCTCATGTCTGAGAGGAACATGAGGGAGCTAGACATGGAGCCCCATTCTTCTGTCTGGGAGTGTGAGAAGCTCCCACTGCTGAGCCCCAGCCCCACAGAACCAACAGCTAAGAAAGCAGTGGCGTAAGCTGTATGTTTTGGGGTTTGTTGTCCAACAATAGGTAACAGAGACAACGTGCCACTTGCATTTGCTTATGTCAAGGAATATACATATTTTATTATGTTTAGATCAGACTGGCTAATATTACTAAGAATTCATTCCCTTACATTCCACTGTGAGGACCAGAGGTGTCTGGAGAAAGGGTTGCTTTCTGGGAAAGCTGATAGCTTAGTTTTAAGTATGAACACCCAGGTTCTGGGGTCAGAAGCCTGGGTTTTTATATTCTGTTTATATCTCCAACTCGCAGTGTGTAACAGAAGCTACTTCTCCTTATTAACTTGGAGTTTCCCCCCTCTATCAATGTGTTATCATGCTTGTATCATGCCATTCATGTGATCATTTAAAGAGATAATACATTTAGGGTCTTAATACGATTCCTGGCACAAAGAACATACGCATTAAACGTTACCCGTTAGTGGATCCACTAAATAGGTCCACCGTCAGGAGGCACCTCCTTGCCCTGTCCGTGAGGCTGCATGAGGGGCCCTCTTCCCTGTTCAGTTAGCTGCGACAGAGGTCTAGTCCTGTTAAAACCATGTCTGAGCAAATATTAAACTCCCAGTTGTTGAGTAATTAGTGTATGTCAAAGATTTTAGGTATGTTATCTCATTTAATTTGCATGACTACATCTAAGGTGGATATTATTACTTTCTTCTATTCAATGAGAAACCTCAAGCTTTAAAACTGTTTAAGTTACCTGCCCTAGCTCAAACAGGTAGTAAGTGTTAAAGGTTGGATCCAAGCCCTGGCTGTCTGATTTCAGTCTATGCTCTCGAACATGTTGTTTTTTATTTCTTCTGTCTGTACGATTTAGTCTTTCTTTGCCTTAATTAATTAAATACTGCTCTAAAATGTACTATTTTGCCTTGAGCTTGGAAATACTGGGTTTATATTGTGTTATGTGAAAGGAAGTGTGTCATGTCTTTAGGTTACTCAGCACTTCATAAGCTATTAAAATTATTTTACTTCTATGAAACAAGCTAGATATTAACCAGTCTCATCTAGGTCAGATTTTTATTTTTAAGATCTTATTTATTTATTTGTCAGAGAAAGAGAGAGAGCACAAGCAGCTGGAGTGGCAAGCAGAGGGAGAAGCAGGCTCACCGCTGAGCAAGGAGAGACTCGAGCCCAGGACCCTGGGATCATGACCCGAGCCAAAGGCAGATGCTTAACCGACTGAGCCACTCAGGTGTCTTTTTTTTTTTTTTTTAAGTGATCTAAGTCAGATTTTTACATAAAAAGAAGATAGATATATCTCATATATATATATATCTCATATATATGTATCTCATATATATATTTCATATATATGTATATATAGTTTAAATTGAGAGGGCCTAGAAGTGGAGTACTATACTCAAGTAGTGGAAGGAAATATTTTTATACGTAAAGGTAAAAAAATTCAGTACGGCTAGATAAAGGTCAAGAAAAAATCCCCCACAATTCTGCAGTGACTGAGCCGAAAAATAGAATTAGGTTGTGATCAAGGGCAACGATTGATAATGATAGAGATATGAAAAGGAAACATAAACAAGATAGGAGAAATACAATATGGTCTGCTAATATTGGCCATGTTCCCAAGAATTCAGCCACAGGGAGGAGAACCAAAGTCACATAACTAACCTCTGATCATAATCTCTTAAGGGTAAATAAAGAAGGAATGGGAGAATTTCTATACAAATATTCCACAAAATAACATTAAAAAAAAAAATTCTTAGAGTTGATTATCTGCAAAATACCCAGGATGCCCAAGTCCATCAGTTTAGAAGCTGTATTTCTTGAGGATGGGAAATGGCTTGCCTCCTGATAAAAATGGCGTTTCCATTTCCTCTTTAGGGCTGTTTAACTGCTATAGTAGGAAGCGTGGAGGAGGCAAAAGGAGATCAGGGTAACAGAAAACAGCTCCTTATAAAAGAAAAAAGCCTGTTCTAAAGTTTTGTTTTGTTTTGTATTTTTTTATTCCCGAGCAAAGGAATAGTTCTATAACTTCCTTACTGAACGTAGTATCCCGAACTCACTATCAGATGTGTGGTTTCCTGGAGCAAGATGCACATTCTGCCTTATGTGACTGCTGTGTATGTACTTGTTTTATTTACTTGTCTTTATTCATTTTTATACATTTTATAAAATTATGTATACATAAAGTTTGGGGCTTGGGGTAGGTAGAATAATGGGTCTGCCAAATATGTCCATGCCCTAATCCCTGGAACCTGTGAATAAGTTATATCACTGGGAAAAAGGTTCTGTGTAGATGGGAATAAGGGTCTAGTCCTTCAGATGGGGGGGGATTAAATTGGATTATCCAGCTGGGTCCAATCTAATCACATGAGTCCTTAAAAGGCAAGACCCTTGCCTGGTGGGTTAGAGAGATGTGATAGGAGAGAGATACCACCAGAAGCTGCTGGTTTTCAAGATGGAGCAAGGGGCAGGGACATAAGGAATGTGGTGGCCTCTGGAAGCTGAGCCCGACCCTCTGTTTACAGCCAGCAAGAAAAGGGGGACCTCAGTCCCACAACTGCAGAGAACTGAGTTCTTTTTTTCTTTTTTAAGATTTTTATTTATTTGAGAGAGAGAGACTGAGATAGTGAGAGAGAGCACATGAGTGGGGAGGAGAAAGAGAAGCAGGCTCCCCAGTGAGCAGGGAGCCCAATGCGGAGCTCCATCCCAGCCCCTCGGGATCATGACCTGAACTGAAGGCAGATGCTTAACCGACTGAGTCACCCAGGTGCCCCAGCAGGGAACTGAGTTCTGCCAAGTACCTGAAAGCACTAAGAAACAGACTCCAGAGAGCAAGACTCCAGAGAGCAATTCAACCATGCAAATCTCAATTTTCGCCCTGTGGGATGAGCAACAGACTTTCGACCTGCAGAACTGTAAGATAGTAAGTTTCTGTTGTTTTAAAATGCCAAATTTGTGGTAATTTGTTACAGCAGCAATAGAAAACTTATGTAAGTTTAATTATACTTTGTCCATCTTATATTTTTACACAGCACATAGCACAGTGTTTTAATTATATATAACATACATAATTATATTCAATTATTGATTATTGCTAAAATTTATTATTTATTTTCTTGTCCTAAAAACAAACACAAAGAGGCATAACCATTATTACTCCATTTTTGCAGATAAGAAAATGAGACCTAGAACAGAGGGTGATACTTAGGCATTTCTATTTTTTTTTTTTCTGTTTTAGATTTGCAAGAGATTCTATCCTGAAATTACTTCTGAAGAAATTAACCCAATTAGTTAGTATATAAATAATATTTTCTTCTTGTTTAGAAATAAGTCACATTGCTTTGATACTTAAGTGTATTTTGCCCTTAGAAATGTTTCCATTACCTCCTCCCTTTGAGCTGAGTCCTACATGTGTTGATCATGATTACTTTTGCAAAGTAGCTAAGTGTCACAAAATAGAAACACCTGATACTTTATTTCTACTAATTCCAAGTTAAGGTAATAATAATAAATAGGATGAAGATAGGGCTATATATGTGTGCATATATACAAAATATGTACCTGAATAATATAACTAAAGAATCTGTTGAATGGATAAAGATGTGTGTGTGTGTGTGTGTGTGTGTGTGTGTGTGTGTGTGTAATGAAATCCTACTCAACCATCAAAAAAATGAAATCTTGCCATTTGCAACCACGTGGATGGAACTAGAGGGTATTATGCTAAGCGAAATAAGTCAATCAGAGAAAGGCAATTATCATATGATCTCACTCAAATGTGGAATATAAGAAAGTGCAGAGGATCAGAGGGGAAGGGAGGGAAAAAAAAACAAGATGAAATCAGAGGAGACAAAGCGTAAGAGACTCTTAATCATAGGAAACAAACAGGATCGCTGGAGGGGAGAGGGGGATGGGGTAACTGGGCAATGGACAGTAAGGAAGGCACATGATGTAATGAGCACTGGGTGTTATATAAGACTGATGAATCACAGACCTGTACCTCTGAAACTAATAATAAACTATATGTTAATTGAATTTAAGTTAAATTAATTTTAAAAAATCTGTAAAAAATATATATGTACATCTGAAAAAAGGTATCAGGACTATACATGTATTTCATACATATATATAAAACAGCTAAATATATTTCATATGATTTTATACATACACATATATATCAGGGCTATATGTATTCATATATATATTCATATATGAATCTGATATATATGAATCAGATATGATTGATTGATGTAAGGGATATTTGAATTTCAAAAGTTAAGTTCTCACTCGATTCACATTTTCAAGGTCCTTTTTATTCTACCCCAAAGAGGCCCTGAAATAATGGGAGGAGGGTATAAATATAAATATAGATAGTTGTTCCCAGAGGTTTTTATCTGAGAAAACTATGTTTAATATTTTCACTGTCTTAGAATCCAGGATCTCTACTGATCAATAATTTAATCATTGCATTTATTCATTTTTTAAATTAATGTAATTCTTTTGAAGATTTCTTTTTGAAACTCATGGGGTTTTTTTTGTTTTGTTTTTTTTTGGAATGTTAGCATGCTAGTTCAGTAAGAATAGTCACATGAGAACCAAAGTGTATTTATGAAAACTACATTCAACTCAATTTTACCTCTCAATGATGTAACTTGATTTGAGAAAATAACCATACCCTCTTTAACACACATAAATCTAAATTCCAAGATATATAAATCTAAATTCCAAGGTGCCAGGAATTACTTTAATTCTAAATGATTAAGGTTTTTGAAATAAGTTCTTTGTACTTCTCTGTCTATAAAAAATTATTTTTAAATCATAACATGATATGTAGATGACCCTGTATTTTGTATAGGTATGAAAATATTCCAGAATTTTTGATAAAATAAATGCAACTAGGGGCGCCTGGGTGGCTCAGTCGTTAAGCGTCTGCCTTCGGCTCAGGTCATGATCCCAGCGTCCTGGGATCGAGCCCCACATCGGGCTCTCTGCTCCGCGGGAAGCCTGCTTCTCCTTCTCCCACTCCCCCTGCTTGTGTTCCCTCTCTCGCTGTGTCTCTCTCTGTCAAATAAATAAATAAAATCTTTAAAAAAAAAAAAAAATGCAACTAGAGTGATATCTAAGAACTTAGATATTTAAGGTAGAGGAAAATATTTTACCCAGCATTTTTAACACACAAAATTTTAAGAGACAACTCCACATTTATAATATAGTAAAAAAGTGTTAATTTTTAATTTTTTCATTTATTCCAATCATTACATATTAACCACTAAAATTTATTAATAGGATATACTATACAAAGATAAGAAAATCTCATCTTCAGGCAGCATTCTGTTGGTGAGATGAATTTTATCAAGACCTCTCCAGTGCTCCACAGGGTTCTATTATTCTATGTCCTGCTCCACCTCATAGAAATCTTTCCCATCTTACTAGTTTTCCAGGGTGCCCTAACCAGTTACCACAAACTTGATTTGTAGATGCATTACTCCAGTCCCTGGCTCTGTGCTCATTACCCTTTCTGTGTCTCTGTGTCGTCTTATAAAGACACTTACCTTTGGATTTTGGCTTCACCCAAAATCCAGAATGATCTCAAGATCAACAACATAATTACATATAAAAGACCTTTTTGCCAAATAATGTCATCTTCACAGGTTCTGGGCATTAGAATTTGGATGTACTTTTTTGGAGGCCATTGTTCAATCTACTATACTCCTCTTTAAAATCGTATGGCTTTTTGTTTTGTTCTGTATACCCAATCATTGGCCATCTGTGTTACATGCGTCTGCTTTAAGGAGACAGTAGAACATAGAGGTTAAAAGCAGGGACTCCTGAATCAAACTGCCTTCAAATCCTGTTCAGTTCCTGGCTCTGCTATTTTACTAGCAATGTAATACTGAATGCGTTGTTTAACTCTGTCTTGGTTTCCGTATCTGTAAGATGTGCATAATAATAGTGCTTAACACATAGAATTTTTGTGTTAAGTAACAGTACTATGTATAAGCACATACACCTGAGTGTTGGCTATTACCATTAAGGAGCAATTATTTTCTTTAGCAGGAGATACTATTTTGTTTTGGTTTTGTTTTTGTTTTTTAAGATTTTATTTATTTATTTGACAGAGAGAGACACAGTGAGAGAGGGAACACAAGCAGGGGGAGTGGGAGAGGAAGAAGCAGGCTTCCCGCCGAGCAGGGAGCCCGATGAGGAACTCGATCCCAGGATCCTGGGATCATGACCTGAGCCGAAGGCAGACGCTTAGCGACTGAGCCACCCAGGTGCCCCAGGAGATATTACTTTGAAGTGTAGCCTTTCAAGAACAGTCCAAGAAATTGCTGGTTCTGCAGAGCTGCATTTTCTATGGGAGAGAGAAAATCCAGGATCTTAGGTCAATGACATGACAAAATGGTGGGTATGCATTTAAATATAGAGTAGGCTCAGGGAAAGGAGGCTTCTTTTTTTTCCTTTTTTTAAAAGATTTTTTATTTATTTATTTGACAGAGAGAGGGAACACAAGCAAGGGGAGTGGGAGAGGGAGAAGCAGGCTTCCCGCCAAGCAGGGAGCCCAGTGCGGGGCTTGATCCCAGGACCCTGGGACCATGACCTGAGCTAAAGGCAGACACTTAATGACTGAGCCACCCAGGCATCCCAGAAAGGAGGCTTCTTATGTCAGCCCTGCCCCTAGATAGAACCTTCTGGGTTTCGGGGACAACAGAGCAGGAGGAGCCAAGTCACGGAAGAGAATGGGAAGAAAATAGTCATTTCTATTTATGTATGTTGAATCTGAAGTAACAGTAGACAGGCTAAGCCAGAAATGAGAAAGTAGAATGGAAGTTTGTTAGCTATTCACAGAGAAGTAAATGAGAGGACCAAGTGAGAAAGCTTAGAAAGAAAACTAATAACCCCAGAGAGAAATGAACCCTTAGAAAACGTCCAGCTGAGGAACCCAGAAGAGGAAGAGTTCCCACTAAGAAAAGAACAGGTATTGGGAATATAAGTAAGAAGACAGAATATGCAATCTTATAGAAGCTAGGGGAAAGAGTCTCATGAAATAGATCAGAAACCACATCAAATGCTTCAGCAAGGTCAAGGGTGCAGGAAAGACAATGGCTTTTTCTCAGTTTGCAATTAGAAAGCCATTATTGAATTTTAGATGAGCAGTATTTGTAGAGATTTGGGAAATCCACTGAGATTGCAAAAGGTTACACACTCTATGTGTTGAGGAATTGGGGCCAGTAATTATTCCAGATGTTTAGCAATAAAAGAAATGCATAAAAAAAGGTTGGTAGCAGGATTTATTATAAAAGCAAGATTTTGGAGCCTATCTGAAGATAGTGAAGATGAAGTTAGCAGAGTGTAATAATTGAAAGACAATTTTTGCAAAGGCCTAGAGGATGCAGGAGGGGTTGCAGGGGAGGGATGGAGACCTCAGTACCGGAAAGGATTTGGATCAGCCACATACGACAAATATTTCTACGGCCCAGAGAAAGCATATTCCCTTTTTTTTTTTTTTTTTTTTTGCTTCAGCAAATATTTATTGAACACTTACTTATGAGGGAAGCGTTAAACAATAGACACCAAATAGTAAAATGGACCAGAAACTCCTTCATAGACCTCCCTTTCTAGTTTTTATGTGAGCTGAGATCTTTTTGTAAAGTCATCAAATGGCATCAAATAACATTTAAATAGCATAGTGAATGACATTTAATGGCACTGCTCTAAACACTGAAGGAAGTTGAAGGTGATGTCACCGAGGGTTCAATAGCCGATTACAGCAGAAGCTGGAAAGATCTTGAGTTTTCAATAGCTGATTACAGCAGAAGCTGGAAAGATCTTGAGTTGGGTTAATGTCGAGTTCTAGCTGGAGCAGGGTTTCCCAACCTCAGCACTGACATTTGGGGTTGGATGGTTCTTTGTGTGAGGGGCTGTCTTGTGCATTGTAGGAGGTTTACCAGCATCCCTGGTCTCTACCACTGGATGCCGATAGCATTCCTCCACCAAGTGGTGACAACCAAAAATGTCTCCAGACATTGTCACAGGTTCCCTAGAAGACAAAATCCTCAAGAGAGAAGCAATGAGCTCGAAAATTTCATGGATATGGCTGACAGAGGCTTAGTGTGGAGGAAAGAAGAAGCCAACCAGAAATATGCGGGGATAGAGAGGAGTCCAGGCAGAAGAGGTCATAATGATGGTGAGCAGCAGATTCTGTATGAGTGAGGGGGTAGGAGAGTTGAAATGATAGGGGCGTATGATTAATTTGACATGTCAACCTGACTGGCTAAGAGATGCTCAGAGAGCTGGTAAAATATTATTATCTAGGGGTGTTTGTGAGGGTATTTCCAGAAGACATTAGCATTTAAATCAGTAGATTGAATAAAAATGATGGCCCTCACCAGTGTGGGTGAGCCTCATCCAATCTGTTGAGGACCTGAATAGAACAAAAGTTTAGAGAAAGGAGAATTTGTTTTCTCTGCTTGAGATGGTACATCCGTCTTTTGCCTTTGGATAATGGGCTCCTGGTTCTCAAGCCTTTGGACTGGCACAAAATTAAGTCACTGACTTTTCTGGTCCTCCAGCCAGTAGATGGCAGATCATTATTGTGTGGGCCAATTCCTATAATCAATCTATCATCTATCTATCATCTGTCTATCATCTATCTATCCATTCTCTCCATCTATCCATCCTGTTGGTTCTGTTTTTCTAATACAGAGTGTTGTCAACAGCACTAAATAGAACATGATATTCAGAAGACCTGGGTTTGAATTTTGATTCCTTATGAGGGACCTTGAGTAAAACATTTACCTGCTGAGTCTTTTTTTTTTTTTTTTTTTTTAATACCTGCTGAGTCTTAACCGTTTCCTCTGTAAAATGAGGGTAGTATTGCCGGTTAATTAGTTTTGTTGTGGAGTTTAATGAAATACTGCATATTATATTACTTTATACAATGAAGATTTATTGATAAAAATAACACTTTTATTAAGTTCAAGAATATGAGAAGGAAAGAACAGTTAAGGGTAAAACAAAGAGCTCTAGCTATTTTCATATGAATGCCTTGGAACATAAGCCACACTTCAAAGATGAGCAGCTTATAAAACCTCAGCTTTTTTAGGTTTGTTTCTAAAAACTTTCTAACGCTTTCAATGTTCTCTGCGTAATCCTGATGGAAGACCGATTTTGAACAAAATCAGACAAGAGAGTTTGGATAGTAGCCTAAAATTATGTGTTCTTTTTTGTGTCCTTTGAATTTAGAAATAGGACATTCCTGGTTTATTTTGATGTGTTTAAATGTGTGTAATGTACAGCTATATTTGGGTCTGAAAACCCTGTGTTCTTACCACCCTTGTAGTCTACGTGGACTAAAAATATAACACTTTTCCAAAAAGGTTTCAATGCCTAGATCCTGCCTGACTTTTACAGTCTACCTATAAACTCCAGATAATATAGGTTTATGTTGGAAATGCCGACAGGCACGTAGGTCTCCGAGTTCTAACTTGCTGCCCTGACTTCTGCTCTTCATGACAGCACTGCAAAAAGTTATTCAGAATGATCTTTCAAAATGAAGGACTCCGAGAAGGTGAGTTTGGGTGCACTCACACCATCACACACAAGATATTTTGACATTGAAATTATTTAATGCGGTACTTTCTTGGTCCTAATTCTGCATGGATGTCAGACTGTTTCTACTTTTAAATCAGTCACCTTATCCAAAGAAATGCTTAGGAAAATCCTTTTCTAAAAACGTGTATAAAATATCACAACTATTCCTTTTGACTAAATCAGCTTTGAACACCTGCATATTCTCTTTCCCCATGGTCCACTGGAGTCCTGATTGTTTTACTGCTCTCCTGACCTATTTGTGTTTGCATTTCATGGGTAGGGAAAAAGCTTCATTCTGGCTTACACTTCACATTATAGATCCTACTTCTCTATGTGTAATTTCCCTGAACAGGCCTCTGTGTTTTAACAAAACCATCAGAATGGCAAGACCAAGATTAATAATTTCATACATGTATTAGGAAAACATTTTATGTTGCTTTCTTTCTAGGGTTTTTTAAATATGAAAACTGGTTATAAGTGCATCCTGAAGTATAACAAATTCAACAAATTCTCAGTTTCACACTATTTCCATTAATATAAAAACTTATTTGCTCTTTGAACTTCAGAGCTGGGACCAAACTGCAGGGGCTACCAACTTTTAATCTTCTGGAGCTTTGCACGCATGGCAGAAATGAGCATTAAAAGATAACAAGTAAATATAGAATGTCTTCTAATATAATTTCTAAAACCACTTACTAAGGTTTTTCATGTAAAATGTAAAAGATCTAATTTCTGTATATCTATAAATGGTGCCATAATGATTTTTCTAGTTTGTCTTTCTTGCCTGTAAAGTTGTAAAGTAACGCACGTGTTTGTCTTTGACTGAGATGATGCATATTAAAATAAACCAGAAACATTGAAATAATTTTTTCAACTGAATACATATCCCTGCCTTTTGAATCAGCTCACATGAAAAGAGAAAGATATTCAATATCCCTGATACAATATTTTTATTTTTCTGAAGTCACATCTTCATATACTAAATCTTTTCTTATCAAATAAAATTTGCTAGAGCATCAATGTAGAGGTTCCCCTTCAATTATTTTTTGAAGTCTTTATGTTAGGATTTTGGCATTCTAAACACAAAAGCCTTTTTAGAGGCTCTATTCCTTTTTAAAATATGCTATACTATTCCAAACATTGTGTATATTGCCCATTGTTTGCTTGCAGACCTTCTAGGCATTTTCTCCACTACCATATAAATTAGATCCCAAGGGACTTTTCTATTGAGTACCTCTTTCATTACTGTTTCTTCTATTTATTTCTAAAAACGTGTTAATATTGGATAGTACCAAGAGATTGAGTGTATGCCAGGATTACATTGCATGAATACATTTTCAAGAAAAAAGATTCACTGCAATTTTTAAGCCAACTGTATGCAAGCCAGGATTGGGGATGCAGTGAAGTAGGGAAAGAATGTATCATGACTTTGATTTTTATGGAAATTCTCTATTTTTTTTATGTTGTGCTTTGTTTGCTTGAGTGCACAACCCTGCCGTTGCCAGCCTTACTTGGTAATGATCTCTGTTTTAAGCTGCCGTTTCTATAGTTCTAAGACCATTGTGCGTGCAAGCGTGTGTGCGCACGCACGTGTGTGTGTGTATAAATACACATATGGAAAGACAGAGACAAGAAAAAGCCAGAGAGAGTGAGCTCAGAGGTGAGGCACCAGAACTCTCCTCTATTTTCTACCACCTTTTCTCTAACTTTTGTTAGTTGTCACTTTAGCCCAGTCATTACCATCTTCCTTTACAAGGGTCCTCTGTTATTTTTATTGGCAAGACTTCCAAAATTTTAAGCTGCAGCTGCTTATAATCTGCAACATGTACATTTAACATAATTTATCTCCACCACCTAAATTTCAACTTTATGAATTGGCTTAAGACTCTCACTGTTATTAATATTAAGCCAAAGCAGGGTTTTAAATATTGCTTTGTACATTGCAATATTTTTGTGCATTACATTGCTTCTTTTTTTAAGATTTATTTATTTATTAGGGAGAGCGAGAGAGAGAGCATGAACAGGGGGAGAAGCAGAGGGACAGGGAGAGTGAGAATCCCAAGCAGACTCCATGCTGAGCATAGAGCCTGTCACGGGGCTCGATCCCACTACCCTGAGATCATGACCTGAGCGGAAACCAAGAGTTGGACACTTAACTGATTGAGCCACCCAGGCGCCCCTGCATCGTGTTGCTTCTAAAACTTTCACAGTCAGGTAGTTTTTTTTTTGTTTTTTTTTTAAAGATTTTATTTATTTGACAGAGAGAGACACAGCGAGAAAGGGAACACAAGCAGGGGGGAGTGGGAGAGGGAGAAGCAGACTCCCCACTGAGCAGGGAGCCCGATGTGGGGCTCGATCCCAGGACCCTGGGACCATGACCTGAGCTGAAGGCAGACGCTTAACCGACTGAGCCACCCAGGTGCCCCCAGGTAGTTTTTCAACAGCTGTGCCCCAACTCCTTCTCTTCAATGTTTCTTTTGATTAAAACTGTAATTTTTCTACTTGTGCACCTGTCCCCACTATCCTATGATTGTATTTACTCTTTCTACCCATATTCTCCCTCTCCTAATTGCTCCTATATTTTTTGCATTATTTTCAGCATTCATATTTAATCCCCATTACACTCCACTATTGTTCACTCTATCATCTAAAGTTATTTTAGTGGGAAGTGATAGAAATTTAACTGAAAATAACATATAGAAAAGTGACTTCATTGGTTCCTGTAACTAACACATCCCGCTATGGAAGTGTCTTCAGATGGAGATTTATGCTGGGGCTCTAACTAGCAACATACCAGAGGGTATCAGGTGGGTGGGGGTGGGGGGGTGGCAGGCAGAGAATTATGTCTCCTCATCAGGGAGAAACAGTTTATCACTTACATTGTTTAGAGTCATTGGCGTGTAATAACAAAAAGCACAACTTGGTTTATTTTCTTTTAGGGATTCTTTTCTTCTGGATGTAATTTGCTTTTATTAATTATGTAAATATTTATGTGGATTTAAAGTACAGTATAAAATAAGGTGCATTCAGAGAAGTGGAGTTTCCATCCTTGTCCTGAATACCCTATTCCATCTGTCTCTCTTTAAGTAACCATTGTTTTTAAAAAAACACAAGTGGGTATATATATTTAACACCCACATATATACACGTAGACATATATAGATACAGAGAGATATTATAGACTCTTTCATCTTTCCTACAACAAAACGTGTATGCTATGAGCACTCCTCTGTATCTTGTTTTTTGTTTTGATTTGTTTTTATGTTATTTTCTGGTGATGTTACCATATCAGTTAATAGAGAGCATCCTCATTCCTTTTGTACAATTGTATTACATCGTACTTTTTTATGCAATGGTAACTTACAAACTAGGTCATTTTCTTTTAATTAAACAAAATTTAATTAAAATTTGATTATTATTTAAGGAGACCTTTAAATATTATGGTAATATATATAAATATATTCCTTGAGCCCCACAACTCCCTCCCCATGAGTTCGTATTTGGGGACTATATTTATTCAACTGTGCTCAATATTAAGATTTTTTAAAGCACTTCCCTCTTACGGAATTTCCAAACTAAACCCTAGAGTATAAAATAATCTGGGAAAGTCTTCCTTTTCACCTACCAGCAAATATTTTCCCTATTAATTAGTGTTACCATCTCTGTCCAAAAGAAATTACACCATGGTTTTCTTTTCTAAATCAAAAACCCTATCGAAGGATATATTTAGTTATTTGACAACTTCTGATTTTGTTTAAGAATCCTGATTAAGTAATGTCCAACATCATGGTTCCTTTTTCTATAAAATCATGTGTGGTTCTCTGCTCGTGTTGTTACCCTCTGCCTAGGACAGTCCCCACCCACTGGTTAATTCACCCTTTAACACTTAACTCTTGTTCTCCTTCTCTGAATAACGTACCCTGATACACTCCCCTCCCAGATAGAATGAAGGGCTTCTCCTTTACGCTCAAAAACCATGGTGCATAGGTCAGTCTTGGCACTTACCACATGGATTTCCTCAGTTGTCTGCTCCCCTCCTGTCTGATTGGAGGCTACGCCTTTCAGTACCTTCAACAACTGAGCACAGTACCCGGCATGGGTTGAATTAAAAAGTTGTTGTACATATGGATTATTAATTGTGTCACATTCGTTTTTATGCTCCGATATGCCTAACAAACATGTAAACAGAGATGGGCTATCAGGCATCTTTCCTGAACTGAAAGGTTTAAACCCTAAAAGAGACATTAGCATCTATTTAGTTTCACTTAGCATGGAGACTTCTGTTTTTACTTAATGTTATGAAAAAAAAAAAAAAAAAAGACCTTACCAAAATTGTTCAGTTATAGAAAATGGATATGGAACAGACCCTTTGGGTTTGGAAATACAACAGTAATAGCACATTACCCACAGATAATAAGATTTTGTTTATCTTTTTCATAGCCTGCAGTTAAAGTATTCTTTCTAGGTCATTCTGCCATGAATTCTGAAGCGTTCTCGCTCGTTGAGTTGAATAGAATGTAGAACTTTCCCTCTGATTATAGGAACAAAAATTTTTCTAAAAAAACAAAAACAAAAAACCAGTTAAGCGATTATAGAAGGGTGTCTATGCTCTCATATATTTAGAAAGAACATTAAGAAAATAAATATAAATTGTTCTTGGTAGATTGAATTCTTCTGGATTTTGGACATTTTAAATGTGATTTTCCTTGATCATTTTAACAAGATTTTCTTTCTTTTTCTGCCTAGGTATTATATTACTGACTCTGAAATACCCTCATGAAATTTATAAAATTCTTGCATTAATTACTTGAACTTCAGAAAATAACATCTGGTCTATAAACTATGAATAGTAGAAACATATTGTCAAGATCAGCGTGTAGTCTTTTTCTATTTTAAAATTGGATTGAATATGAATATGCTATATAAGAAAGCATAATATTGCATGTAATAACTTTGTGGTAAAAGTGAGCTATGTATTTCCTTCTAGAAGGATATAGGTAAAGTCATTTGCCAAAAAAATAACAAAGACAACATTTTTTCCCCCATAAGATTACTATATCACTTTGGCTTATACCTAAACCCTCTTCATAAATTCTCTGTTGAAAATGACCTATCAAAATAATAATTATTTGATATTGAGAAAAGTCCGTCTATTGAATCTGGTGTTTTCTTATACTTTATAGATAATAAAAGAGTAATCCTAACTTTTCACCTTAAATGAAATATTAACATCAGCAATACATTTTGTTGTTTGCTTCTTTCTGAGACTGTTCCTAAGTTGTAGAGATGATTTACTTTCAGGAAACCCAAAAGAGATGATATATCACTATAGTTACATTAGTTACATTTTTATAATATTCATGTAAAACCAATATTACTCCAATTACTACATATAATATTTTAATATGCTGCTCTTTGCTGGAATGGTTCAGATTTTCTTATAAATATGCTGAATATCTTCTGGTTGTCCCTCCATACCCACTCTCTACCCAGTTCTACCTGCTTTCTGCCTCCAAGAGTCTCAGTATACAAATTAAATCAGTGGGTTTGCTTTCTGATTTCTGGTCGACCTTGTCTGATGGGAGCCATCTGAAGGAAATGGTGGTGGAAGGAAACTGAGGTATGGCTCTTAATTCCTCTGTTTTTCTCCCTGCCAGTGTTGATAGGCTGACTTGCTCTGCCTAGGAAGGATGACCCCTCCTCTCAGGTAGCCCTCTCAGTACTGGGATGTCTCCAGATTTTAGGTAAAAATGTCTCTTATTTGCCCCTTCAGGCTTAGACCAGAAACCACTTCCTGTTACTAGCCTCAGCTGTTACAAGATCCTTCGTCGCTTTTCCTAAACCCTGCCTACAGCTCTGTAAATTCTCCTCTATTTAAACTCTTCTCAAAATGCCCAATTCGAATGAGCTGTCTGTTTCCAGACAGAACTCAGACTGGTATATCCACTACCTTCGCATATCATCCATTGAGATTCAGGCCCTTAATTTCTGTGGATATTTATTAGTGTTCACACATACGGTATCTGAATAGAATATCAATAGAAAAATAATAAATAATAGAATAAAATAGACTATCTGAATATTCATGGCACAAGTACAAATGAGAAATAGCCATACAAGATGGACTATCCGCTCATAGGCTTTGTCATCTATAAACTTTATTCAGAAGCAGAGTATCTCAATCAGAGTCACATTCCTCATTTTTAGAACACAATTATAATTAGCTTGTCTCTGGGTTTGCCCTACCTAAGACAGTTTATAAACTACAAATTGGAATGCAAGAGCTTAAAAGCACACTAACAGCAAAATTCAGCGACAGATGACAGCCAAACACCAAAAAAGGTGACAGAACATATAAATAGAAAATACAAGCCTTAAAAAACACAGCTGTCTAGAGCAAAAGGAAACATTTTTAAGGAAAAGGAAACATTTCTAGACACCCTGATAGACCCTGGAAGCATCATTGCTCTCTAACCCAAAGGATGAACTCATGTCCGTATTGATGATCCCAGGCTACATTGTACAGTGCCTAAGAACACAGGCGTACAATATATGTTAGAAAAAAACATGATGGCTTGTTAAACCTTTTCTCTAAATAGAACTATTTCATTTTCTGGGGAATGATAAATTTACATCCGAATTTACAAGACACATATGCATCCTTCACATAAAGACTGAATATTGTGAACTTAAATTCTATGCTATTTTCATTTATTCTTTGGTTTACAACTTCTGTCTATGTACTGATTCTATCTACTTCTACCTTAATTTTTGACCATTTCAGTATATCTAAGTGTGATCTTTCCAACTATTTGGTTTCTCAGTTTCTTAACTTATTCTTCAATAACCATGTCCTCCGTCCTCCATGTGTTAGAATTTGCAGTTACCATTATGTACAAATGTCATTATTTCTATTTCATAAATTAATGTTCCGTGACCATCGTCTCTTATTTTTCCAGCTCACTTAATCTATAACAGCAATTCTAATGAAGCTAAATTCCAAGACCAGTCATTATAATCTCTCCCTGGAATACGTGTCCCTCCTTTTCTTTCTTCTCAGTGTGGTAGGCTGAATAATGGCTCCACAAAAGAGATCCATCTCCTGATCCCTGAACCTGTGAATAGTACTTCAAATGACATAAACAAACAAACCGACTTTGCAGATGTGATTAAATTAAGAATCTTGAGAGGAAGAGATTATTCTGAATTTTCTATGTGGATCCTAAATGCAATCACATGTATCTCTATAAGAGGGAGGCAGAAAGAGATTTGACACATCCAAGAGGAAAAGGCAATGTGACCACATGGCCGAGTTTGGAGTGATGCAGCCACAATGAGCCCAAGAATGCTGGCAGCCACCAAAAGCTGGAAGAGGCAAGAAATGGATTTGCCTCTAGAAAAAGTATACCACGCTGATTTCAGCTCCATGATACTGACTCAGAGTTAGAACAGAGAATAGATGTCCTGTTTTTCACATCACCATGTTGGTGGTAATTTGGTTGAAACTACAATCTTGGTTAAAACCAACCTCTGTTTATTCCACATCTACATCCATGTAACTGAATGTGATTGGGCAAAAATCGCAACCAAGTTGACTGGTGACACGTTAAATTCACACACATTCAGATCCTGTCCACAATTATTAAGAAGGTCCTCGATTTTTCCAATTATGTTCTACTTGCCAGACTATGCAAACATCTAGATGACTTGCATGCCTTCTGAGTCCTCAGTCTTCAGTACTGCCACTCTTATCTGTGCTCCCAGCTGATAATCTTACTTCATTTAAAAAATTCAAATGAGAAGAAAGTTTCTACAGAATCTTAGTATGACATTTTAGTGTAAGTCCTGACAGGTTTTCTTTTTCTTTTTTGAAAGGCAAGTACCTGGCTTAAGTTTTGATTGTGGAGGCATCCCTTTCAAAGAGACCTCTACTTCAAAGACTTTGATCTCAAATAAATGCATTGCTAGCCATGTAACTAGATAAAAAGCCAGGTCACCTTCCTGCACTGAGGCTCCCTTGATTTAGAAATCTTGATTGATTTCCATAGCTGACCATTGGACCTCTTGTCTTTTTCTTGCACTTCAAATTTCCATTCTTATGTTTGAAATTCAACAATAAGGAGTGAGCTCGTAAACCCCTAGGCCCCTACTCTCTGCTGCACTAAAACCCTGGCCCCTGTGCAGGCACTCTTTTGTGCTCATTCTTTCTCCCTCTCTCTCTCTCTCTCTATCTGTGGGGCCCCAGGCGTTGCTGTGTAATTTCCAGTTCTTATAAATAATAAACTATTTTATCCCCCCAAAGTTTCCTGATTACATCAAAGTTTTCCTCAGGGCATCTTGCAGTCATAATAAGAACTATAAGGGCCAGTCTCATCCCAACATTGGCTATTGTAGGCTGTGGCTAGCCCAAAACACATGTCACCTCACTTTCCTCTACCCATAAACTTTGTCCTCCTGCCCAGAACCATAGGATATATATGATTCTATCTAGGTACCACCCTTGCACTTATGCATTAGAGCCTACCCTTGGTTGTCTATTGCACGAAAGCAATTCTCTCTATCCTATGTCATCAGCCTTTTCTTCTCTACCAAAGTGCTACCATTACTATTGTCATTTCATTCTTTAAAATCCTTTACATCCACTTATTATCCTTTAGTATGACTCCTCCAAGAATTAACCTGTTTTCATTGCTCAAGTTCCCCTTAGTCTCTGTTAATGTGTTTGAATCCAGGTTTCAGTTCATCCATTCCCTTAAAACTGCTTTGTTAAGGGTCACCAGTGACTTCTGTATGGCTAAATCCAAGAGTTAATGTTCATTCTTTGTATTTCTCAACTTTTCAGCCGCATTTGATAGAGTTGTATACTTTTTTCTCCATACTTTATTTTCCCCACCTGGCTTCTGGAATATTACATTCTCTTTGGTTTTCCTCCAATCTCATTCATTCTTCTTTCTGCTTCTTAATGTTGGAATATCTTAAGTTCTCTACTCCTTGTATACTTTTAGCTTCTAGATAATCTTTCCAGTCTCATTCCTTTAAATACCATTTGAAGGCCAATGATCCAAAAGTCACTTCCATAGTCAAGATCACTCTCTTGAACTTGGGTCTCACATACCTACCACCCTCCTCCATATCTCCACTTGGATTACTAATAGACCTGCCAAACTCAACACTTCCCAATTTCCATGTCCCTCAAATGTGATCACACTGCAGCCTTCCTTATCAAAGTCAATGAAAACTCCATCACTTGCTCAAGTCCAGAACATTGGAATCATTGATTTCTCTCCTTTCATATCCCACATCTATTGTATCAGGTTGGCTTCAGAATATGCCCTGAATCTAGACCTTCACCACTTCCTTTCTACCTCCTTTAAGCTATTATTTTATTTCCTTGACTTGGATGACCTCCTAACATGTTTCCCTGTGTCCATGCTTCTCCCCATAGCATAGCATCTGTTCTCAACACAGGAGCAGTGTTCCTTTTGAATATAGGTCAGAAACTGTCATTCTGCCCAAAACGCTCCTAATTTCACTTGGAGTAAAAGTGTAAAATCTTGTAATGGCCTACAAGGTCGTACATGATGAGGTTTCTCTGTTGCCTATTTGAGCACATCTTTTATAATTTCCATTTCACACATTCTTCCAGACACTGCCCCTTGCTGTTTCTCAAATATACTAAGCACATTCTTGCCCCTGGGGCCTTTGCACCAACCATTCCTTTTGGATGTAACTCTACCTAATTAACTCTCATGGCTAAACTCCTCATACCCTTTAAGTAATTTCACTTAAAATTTTTCTCAATAAGGCCTACCCTCACCGCCTCTTAAAAAGTGTATCATCTTAAACTCTTAATTCTCCTTGCCCTGTTATATATTTTTTTTACTTCCTAAAGAATTCACCACCTTCAAACATACTACACAGTTTGCTTATTTTTATGTGTATAATTTATTGTCTGTCTCCCCCTTCTGGAATGTCAACTCTTCAAAGATGATATCTTTGTTTTGTTCACTGATGTATTATAAGCACTTAATTGGCACATAGTAGGTGCTAAAACATTTATTGTATTTTAAGAATCAATTAAGAGTTGCTTAAGAGGTATAAAATTTTTATCATGAGAGATATAATGAGTATAAGTTAATATTACAATTTTAATAATTCATGTTAATCTATGAAGCTAATATTAAGAATTCTCATCTCTTCAAATATTTTAATTTTGAGCAAAAGCACATTATTATCATAGTTTGATATTTTATTATTTTGGCCCGGAAATTCACTAGTTTTATTTTGAAATTTCTGTCTTAAAAATTATATTGAAAATTGGAGCAAACTCCCCTCTTAATCACAAAATCTATGATTGCCATACTTAAAGGATTATATAATACTAATCAATTTGGTCCTATATATACTTGGATTTCTACAAATAACCTACACAATCCATAGCATTAGAATATGAGAGAAGCAGAATAAAAACTAATGTTATTGAGTATCTAGCTTCTGTCTTTATGATATTGTGCATCTTAATTCCACTATTAAAATCAGTTTGTGTCTCAGCACTCTGATAGGTAATTTACATATGCTGTTTCAATGAATTATCTCAACAATTCTACCAAGTAAGTAACATTATATGCATTTTATAGGTGAGAACACTAAGGCAAGGAGAATTGGAGTCATTGGCTTCAAGTGGCCCTAATAGAAGATGCCAGAACAGTTAGACATAGGGTCCATGATCTCAAAGTCCATGTGCTTTCCACCATACTGTGACAGGTGACTGTGCTAATTTATGTAGGAGGCTAGATTCAAATACCATTTTTAACTTAGGGGTACTCCTTTTCAAAAAGCAAGTTCCCACAATGAATGGAATGCTGGTTCCATAGCAGCTAAGTTTTGATATCCATTCCAGAAACTCACGCATTCTGAGCATAACTTGTTCTCAGCTTTTAAGACACTTTTGGCTGCTCATCATCCAGAACTTTGCCTTAGCTTTTATCATATGACATAATAAAATGCAGATGTAAAAGACATGTTCTTCATCAGTGGATATGAGACCGACCACTGATATTGGCCCCTCTAAGAGGACTCAAATGCACATGTACACACAAAAAGCTTTTCCAAAAGGAGAGAAAAATTCATGTTATCTGTATGAATATAAGGTTAAAATAACAATAATGAAGAAGTCTAGTCATATTCAAATACTCTGAGGCCACCCCTAGGAATGAAACATTTAAATGATAGAAATCTATAATTTATTCTCCCTATTGTGAAAAGTCACTGAAGAGGTCTCCAAACAAATATGCTTTGTGGTGGGTGAATTGTTATGAAAAATATGAAGGGATAATTCTTACATTTTAAGATGTTGAGAATAACAGGATATATAACCACTGGCTGCAGTTTCAGAGCTTAGAAGACCTACAGGATGACAATCTGGCTCTCCTCAAATATAGTTCCTGGATTTTATTTGTAGTTATTTAAATGTGAGTCATTCCTTATGCATATTTACACTGAAGTTAACAAAGAAGGATTACATTTCAAAGAAAGAGAACATTATCTTTTCCTCAGTGTATTTGGTAACACTATAAAAAATCTATCTAAAATTATTCTTTAAAATAAAGTTTAGTGATTCTCAGCAGTAAGTGAAAGAAATGAAAATTGAACAAGAAAGGAATTAATAAGTTAAATGATAGTAAAAATGAGAAATATAAAGTTATATGTGGGGGCTATTTATATTATTCAAATCTAGCAAAACAGGCCTCAGATCTTTTTGAAATATGTGTGATTTTGAGAATTAGCATTCCTTAATTAAATAGTTTAAAAAATCTGATGATCCATGAATTTCTGAATTTTGGAGATTTTTGTTAAGAGAATTGGTTTTTTCCCAAGAATTCCTCTGTTCTATTTTTTACTTTTTAACTTATTTTTTAAGTTTTAAGTGTTATATTAATTTCAGGTGTACAATAAGGAGATTCAACAATTCTGTACATTATTCAGTGCTCATCATAATTATACTCTTAATCCCCTTCAGCTGTTTCACCCATCCTCCCAGCCTCCTCCCCTCTGTACCGAGCAGTTTGTTCTCCATATGAGTCTGTTTTTTGGTTTGTCTCTTTTTCTCTTCATTTGTTTTGTTTCTTAAATTCTACGTATGAGTGAAATCATGATATTTATCTTTCTCTGACTGACTTATTTCACTTAGCATTATACTCTCTAGATCCATAGATGCTGCAAATGGCAAGATTTCATTCTTTTGTTTATGACTGAGTAATATTCCTGTGTGTGTGTGTGTGTGTGTGTGTGTGTGTGTGTGTGCGCGCATGTGCGCACGTGTGTGGGTACCACATCTTGGCCATTCATCTATCAATGGACACTTGAGATGTTTCCATAATTTAGCTATAGTAAATAATGCTGCAGTAAACATAGGGGTACATATATCCCTTCAAATTTTTGTTTTCATATTTGTTGGGTAAATACCCAGTAGTATAATTAATGGATCATGTGATAATTCTATTTTTAAGTTTTTGAGGAACTTCTATACTGTCTTCCACAGTAACTGCACCAGTTTGCATTCCCATCAACAGTGTAAAAGTGTTCCTTCTCTGATCCTCACCAGTACTTTTTCCTTGTGTTTCTGATTTTAGCCATTCTGACAGGTGTGAGGTGATATCTCATTGTGATTTTCATTTGCCTTTCCTTGATGATGAGTAATGTTGAGCATCTTTTCATGTATCTATTGGCCATCTGTATGTCTTTTTTAGAGAAATGTCTGTTCATATATTCTGCCCTTTTTAAATTGAATTATTTCTTTTATTGGTGTGGAGTTGTATAAGTTCCTTATATATTTTGGCTACTACTTATCAGATATATCATTTGCAAATATCTTCTCCCATTCTGTAGGTTGCCATTTAGTTTTGTTGATTGTTTCCTTCACTGTGCAGAAGCGTTTTATTTTGATGTAGTCCCAAAGGTTTATTTTTGCTATTATTTCCCTTGCCTCAAGAGACATATCTAGAAAAATGTTGCTAAGGCCATTGTCAGATAAATTACTGCTTGTGATCTCTTCTAGGATTTTTATGATTTAAGGTCTATGTTTAGATCCTTAATTCATTTTGAGTTTATTTTTGTGCATGGTCTAAGAAAGGGGCCCTGTTCATTCTTTTGCATGTAGCTGTCCAATTTTCCCAACACCAGTTTTTGAAGAGGCTGTTTCCTCTTGTCTTTTTTCCTCTTGCCTCCTTTGTTGAAGATTAATTGACCATAGAATTGTGGGTTTATTTCAGGGCTCTCCACTGTCTTCCATCGATCTATGTGCCTATTTTTGTGCCAGTATAGTACTATTTTGATTACTACAGCTTTATTGTATATCTTGAAATCTGGGATTGTGATACCCCAATTTTGTTCTTTTTCAAGATCGCTTTGGCTATTCTGGGTCTTTTGTGGTTCCATACAAATTTTAGGATTATCTATTCTAGTTTTGTGAAAAATGCTGTTGATATTTTGATAGAGATTGTATTAAATCTGTAGATTGCTTTGGGTAGTATAGACATTTTAACAATATTTTTATCTCAATCCATGAGCATGGAATGTCTTTTCATTTGTGTCTTCAATTTCTTTCATCAGTGGTTTTGTCGTTTTCAGAGTACAGGTCTTTCACCTTGGTTAAGTTTGTTCCAAGGTGTTTTATTATTTTTGGTGCAATTGTAAATGGGGTTATATTCTTCATTTCTCTTCCTGCTACTTCTTGATGTGTACAGAAGTGTAATGGATTTTTGTACATTGATTTTGTGTCATGTGACTGACCTTACTGAATTCATTTATCAGCTCTAGTAGTTTTTTGGTGGAGTCCTAGGGATTTCTGTATATAGTATTATGTCATCTGCAAATAGTGAAAGTTTTACTTCTTCCTTACACCAGTTTGGATGCCTTTAATTCCTTTTTCTTGCCTGATTGCTGTGGCTGGGACTTCCAGTACTATGTTGAATAAAGTGGTGTGAGTGGAAATCCTTGTGTTGTTCCGATCTTAGGGGGATAGCTCTCAGTTTTTCATCATTGAGTATGATGTTAGCTGTGGGTTTTTCAGAGATAGCCCTTATTAAGACATTTTCCCTCTAAACCTACTCTGATAAGGGTTTTTATCATGAATGGATATTGTATTTTGTCAAATAATTTTTTTGCATCTATTACAATGTTCATATTGTTTTTATCCTTTCTCTTGTTGATGCGATGTATCACATTGAATGATTTGCAAATACTGAACCACCCTTGCATTCCAGGAATAAATCCCACTTAATCATGATGAATGATTTTTTTAAATGTATTGTTGGATGTGTTTTGCTAATTTTTGTTGAGGATTTTCGCATCTGTGTTCATTAGAGATACTGGCCTGTAGTTCTCTTTTTTGTAGTGTCTTCACCTGGTTTTGTTTTCAGGGTAATGCAGGTTTTGTAGAATGAATTTGGGGATTTCTGTTTCTTGGGATAGCTTAGGAAGAGTAGGTATTAACTTCTTTAAATGTTTGGTAGAATTCATCTGTGAAGCCATCTGGTCCTGGACTTTTGTTCGTTGGGAGTAGTTTGATTACTGATTCAATTTCTTTGTTGGTAATCAGTCAGTTCAAATTTTCTATTTCTTCCTGCTTCACTTTTGGGAGGTCATATGTTTCTAGGAATTTATACATTCCTTCTCAGTTGTCCAATTTGTTGGCATATAATTTTTCATAATATTCTCTTATAATTGTTTGTATTTCTGTGCTGGTGGTTATTATTTCTCCTCTCTCATTTATGATTTTATTTGAGTCTCTCTCTCCCTCCCTCTCCCTCCCTCTCTTTTGTTGAGTCTGACTAGAGAATTAACAATTTTATTGATCTTTTCAAAGAACTAGCTCCTGGTTTCACTGGCCTGTTTTATTGTGTTTTCAGTTTTCCATTTCCTTTATTTCTGTTTGAATCTTTATTTTATCTTTTCTTCTACTGGTTTGGTGTTTTATTTTTTCTTCTTTTCCTAGATCTTTAAGTGTAGGGATAGGTTGTCTGAGATTTTTCTTGCTTCTTGTGGTGCTGGCCTCTGTCGGGGTTGCTTACACACTGCCAGGCTTGTGGCATCACTTTGGATGGTCTCTGGCCAAGGGCATACATTGGAGAATGCAGGGTTGGGGCATACAATGTTAGTAAGCTTTGCTCATGTCTCTTGATGGGAGGGGACCTGGAGCAGGATTAGAAAACTCCTGATGCAGGGTTGGAGTTGGTGAGTCTGCGGGAGAGCTTGGGAGTGGGCATGTGGCGTTAGCAGGGTTTGCGTGGGTCTCCTATGAGAGGAGACCTGCAGCTGGGGCCTGGCTGAAGGGGCATGTTTGCAGGAGGACGTGGGAGTGTGGCACTCTGTTAGCAACTTAGGTAGTGAGTGTTGGCGATACACAGCTTCCTAAAGGTGTCTGTGTGTCTAGGCTGGTCATGGGGGAAGGAAATGGCACCTGCCAACTCCTTTGTTCATGGAGGAGTCTCCTAAAGATCCTTGACCCTCCAGCACATACTCTGATATTAGTAAATAAGTCTTCCCATATACCCCAGGTGTTTTTCAAACTCCTGATTCTATGCTGTATCTCCACAGGGCTGTTTGCTGTGCTATCTCTTTAAGGTCAGGGACTCAGTTTCCTCTTGACTTCCTGACTCTTCCGGAGCTGAGCCTACTGATTTTTAAGGTTCTAGTTGTTAAGCCCCACTGATTGTAAAAAAAACTCTCAAAAGTAGGCCCCTCTGGTTTTCAAGGCCAAATGTTATAGTGATTCATCTTCCCCATGGGGGTTCCCTGGGCCTGGGGTGCTTGGTGTGAGGTCTATTTCTATCCCCTCTCTGTATCCACAGTGTCCCTCCCTCCCATGGATAGTCCTACGGGTCCATTTAGCTCCCAATCTCATCTCCACCCTTCCTATCCTCTTCGATATGGCCTCTTCTCTACATTTAGCCTCTTCTCTACAATACATCTGTCAGTCTTCAGATCATTTTCTGGGTTGTTTACACTGATGTGGATGTTTTCTAGTTGTATCCATGGGATAAGATGAGCTCAGAGTCATCCTCCTCTGCCATCTTGCCTGGAAATCCTTTGTTCTATTTTTAAAGCAGCTTTACTGAGATATAGTTTACATCTCATCAAATATATCCATTTCAAGGGTACATGAATGACTTTTAGTATGTTCGCAGAGTAGGGCATCCATCTCCATAATCAGTGTTAGAGCATCTTTATCACCCTTAAAAGAAACCCTTTAGCTATCACACCTCGCCTCAACCATTGCATCCCCTGCAGTCCGAAGCAACCACTCATCTATTTTCAGTCTATAGATTTGTGGATTCTGGACATTTTATATAAGTTGAATCATAGATTATGCGATCTTATCTGACTGGCTTTTCAGTAAGCATGTTTTCAAGGTTCATCCATATTGTAACATGTATTAAAACTCATCCCTTTTTATTGCCAAATAATATTCCATTGTGTGGATTTACTATATTTTATTATCCATTGATTTATATTTGACTTGTTCCTACTTTTTGCTCTGATAGATATGCTACTATGAACATTATGTACACATTTTTGAATGGACATGTTTTCATTTCTCTTCCATACAGACCTAAGAATGGGGGTTCTGGGCCATATGGTAACTCTACAGTGAGCCTTTTGAGGAACTACTAGACTCTTCTACTAGGTAGCTGCATTATTTTACATTTCACAAACAATGTATCAGAGTGCAATTTCTCCACATCCTTGTCAACACTTACTATTATCTCTTTTTTAGCATAGCCATCCTATAAATGGCATTTTATGATGATTTTGACTTTTGTTTCCCTGGTAAGTAATATTGTTTAACATTTTTCATTTGCTTATTGGCCACTTGTGCATCTTTTTTGGGGGAATTTCTATTCAAATTCTTTACCTATATTTTAATTGCATTAGTTGCCTTTCTGTTACTGAGTATACGTGTCTTTTATATATTCTAGACACAAGTCTCTTAAATATATAATATGCAAATATTTTTCCCATTCTATGGGTTGTTTTTTTACTTTCTTGGTGGTATCCATTGAAGTGCAAAAGTATTTAATTTTATGAAGCCAATTCATTCTTTGTGTTGTCATTTGTGCTTTGAGAAGATTTGTTGAAGAGATAATTCCTCTACCAGTTGTCTTGGTATTTTGATGAAAATCAGTTGATCATAAATATGAGACTCTACTTCCGGACTCTCATTTCTATTTCACTGATCTAAATGTCTACCCTTATATCAGTACCACATTATCTTAATTACTGTGGTTTTGTAGTAAATTCTGAAATAAGGAAGTATAAGTATTCCAACTTTGTTCTTTTTGAAAATGGTTTGGCTATTCTGTGTCCTTGCATTTCCATATGAATTTTAGGTTGTTTTAAATATACCTTTGGGGCTCGGGTGGCTCAGTTGGTTAAGCATCTGCCTTCGGCTCAGATCATGATCCTGGGGTCCTGGGTCCCGCATCTGTCTCCCCGCTCAGTGGGGAGTTTGCTTTTCCTTCTCCTTCTCCCTCTCCCCTCCCCCCACTCATGCGTGCCACTGTATGACTAGGGGCAGAGAGGTATCTGCATTCTGAACATACTGTTTCAACATCTGTAATATTGCCAACATTGTATCACTGGGGATTTATTAAAGTAAAACAAATTCCCAGTGGTGCAATTGCTGGGTCATAGGGTAGCTCTCTTTTTAATTTTTTGAGGAAACTCCACACAAGTTTTCCAAAGTGGCTGTACCAACTTGCATTCCCACCAACAGTGTAAGAGGGTTCCCCTTTCTCCACCACCTCTCCAACATTTGTTGTTTCCTGTCTTGTCATTTTTTGCCATTCTAACTGGTGTAAGGTGGTATCTCAATGTGGTTTTGATTTGAATTTCCCCAATGGCTAAGTATGATGAACATTTTTTCATGTGTCTGTCAGCCATTTGTATGTCTTCTTTGGAGAAGTGTCTGTTCATGTCTTCTCCCATTTTTTGAGTTTATTATTTGTTTTTTGGGTGTTGAGTTTGAGAAGTTCTTTATAGATCTTGGAAATAAGCTCTTTGTAGTGTCATTTGCAAATATCTTCTCCCATTCTGTGGGTTGCCTCTTTGTTTTGTTGACTGTTTCCTTTGCTGTGCAGAAGCTTTTTATCTTGATGAAGTCCCAAAAGTTCATTTTTGCTTTTGTTTCACTAGCCTTTGGAGAGGTATCATATGGTTTCACTTATTTGTGGAACATAAGGAATAGCATGGAGGACATTAGGAGAAGGAAGGGAAAAATGAAGGGGGGGAAATCGGAGGGGGACATGAACCATGAGAGACTATGGACTCCAAGAAACAAACTGAGGGTTCTAGAGGGGAGGGGGGTGGGTGGATGGGTTAGCCTGGTGATGGGTATTAAAGAGAGCACGTATTGCATGGAGCACTGGGTGTTATATGCAAACAATGAATCATGGAACACTACATCAAAAACTAATGATGTATTGTATGGTGACTAACATAACATTAAAAAATTAAATTAAAAAAAAAAGTAAAACAAATTCCAACCCTCAAGGAGTTTGCAATCCAAAGAGTTGAACATTCCTATAGAATAGAAATTAGAATGTAGAGTTTCACTGTTTCTAAATCAGCTTGAGCTCACTTTCTCATCTTAAAAGGAGAGGCTTGCCTAAATGGCTGAATAGTAACAATACCACTAGCTCTAATATTCTTAGATCCTCAAGGACAAGAATCAGAACAAACAAGATATTGATGAGGGAAAAAAAAAAAAAAAGATTTCCATTGTGGAGAACTTAGCTAAAGAAAACATGGAGCCGATAGGTTTGTACTTAAAACACTTTAAAACAAATGGGAAGCCCATCAGCATATTATATGTCCCTACTTTACAAAATTGTTAAGTTCTTAAGTTACTGAATAGGACAGTAGAAAATCTGATGTCCTTGAGTTCTATACTGTGCGGTTTCTTGGCAACTTATTTGAAGCAACTTTTCATTGCTACATTCGTGTAATAAATTTTTCAGTTTAAAAATTACCAAGCCTGATACTGTGTTCCATAATTCTCAGTTCTGTAATCACTGAGAGAAAATATTACAGTGGTTTAATGTGACAGGTAGACAAATGGCGAAAGGGATTTTATTAAATCTTCTCCTAATTCAGGGACAAAAGGGCACATTAAGAATCATTGTATCCTGTTCCCAAATTTTCTCATGCCCAAATGGCTGAGCATTCACTTCCAAGAGGAGAAGGGATGGAAGATTTGACTGGGGCCCCTCCTCTTCCCTGTGCAGAAGCTACAGTGAAAAAAAAATGTTAGGAGTATTTAACACTCAACAAGAATATCAGAACCTGTTCAGACCTTATTTCTGAAGCTTCTTCACCTTCAAATGATTTATATATCCACACACAGTTCATTAGAACTTCACTTAAAAATGAAGAGCGATAGCAAATAACAGTATCTTTCCTCTCTAGCCAGAAAATTTCAAGCCTTTTCAGAAGGCATTGCATGGAGAATGAAATATTAGCTACATAGGCCTTGCTTGCTTGTCTCAAGTCCTACTCTTATGAGTTAAACACCAAGATGCTTGTCTACAAAAACTAATAACCAACTTATTCTTTTTTACATATATACAATTTATTCACTATAATTTTGCTTGCAGAAGACTGGAAATAACCCAGATGTCAATCAACAGAGAAAATGTTAAATTATGGTATAACCATACAATGCAATTCTATGCAGTTGATTAAAGAAGGCTGAACCCTGTCAAGTGTGTGTGTGTGTGTGTGTGTGTGTGTGTGGTCAAGGCAATTTTCAGTTTAAATTTAAAAAATGTCTAAGACATTTTCTATATGAGCAAAGAAAATGTTTTATAAATTTCCTCAAGTAACACAATCCCCTATTTTAACCACTGAACTTTGGACCAATATTTCAGTTGTTCCTCATTAGTATGCCCATCTCCCGGGCCCTAGGTGGATTTTTATTCCAAACTTGTCTTATAAACTATCTGGGGCAGGACAATAACTAGGGAAGTGATGTTCAGAGCTTTGGGAGACAGCATTTATTGTAAGTGCAGTTTCTGGAAATACAATCGATTTAGACAATTGGAGTCACTGTTGGGAATTCCCAGGTAGGCCCAGCTGATTCTGCAATCCCCAGGACTGGCCTGCATCTGAAATGCCTGCTGACCCACCAGCACAGCTAATATTCACTGAGTTCATACTCTATACCAGTTGCTTTGTATTCATTAATTTGTTTATTTCTCATCATAACCACATGAGGTAGGTGCTATTATTGTCCTTGTTTTAAAGATAAGGTTTAGGGAAAGTAGGTGACTTCTTCAGGAATACACAGCCAAAAAGGGGTTGAGCCAGAACTGAAATATAGGCGGTCTGACTCTAGAAACCTTGCTTTTGTTCACTAGCCCAAAACTCTCTCCAAGGCTCAGTTTCAGCCCAGGATGCTCCTATTCAAAGGTGCTTGTGGTTTGAAAAAATCTAGGCTTATATTGGCCCAGATCTTCCCTCTAGTTGCCAGTGCAACAAACTGGCACAGGAATTTGGCTCAGAAATGCCTCTCACTCTAGGTAGGACCATCTGGCTTACATTGAATGGTTTTGTGCTGGCCTACTTTGAAATGTTTCAC
The DNA here is from genome assembly GCF_004348235.1 of Phoca vitulina. NCBI lineage: Eukaryota > Metazoa > Chordata > Mammalia > Carnivora > Phocidae > Phoca > Phoca vitulina. Next base: position 23,084,046 of record NW_022589718.1, read on the forward strand.
TAAAGCATCATTAAATGATGCTGCACAGTCATATACTCTGGGCACCTAAGAGCAACAAAAACACACCCACCTGCAAACATTTCAAAAGGCTTTGTGATTACTTTTCCTGCACCCTAACCACTAGCCAAAAAATCATTTCACTGTTTGCCACAAAAGACTCATGCTCTTCTTGACTCTCTGCTAAGACTCATACTTGTCCCCGACTAAATGTTGCTCATCCTTCGTGGCTCAAAAGATATGCAAGCTTTCTCAGTTATCCTAGGTAGAAATGACAGTTCTATATTTTCATTGTGACATTTGTCATTCATTATCCTCCTCCGAGCTATTTTATTCCTTCCTTATTTCTCACCCCTAGCCACAAATCATGTTCTATCATACCAGATTTAGTCTTCTGTACCCCACAGTGCCTTGTCTACAGAAATTCCGCAAACTTCTTTTTTTTTTTTTAAATAAATGAAAAATGAATGGGTGCGTTGAGATGCCATGATACAGGGCACCGTCAGCACATTTTGAGGGAGGGATTGATAGAAGGAAACATTCATGAAACAACTGAACAATTTGGTGTTGTCTCCATAAAGCAAGGGCCGTTACTCGGAGAACATGATATTTCCATGCAGCATTGCCAAACCCGTATGTAACTCCTCTAACAGATCTTTGTAGAATCCAACTATCAGACTCCATTCCAATAGAGGTATTTAGGGACATGAACCATAAGACAAAAATGAAATCACCGTGGGATATTTAGGATAAAATACCTGCCTCCACACACAGACATGCTTTGGAAGTTACACAAGGACCCTAATACGGAGAGGAGATTCCTCCATCTAATTTCATTTTCTATTTTTTTTTTTTTTAAGATTGATGTATTTATTTTAGAGAGAAAGCATGAGAGCATGAGTGGGTGGGGGACAGAGGGAGAGAATCCTCAAGCAGACTCCATGCTGAGCGTGGAGCCCAACTCAGGACTTGGTTTCAGGACCCTGGCATCATGACCTGAGCCAAATCCAAGAGTCCGACACTTAACCAACTAAGCTACCCAAATGCCCCTCACTTTCTATTTTAAGAGCCAGTTCCCAGGTGTTCTTTCTTGTCAAAGGCATGGGTAAATCCTACTTAACTGGGGCCCATGGAGGAATAATTTAACAATGACTTAAGGGGTACCACAGTGTCTCTAAGCCTTCCTTGGACTCCTTCATAGTTGTGGGAGATGCAGATGGGGTTGTTGTTTAGGATTTCAGCCTCTCCAGGCTCCTTATCACTCTCTAGTATTTGAATCTCAGCCTCCTTTTCCCGGACACTTGAACATCGCCTGACCACAGACGAGAGTTCCTGTGGCAAGGGCATGGTGTTAAGGTCTGTAAGGCAGAATATAAATGTATATATTTATAACGGGGTTGTCCTCCTCTCACTCCTATCCTGAGCATGTAGTTCCCGATATCGAGGTAGCTGAAGGCCAGCATTTTTATCAAAGACTCCTTGGTGGCTTTCAAATCGGGTCAAGGGAAGATAAGCGAGATGTACTAATGTCATCCAAGTGTTGTGAAAACTGACTACAGCATTCTCGCGGCACTGAGCGAGTGCGCGCACTTCCCTAGTGGGTGCCCGGGGGCCCTTCTGCTTCCACAGCTACGCTCCCACTCCAACGCTGACTTCTACTCTTCTACACGGGGGCCATTCCCGTCCTGCTGCCATGTTCTTGCAATAAATGAGATTGACATGGCTTTTGTATCCCAGTTTCCACGGACTGGGGAGATAGCCTCACGAATCACTTTAAATAACCTCCCCTTCCCGGCAAGAACACCGGCTGCTACATACTCCAGAATCCACCTGCCGCGGGGTGCCCAGTTCCCTGCCCCTCTTTGGCCTTTTCAGGTGACAGGGTCCCACGCAGTGGCAGACGAGTCTATTTTTACAACTCCCTTAAATTTTTATTGTGAGTTTCAACTTCTTTTCTTCCTTCATACACTTCCCCAGGACTGAAATAAATTCTTCTTTGTTTGCTCAGAAGCTTACTTTGCCTTCTTCAGAGAGCTCTCACAATCTCCATTCTTAAGCTTTCCCAATTAAATAGGGGAGAGCAATTTCTCTTTTCTTCATTTTTCTAGCAACTCTTAACATTTTGTCTGGACACTCTGTGTTGGTTCACTCAAACCCCTCTATGTATTTTCTCTATTTGGGAAAGAAGAATTTTGGAAAGCTAAAAGTTACACTTCCCACACTTGTTTGATGCCAGGATTCTGGATTGATGCAATCATGAGAAATTTGAAAAGCAGGGGTGGACCGAGTTCATCTTCCCGCAAATTTTGGGTGGTGCTTCCAGCAAGCGAGTTCATGGGAATATGAAGTCCCCCCAGCACCCAGCCAGCGTCCAGTGTGTGGACTTCTGGCCATTGAGAGGCAATGATGGCAGAGGAACTTATTTCCAGCAAAGTTCTGCTGTGGTGACCTCAAGATAGTAGTTCTATTTTTCTGTTCTGTGTGTGTTGTTTTGTGTAATTCCAAGAGGTTAAGCCCAGACCTATCCTTTCACAGATCTTGCAAACATCTAACTGACTGTATTAATTGCCTTTCTGCTTTAATTATCTGGAGTTGTTTGTGGTTCCTGCACCCACCCCTGACTGACACGTTCCCCCATGCTTGGATAGAAAATATGACTTCCAGAGGCCTCCAGACCAGTCTGTCTTATAAAACAATCTCAGCTCTCAGCACCGCACCAGACAGTGTGATCATGACATCAGCCGGACTCTGGCACACTCTTCCATGTTTATTTGCTTTGGACTTGCCCTTGACTCTGGTCCCACACCCTTCTTCTCACCTCCTCCCTGACTCCCTTTCTTGCACCCCAGGCTTAAATGTCCTCGCTGCCTTCCTTCAGCCACCAGAGCTAAGTTAACTCTTTCTACTGCATCTGGTACACAGTTCTGTCGCTGAACTGGTTGCCCCACATTGCAGGTGTGCATTCAGATTTCTGTCTCCTCTCCTAGAGGGTTAGTTCCTTGAACTCGGGCACCTTGTACACAATTTGCTCTCAAATGTCTAAGAAATGAATAATGATTACTTAATAAAATTTTGAAAGAGTAAATGGAAATTATTCATGGCTGCCCATTGACTTTATATTATTCCTGTCTCCTTTATATTTCTTTTTAAAAGATTTTATTTTATTTATTTGTCAGAGAGAGAGACAGAACACAAGCAGGGGGAGAGGCAGGCAGAGGGAGAAGCAGGCTCCCCACTGAGCAAGGAGCCCAATGTGGGGCTCAATCCCAGGACCCTGGGATCATGACCTGAGTCAAAGGCAGCGGCTTAACCGACTGAGCCACCCAGGCGTCCCTGTCTCCTCTATATTTGATACACTTTGCAACTGCATGTGAATAGTAGTGGCTATTGGATGACAGTGCTGTCCAGCAATGAATGAAGTAGAGCATTAAAACTTCCCACCCTCGTAAACAGTATTTACAGATGTTTTATGGCTATTTTACCCCGTTCAAAGCATATACATTTGAATATGGGCTGGTTTATAGCATAAATTCTCAGAGGGGAGGTATTGAATCTGTTCAGCTTATTTGACAGAGATACTGTGCATGAGTCCTTCAAACATATAACTGGAGGAAAATAATTTAAATACTCATGGTAAGCGAGAGATTTTCATCAGAGGCTTTTTCTATTCTGTGCTTTAACACAGAAGTATCCATATTTGTTGCTTCATGTGTATGAAGAACATGGTCTTGAGCTCAACACAAGGGGCAAAATTATAGCAGATGGCAATTATGCTGCTTCTGAAAACTGGTATTTCTTTTTATTGGGACTAATATGTGAATGTGGCACGGGAATTTTATCACAGGACTTCTGTTAATACTGAAATGTGCTGCTCAATTTCTGCATAAAATTTTACTTTCTACTAACTTTCTCCTTCTATCTGATCGTGTTCCTTTAAAACACCAAATAGCAATTATGGGAATGCCAAAGCAAAGAATGTATAAAAGTTTGTCTTTGTTTTAAGAGAATTTGAAAGAATTTAGTTTTTCTGACAGCATTGACTTTTAACTTTTTATTAGAAGAGATGTTATTCCAAAGAAACATTAATTTTTAACTGAAAATTATAACCACTATTTCATGCTTTTATGTTTTCTTTCTCTCACACCCAAAGTCAAAAGTCAGTAATGAGTACAAAATATTTATTGGAAATGAATGTATAAAATAGGGCCATAATGGAATACTGACAGATTTTATACTGTTTTCATAACCATTGCTAAGCTCCCTAAAGAAATATATATTCCCTCCAGGACAAAATACACACCGTTTTTGAAAATGTGTTCTTTTCACATGAAGTGCGTTCATTCCAAGCTGATTTTACCAACCAGAAATCTTTGCATCTTTGACAATGAAGGTTGGAGTTTGCCCAGTTATTGGAGAATATGCACGGTGTCAGCATCCACATGCGCAGTGAATTCTTGCTGCTTTTATGTTAACTACATATCCACTACCTATGGGCTCCATTTTACAGACAAGTTTCTTCTATGATTTTAATACTAAGTGAATTGAAACTACTTTAAAAATACATTGATTTAAATTTATTTTTTTATTTTTTTATTTTTTTATTCGACAGAGAGAGACACAGTGAGAGAGGAAACACAAGTGGGGGGAGTGGGAGAGGGAGAAGCAGGCTTCCTGCTCAGCAGGGAGCCCGATGCAGGGCTCGACCCCAGGACCCTGGGATCATGACCTGAGCCAAAGGCATTCACTTAACAACTGAGCCACCCAGGCACCCCACACTGATTTAAATTTAAACATTTAAATGGTCTGTCATCGTTGTGGCTCCTCTGAAGGAAAAAGATGAACCCTCTCACACAAAATTTGATTTGGGTGTCAAAGACCGATGACCTGTGACACACATACAAAAGATCAAAAGGTTTATTTCTCATATAATGAGACACTTGGAGGAAAGCAAGGAGAATTCCCCAAGTAGACCCCAAAATAGCTTGGGAGAGCAAGAAAGGAGATTGGTTTGGGTTTTTTAACAGGTGGTTAGAGGGTGCACCGGGATAGAGATTCTCTAGTGTGGTATGCATGGCCTGTTGGTGCTAGAGGAGAGAGCACCCGAAATTACTCACCAGCTAGCGCACCTGCGGGACTTAAAGGGCGATGAGACAGGTTAGGCTTAAAACTTGTCAGCAATCTGGTTTCGTAAGAATCTCTAATACTGTCATGCCTGTTATTGTCTCTATTTACTTGTATGGAGCTCCCTTGGGGAATTCACAATCGTTTGCATCATATAGCCTGACCAGGGTAGCAGCATGAGCAGGAGCTTGGGATATAAACATGTTGAATTCACCTATGAATGTTGTCGCTTGTTTGTTTGTCTATTTTCACATGGCCATAATGAGCACTGAATGAGAATAAATGAATACAAAATGTCTGGTGCACAATAGTTGGTCATTACCAGTAACAATTACTATGTTTTGCTGGAGGTTTTCTTCTTTTTTAATTTTTTTTATTAACATATAATGTATTATTTGTTTCAGGGGTACAGGTCTGTGATTCATCAGTCTTACACAATTCACAGCACTCACCATAGCACATACCCTCCCCAATGTCTATCACCCAGCCACCCCATCCCTCCCACCCCCCACCACTCCAGCAACCCTCAGTTTGTTTCCTGAGATTAAGAGTCTCTTATGGTTTGTCTCCCTCTCTGATTTCATCTTGTTTCATTTTTCCCTCCCTTCCCCTGTGATCCTCTGTCTTGTTTCTCAAATTCCTCATATCAGTGAGCTCATGTGATACTTGTCTTTCTCTGATTGACTTATTTAGCTTAGCATAATACCCTCCAGTTTCATCCACGTCGCTGCAAATGGCAAGATTTCAATTTTTGATGGCTGCATAATATTCCATTGTATATATGGACCACATCTTCTTTATCCATTCATCTGTCAATGGACATCTTGGCTCTTTCCACAATTTGGCTATTGTGGACATTGCTGCTATAAACATAGGGGTACACGTGCCTCTTCAGATCACTACATTTGTATCTTTGGGGTAAATACCCAGTAGTGCAATTGCTGGGTCATAGGGTAGCTCTATTTTCATCTTTTTGAGTAAACTTCATACTGTTTTCCAGAGTGGCTGCATCGGCTTGCGCTCCCCCTAACAGTGTAGAAGGGTTCCCCTTTCTTGCTGGAGGTTTTCTTAAAGGTTGAATCCTCTGGCATTTATGGCAATTTGGGTGCTCTCATTACAAAGCAAATAAAAAATAAAATTTAAGCTCTGCCAAAGATAAACAAATCTGGATACTAGTGAAAATAGGAAGGACAGATATTAATCAGTAATAACTACCACCATAGGGAAAAGAGTTCAGCGTGAACTGAACTCAAGGTTGATTTGTACAGACGTAAATGGGTGTTTTAAAGGGAAAATGGAATGAAGGAGGGGGTGACCTGTAGTTTGAGCAGAGTCAGAGAAGCGAAGAATTACAACAAGCAGGAAGGGGGACTCGTTCCTGTCAAACCCATTTGGGTTTGTTAGCTGGCGCTTATCGAAGTGAAGCCCCTACCCTCCCACAGAGAAGGGGAAACCAGAGCCCCATCATCAAGTGTTGGCTGGAGCAAACACTAAATTCCTTTGGCAGCCTTGAGCTTTCCCAGGCAGGCCCTTGGGGGGGGGAGGGGGGAGCCTAGGGTCATCCTAGGGATGTGGCCTCTAGCCCTTAGAGATGATGTTAGCATTTTTTTAAGTCTTCATAGGTCAAGGTTGAGGCCCAGTTGAAAAGAGGGTTTAAAGGATCCTACCTAAGTTTGGTCAAGAAGAGAATCTTTGTGAGCTCAAAAAGGAATATTAGAGAAATGGCTCTTGCAATTTTTATACTAAATTTAAAAGCTGTTTAAATTGATTGCTAACATAAATTTAAAAAGTCTTGTTTAGAGGTAAAAATCTCAGCATGTAGAGTCATTCACTTTAATATGAAGTTGGAAAAATACATGAGGTTTCTTCTTTTGGAGAAAGGTTTACAAAGGCAGTTAAATAATCTTTATTTTGAAGTGATTATAGATTGACAGGAAGTCATAAAGAAATGTACGGGAGGTACTCGGTCTCCCCCAGTGGTAATATCTGACGAAATTATAGCACAGTATCAAACCCAGGAAATCAGTGTGGATGCAATCCACAGAGCTTATTTCAACTATGTGAGTTTTATTCTTGTGTAGGAAAGTCCGTATTCTAATTTCACAGTGATATGCTGCATCTAAAACAAAGGGCAGAGTCTCATTGGCCATGCCCAGCTTAGGTGAGTACCTATGATTGAGCCTGAATGTTTCCTGTACCTTTAATTCTACCATTGCCATACGCCAGGCTCAACCCTTCCTCTCATCCTTTTGTCTCATTTTGCTTCAATTTTTATTTTGACAAAATTTCAGACTCTTGTAAAAGTTGTAAGAATTGCACAAAGAATTCCCATATACCTTTTCCCCAGATTCCTCAAACATTAATACTTTACTACATTTGCTTTATCCATCCCTCCTTCTACCTCTACCTCTTTCTCCCTCTACAAACATACACACGCACACACACACACACGCACACATGCACACACACATACATTTTACCCATTTCCTCCTAAATACTTCAGTGTCTATTTCAAAGCAAGGACATTGGTTTTTTTTTCTAACCCCAGTACAACTGTCAAAATCAGGAACCGAACACCAATACAGGACTGTTATATCCTCTACAGACCTTGTTCAGATTTTGCCGATGTCCCAGTATCCTGTGTGGCAAATACATTCAGGTGTCATGTTTCTTTAGTCTCCTTTAATCTGGAACACTCCTTCAGTTTTCCTTTGTCTTCCATGACATTCACATTTTTGAAGAGTATAGGCCAGTTATTTTGTAGAATGTCTGTTAATTTAGATTTGTCTTCTATTTCCTCTTCTATTCCCTTGTGATTAGATTCAGGTCATGCATTTTTAACAACAACAACAAAAAAAAACCCACATAAACAATATTATGTTCTTCTCAATGCTTCATATCAGGAGGTAAAAGAAGTTTATTTGTACTGTTATTGGTTATATTAATTTTGATCATGTGGTCAAGGTTGTTTAGAGAGCTTTAATGCAAAGTTATTAGTTTTTTGTTTGTATTTATTAAACGTCTGTGGACATAACCTGTCTCCCCTCCCCTTCTCCCAGTTCTTTAAGTTTCAACTCAAATACTGCTTCTACTTGACATATATACCTAAATTCCTAAGCACTTAACTTCATTATAGTATTTGTTGCATTGAAAAGTAACTTTTTTTCCCTTTAGTACCTAGTAGTTTAGAAACCTTAGTCATCAGGGACTTCATCTTATTCATCATTGGCTATTCTAGAAAATGTGTTGGTTTTCAATAACTAGTAATCGAAAAAGTTAGTAAATGAGCAGGTGAATTCCAGGAGGCAGAATTAAGTGGTATTATTAATTAATAATTAAGAGGTATTATCTTTTCCATTTTATAAAGAATACTGAAGGTCAGCACAGTATGATTAAATTATGACACCAAGATTTTAACAGAGCTGTTCAATATGTAACAATTAATTTTATTGAGCTCATTTCCTTTGAGTCCAGGAGACTACTTTAATTTACTATATCCCAAGAACAGAAAAGGCAACAGACTTTTTTACATCAAGGTTCACAATCCTAGATTGATTAGAAAATGTTTTGTGACTGTTGATAGTACACAACTTAGTGGACTCCAGTGGCAAACACTATTCTCTCACACATGTTTGGGGGATATTTTGGAATCAACCCATCTAGACTAAGCTCAGCTGGGCTGGCTCAAAGCTTCAAGTTGGATTCAGTTATGCTCTATTGATCTTTCATTCTCTTGGACCAGCAGACTATCCCAAACCAGGAGAACAAAATAGGGGCTGGCCATAACGTGCACTGATTCCTGAGGCTAATGTGCAGAAACAGCACATTGGAACTGACTTCCCTCTACTGACTGTTTGCCAATGCAAATTATATGGCCAAGCCTAGCCTCATTAGCACTGGCAAAAACACTCTATTTCTAGTCAAATGGCAGGAGGTGTGGATCCAAGAAGGACAAAGAATTAAGAAGAGTAACGGGGAGGGAGAAATCAAGATGGTGGAGGAGTAGGAGACTTAGTATCGTCTGGTCCCAGGAACTCAGCTTGATAGCTATCAAATCATTTCGAACACATGCAAACTCAACTGGAGAGCTAAGAAAACTGGCTGCAACTCTACAAATGGAAAAGTAACCACTTTCTGCAAGGTAGGAGGTGTGGAGAAGTGAATCTGTGGTGGTATATGGGAAGATAAACCATGGTGGGGAGGGAGCCTCCATAAGCCAGCTATTGGCAAGTGATAGAGCAGCGGAGCCCAAAATCAGAACTTTTAGAAGTCTGCTCCTGTGAGGGACATCCCAGCCTGAAAGGTACTCAGGTGGCTAAGCAGGGCGGAATCCTAGCTGGGGCAGTGCGGTCTCAGGATCCTTGGGGTCGCAGGAACACCGGCTGTGCCTCAGTGTGGCAGAGTTCCTGGACATTGGAGCTGGGAAGCCAGCACAGTCAGCCAGCCCAGGACTGGGCTTTCAGCTCAGGGTTGCCATATACCCCAGACCACAGTGCGGTCAGGCGACTGCTCTCCTAACAAGTGACAGAACTGGTGAGACCCCCCCACGTTCCTCCCTGGAAGGAGCATGCAGGAGTGAGCCACAGGAGTCTGCAGGGTTTGGAGACTCCAAACGGGGTCTATACCTGAGAAATGCTTGGTCACAGGCCGGGTGAGCATGGAGTGAGGTAGGAGACCAGGAAGACAGGAGTGATTGATTGCTTTTCTCTGGCACACAGAGGAGTGGGGCCCCCGGGCTTTCCGCTCTGGGGCAGTAGATTGAGAGGCCACCATTTTCATTCTCATCCTCTAAAGCAGTATGGAAAGCCTTCAGGGAACAAAATCCACATAGAGCAAACCAGAGCAGAATACTTAGCCTGGCTCCCTGGCAAGGGCAGTACAATTTTGCCCGGGGCAAAGACACTTGAGAATCGATGCAACAGACCCCTCCCCCAGAAGATCAGCAAGAACACCCAGCCAAGACCAAGTTTACTGATCATTGAGAACTGCAAAACTCCAGTACTAGGGGAATATAGTATATAGAATTCATGGCTTTTCCCCCACAATTCTTTAGTCTTTCAATTTTAATTTTTTCTCTTTCAACCAATTTCTTATTTTATCAACTCTTTTTTAAATTTCTTTAATTTTCATTTTACAGTTACATTCTATCCCTTCATTGAATTTAATTTTATTTTTGTATATATATATATAAGTTTTTCTTTCTTTACAATTTTGGTATGCAGTTCCTTTTAACAGACCAAAATATACCCAGAATATAGTGTATGACTCTGTTATCTTTACCTGCCTATTCTCTCTCTCTTTTTTCTTTTTGTTTTGTTTTGTTAAAGTCTTTTAAAATTTTCACCTTTAGAGTTATAGTCTATCCTTTCAGTGTATTTAATTTTATTTTTGTATGTATATAAGGTTTTCTTTCTTTACAATTTTGAGATGTAGTTTCTTCTAACAAACCAAACAAAATACACTCAGGATATAGTGTATTGCTCTGTTCTGTTCACCTGTTTATATCCCTTCTTTTTGTTGTTGTTGTTTTTCTCTTTTTTTCTTGTCCATTAATTTTCATTTTTACAGTTACATTCTATCCTTTCACTGTATTTAATTTTATTTTTGTACATATATAAGTTTTTCTTTCCTTATAATTTTGGGATCTAAATTTCTAACAAATGGACCAAAATACACACAGGATCCAGTGTATTGCTCTATTCTGGTCATTGGTCTGAATATATTCTCTTTTTCCTTTCCTTTTTTAAAAATTAAAAAAAAAATTTTCAGTTTCAGGTCTCTTCTGATTTGTTTAGTGTATATTTCTCTGGAATCATTGTTGCCATTTTAGTATTTTGTTGTCCAGTTCATCTATTCTTCTCTGGACAGAATGACAAGATGGAAAAACTCACCTCAAAAAAGAGAACAAGAGGCAGTACTGACTGCCAGGAACCTAATCAGTATGGACATAAGTAAGATGTTGGAACTAGAGTTCAGAATAACAATTATAAATATATTGCTAGGCTTGAAAACATAGAAGACACTAGATAATCCCTTTCTAGAGAAATAAAAGAATTAAAATGTAATCAAGTCAAATCAAAAAGGCTATTAATGAGATGTAATAAAAAATGGAGGCTCTAACTCCTAGGATAAATGAGGCAGAAGATAGAATTAGTGATATAGAAGACAAAATGATGGTGAATAAAGAAGCTGAGAAAAAGAGAGATAAACAACTGGATCACAAAGGGAGAATTCGAGAGATAAATGATACCATAAAATGAAACAATATTAGAATAATTGGGATCCCCAAAGAAGAGGAAAGAGAGAGAGAGAGAGGCAGAAGGTATATAGGAGCAAATTATAGTGCAGAACTTCCCTAGTCTGGGGAAAGAAACAGGCATCCAAGTCCAGAAGAAATAGAGAACCCCTCTCAAAATCAATAAAAATAGATCAACGTTCCGACATATAATAGTGAAAGTTGCAAATCTCAGAGACAAAGAGAAAATCCTGAAAGCAGCTCAGGACAAGAAGTCCATAATCTAGAAGGGTACAAATATTAGATTGGCAGAAGACCTATCCACAGAGACCCGGCAGGCCAGACCTGGCATGATATATTCAGGGTGCTAAATGAGAAAAGTATGCAACCAAGAATACTTTATCCAGCTAGGATGTTATTCAAAATAGGAGGAGTGATAAAAAGCTTCCAGGACAAATAGTAACTAAAATAATTTGTGATCACCAAACCAGCCCTCCAAGAAATATTAAAAGGGATCCTTTAAGCAAAGAGAGAGCCCAAAGGTAACACAGACCAGAAAAGAACAGAGACAATATACAGAATATATTCTGTATCCTGAGTGTATTTTGTTTGGTTTGTTAGAAGAAACTACATCTCAAAATTGTAAAGAAAGAAAACCTTATATACATACAAAAATAAAATTAAATACACTGAAAGGATAGAATATAACTCTAAAGGTGAAAATTTTAAAAGACTTTGACAAAACAAAACAAAAAGAAACAGTGATTTAAAGGTAATACAATGGCACTACTTTCATATCCTTTGATAGTTACTCAGAATGTAAAATGAGCTAAATGCCTCAATCAAAAGATACAGGGTATCAGACTGGATAAAAAAGCAAGGCCCATCAATATGTTGTCTGCAAGAGACTCATTTTAGGCCCAAAGACATATCCAGATTGAAAGTGAGGGGTCGAAAACCATTTATCATGCTAATGGACAGCAAAAGAAAGCTGGGGTGGCAATCCTTACACCAGACAAATTAGATTTTAAACCAAAGACTGTAATAAAAGATGAGGAAGGACACTATATCATAATTAAAGGGTCTATCCAACAAGAAGATCTAACAATTGTAAATGCTGATGCCCCTAACATGGGAGCAGCCAAATATATAAACCAATTAATAACAAAATTAAAGAAACACATTGATAATAATATAATAATCATAGGGGACTTTAAAACCCCCCTCACTGAAATGGACAGATCATCTACGCAGAAGATCAACAAGGAAACAAGGGCTTTGAATGACACACTGGACCAGATGGACTTCACAGATATATTCAGAACATTCCATCCTAAAGCAACAGAATACACATTCTTCTCGAGTGTACATGGAACATTCTCCAGAATAGATCACATACTGGGTCACAAATCAGATCTCAAACAGTACCAAAAGATTGGGATATTCCCTGCATATTTTCAGACCACAGTGCTTTGAAACTGAAACTCAATCACAAGAGGAAATTTGGAAAGAACTCAAATACATGGAGGCTAAAGAGCAACCTACTAAAGAATGAATGGGTCAACCAGGAAATTAAGGGATTTAAAAAATTGATGGAAACGAAAATGAAAACACAACTGTTCAAAACCTTTGGAATGCAGCAAAGGAGGTCCTAAGAGGGAAGTATATAGCAATACAAGCTTTTCTCAAGAAACAAGAAAGGTCTCAAATATACAACCGAACCTTACACCTAAAGGAGCTAGAGAAAGGACAGCAAATAAAGCCTAAACCCAGCAGGAGAAGAGAAATAATAAAGATTAGAGTAGAAATCAATGAAATGGTAACCAAAAGAACAGTAGAACAGGTAACAAAGTAGGAGCTGGTTCTTTGAAAGAATTAAAAAGATTGATAAACCCCTGGCCAGATTTATCAAAAAGAAAAGAAAAAGGACCCAAATAAATAAAATCATAAATGAAAGAGGAGACATCACAACCAACACTGAAGAAATACAAACAATTATAAGAACATATTATGAGCAACTAGATGCCAACAAATTGGGCAATCTGGAAGAAATGGATGTATTCCTAAAGATGTATAAACTACCAAAACTGAAACAGGAAGAAATAGAAAACCTGAAGAGACCCATAACCAGCAAGGAAATGGAAGCTGTCATCAAAAGTCTCCCAACACACAAGAGTCCAGGGCCAAATGGTTTCCCAGGGGAATTCTACCCAACATTTAAAGAAGAATTAACACCTATTCTTCTGAAGCTGTTTCAAAAATAGAAATGGAAGGAAAACTTCCAAACTCTTTCTCTGAGGCCAGCATTATCTTGATCCCCAAACCAGACAAAGACCCCACCAAAAAGGAGAATTACAGACCAATATCCCTGATGAACATGGTTGCAAAAATTCTCACCAAAATACTAGCCAATAGGATCCAACAGTACATTAAAAGGATTATTCACCACAACCAAGTGAGATTTATTTATTCCTGGGCTGCAAGGGTGGTTCAACAATCAATCAATGTGATACACTACATAAATAAAGGAGAACCATATGATCCTCTCAATAGATGCAGAAAAAGCATTTGACAAAGTACAGTATCCTTTCTTGATTCAAACTCTTCACAGTGTTGAGATAGAGGGAACATATCTCAAAACATATCATAAAAGCCATAAAACAACATATCATAAAAGCCATCTATGAAAAACTCACAGGGATTATCATTCTCAATGGGGAAAACCTGAGAGCTTGCCCCCTAAGGTCAGGAACACGGCAGGGATGTCCACTATCACCACTGCTGTTCAACATAGTACTAGAAATCCTAACCACAGCAATCAGACAACAAAAAGAAATAAAAGGCATCTAAATCGGCAAAGAAGTCAAACTCTCACTCTTTGCAAATGATATGATACTCTATGTGGAAAACCCAAAAGACTCCCCCCAAAATTGCTAGAACTCATACAGAAATTCAGCAAAGTGGCAGGATATAAAATCAATGCATGATAATCAGTTGCATTTCTATACACTGACAATGAGGCAGAAGAAAGAGAAATTAAGGAGTCGATCCCATTTACAACTGCACCCAAAACCATAAGATACCTAGGAATAAACCTACCCAAAGAGGCAAAGGATCTATATTCAGAAAACTATAGAACACTCATGAAAAAAAGTTGAGGAAGGAACAAAGAAACGGAAAAATGTTCCATGCTCATGGATTCGAAGAATAAATATTATTAAAATGTCTATGCTATCTAAAGCAATCTACACATTCAATGCAATCACTATCAAAATATCTTCTACTTTTTTCAGAGAGCAAATAATCCTAAAATTTGTATGGAACCAGAAAATACCCCAAATAGCCAATGAAAACCAAAACCGGGGGCATCCCATTCCCAGACTTCAAGCTCTATAACAAAGCTGCAATCATCAAGACAGTATGGTACCAGCACAAAAAATAGACACATAGGTCAATGGAACAGAATAGAGAGCCCCAAAATGGACCCTCAACTCTATGGTCAACTAATCTTTGACAAAGCAGGAAAGAATATCCAATGAAAAAAGGACGGTCTCTTCAGTAAATGGTGCTGGGAAAATTAGCCACATGCAGAAGAATGAAACTGGACCATTTTCTTGCTCCATAAACAAAAACAGACTCAAAATGGATGAAAGACCTAAATGTGAGACAGGAATCTCTCAAAATTCTAGAGGAGAACACAGGGAGCAACCTCTGTGACCTCGGCCACAGCAAATTCTTGCTAGACACATCTCCAAAGGCAAGGGACACAAAGGCAAAAATGAACTATTGGGACTTCATCAACATAAAAAGCTTTAGCACAGCAAAGGAAAGAGTCTACAAAACCAAAAGACAACCAACAGAATGGGAGAAGATATTTACAAATGACATATCAGATAAAGGGCTAGTATCCAAAATCTGTAAAGAACTTATCAAACTTAATGCCCAAAGAACAAATAATCCAATCAAGAGATGGGCAGAAGACATGAACAGACATTTTTCCAAAGAAGACATCCAAATGGCCAACAGACACATGAAAAAATGCTCAGCATCACTCAGTATGAGGGAAATACAAACCAAAACCACAATGAGATACCACCTCACACCAGTCACAGTGGCTAAAATTAACAAGTCAAGTAATGACAGATGTTGGCGAGGATGTGGAGAAAGGGGAACCCTCTTACACTGTTGGTGGGAATGCAAGCTGGTGCAGCCACTCTGGAAAACAGTATGGAGGTTCCTCAAAAAGTTGAAAATAGAGCTACCCTACGACCCAGCAATTGCACTACTGGGTATTTACCCCAAAGATACAAACATAGTGATCTGAAAGGGCACCTGTACCCCAGTGTTTATAGCAGCAATGTCCACAATAGCCAAACTATGGAAAGAGCCTGGATATCCATCAACAGATGAATGAATAAAGAAGATGTGGTATCTATATACAATGGAATACTACTCCGCCATCAAAATAAAAATGAGATCTTGCCATTTGCAATGACATGGATGGAACTAGAAGGTATTATGCTAAGCGAAATAAGTCAATCAGAGAAAGACAGCTATCATATGATGTCACTTATATGTGGAATTTAAGAAACAAAACAAAGGTTCATGGGGGAAGAGCGAAAAATTAAACATGATGACATCAGAACGGGAGACAAACCATTAGAG
This sequence comes from Phoca vitulina, assembly GCF_004348235.1. NCBI lineage: Eukaryota > Metazoa > Chordata > Mammalia > Carnivora > Phocidae > Phoca > Phoca vitulina. The sequence goes on from NW_022589718.1 coordinate 23,100,064, forward strand.
ACTCTTAATCATAGGAAACAAACTGAGTGTTGCTGGAGGGAAGGGAGATGGAGGGATGGGGTAACTGGGTGATTGGGATTAAGGAGGGCAAGTGATGTAATGAGCACTGGGTATTATATAAGACGGATGAATCTCTGATCTCTACCTCAGAAACAATAATACATTATATCTTAATTGAATTTAAATTTAAAAAATGAAAAAAAAAAAAGTAGAGTAATGGGAACAATAGTGCAATTACCAAAGGCATACAAACACAGGAATGCATATATGCAAACTTTGAGTTGAGGAGAGACATAGCAAGATGGCAAATCATGTGAGATCTCCTGAGTGTGTGTGTGCCTGAGTGCAAGCAGGTTGCCCTGCACTCTAGCTGAGTCCATATTCTTACTTAGACTTAGAGGTCTTCGCTACCCTAGTGGCTAGATATGTGTGCAACCTAAGGCATTTAGACATTTTGATGTTCACCATATGCCTACCCTAATTCACACAGTTTTAGTGAGGATAAAATATCACACATGATAAAAAAAAAAAATGTGAGAAGTTACAAGTACTGTACAATGTCATTCCTACTCTTTTGCTCTTCAGTCCAGATATAAATTGCTCCCCAGATCATATGATGATACCCATTTCCAGAACAGTAGAAGTTACTTCCTGAGTAGAGACACATCATTCTGTCCTTTATTGGACAGAAAAAGGAAATTCTTCCATTTATGGAATTCCAAGAAAAACACTAGAAAGTGTCCTGTATGTCAGGTAATTTTTCAATAATTAAAAAAGAGAAAGATGAAGAAAATTCCAAAAGCAAAGCATCCTTCCCTGTAGCTTCAGTTGCCAACAAATATTTAGAGCTGACTTCTTTAAACATATATTTGCTGAGTGCTATTTGAAAACCGAATTATATCTCAAAACAATGCCATCAAGCAAAGAGCATAATAAATTCTGGTAAAGTTCACTAAAAGTCTCGACCTGCTTCACAAAGAGCAGACAAAAAGTATTTTCCTCAGATATGTTCACATTCCTTCTATCATTCAAGTCATAACTACAGAAGTCATGGTCTGCTTTTATGGATCTATGGGTCTTTTTGGCAACAGAAAACCAATGTTTAAGTCTTTAATATGAGAATGCGAAATAACTGCTTTGTTCTGTCATCTAGTCATGGTAAGTCTTTACATCCAAACAAAAGACAACCAAACAATCATTTACCAGTTTTGTTTTGTTTTTTTAATCAGGAAAAGATAAAGAACAGCCATTCTTAGTTTTAAACAGAGTGTAAAGAAACTATCTACTCTAACAGATAAAAGGAAAAAGATCACAGAGAGCCAAAGCGATGCTTGTATAGGTCACAAACTCAAGAAAGGTGTTTACTGTCTTCATAATCTCATTGACCCCAAGATAAAAATGTGTAAATATTCATAGCCTTCAAATTACAGATCCGCTTTCTCTAGTGCCAAAATTCCATTCTATTTATTTGCAGTCATCTGTTTCTCATTTTCCTTGTTTCTTTCTCAGTGGAGTCCCCATGTAAAGGATGATAGTCTCAGAGTTTCTAAGCAACTTCTTTGAATAGATCGGTCTCTGGTAGAACTAAATGTGCCTAAATCTGATATTCACAGACACTCTTCTTGGAATAGCTCTCTTAATTCTCCTCTCCTTCTCAAACTTAAATGTTATCAACAGGTACCATAAGCATATGTTCAAGATTGGCTCGAAACATTTTCCTAGATCTCATTTTGGTGATTTGCATCTTCCAACAAACATATCTTGTGCAAATATAATGCCTACAGAGCATGAAGCATGCCAGTCCTTCCCTATTACATCTCTAGCTTCTCGCCTGCCTGAAAGTCAATATTAATACCAATCATTTTAAGCACATAGTAGAGTTCGCCTCCAGAGCCAAATAGGTCTCTGGGGAAAATGCAATTGGATAACACTCTGGTTCTCTTGTGTAGAGAATGAAATACCTGGGCTTCTAGAACTATACTTAGATCTCAGAAAGTTTGTCTCTTCCTTAATCTTTTAAGTGTCGTGTCATTTACAGTGTGGGTCTTTCAGATGACAGGCTCTGCAGGAATAACAAGAATACCATAAAGCTTTAAGAACTCTTGAGTTGTGCACTGAGGCTTTATTCTTTTCTTTTCTTCCTCCCTCCACCCCTCCCTCCCTATTTCTTTTCCTCCCAAATTTAATTATGAGATTTGATTTACCAAACAATAGATTTGTTATATTCCTTGTTGAGTTTATATTTTGCTTATGAAGAGATTTTAAATTTGTTATCATAGAATAATTGAGAGAGAATCTTGAGTGTTCATCTAAGTCATTTTCCAGGACAGTATTACATGATTTTATTTAGTCTGTTCACCTTGCTTTTTCTGTGTATCATCTTTCAAAATTACCATGTGCTGGTGGTTTGCTGGTATAATTCTCACAAAATCAATCTACATGTAGTATGGATTTTATAAGTCAGGGTTTCTGATATTATAATGATATTTTCAAATGTAAAAATAGTAGACTTACTATCTCCTTTATTGTAAAAAAACATAAAATTTGCCAATTTAACCATTTTTGTGTATACCATTCAGGAGTGTTTAATATATTCATATGGTTGAAAAAGAGATCTCCAGAACTTTTTCATCATGCAAACTCTATACCCATTGAACAATTCCTCTTTTCCCTCTCCCTGTAGCCCCTGGCAACCACCATTCTACTTTCTAAGAATCTGACTACTTCAAAAGCTTCATATAAGTAGAATCACACAATATTTGTCTTTTTGTGACTGTTGTGTTTCCCTCAGCATGATATCCTCAAGATTCACCCATGTAGCATGTGTCAGAATGTCCTTCCTTGTTAAAGCTGAATAATATTTCATTGTATGTATATACCACATTTTGTTTAACCATTCCTCCATTGATGGACATTTGAAGTGCTTCCACTTCTTATCTATTATGAATAATGTTGCTGTGCACATGGGTGGACATAAATTGACTGTCTTGCAAAGAACAGAACTATATGATAGGAACTTTAAAATGTTTCAGTCATCAGAATTAAATCTTGGGGGTGTTTTCTTAGTTTCTGCAATACACAGTAAAGAAATATTTTCAATTAAATACACTGCCCAACAACTTGTAATGGAGAATAACAGAAATAATTAGATTAAAAACTTATAAGTTAAAGCTATCCTTATTTACATGGCTCAGGGCATTCTTGCAACCTGAAAAGGAAATGTATATAAGGGAGGTACATATCAAGGATTATTGGGGTACCTTCCTCCCCAACAGAGGCCAAAAGTTAATCTTCACTTTATAGATTAAATCCACTCAGAGAAGGGGTCTGGTTGCTCTTGGTGGCCCCCTGAGAATGACTATTACTCAATCATAGTACTTTTCTGATCACTGAGTTATCAAGAGTCACTCTAGGAACCTGGATCTTTGTTGCAGCTCCAGAGTTATCCATAAAACCTCTTTTTCCTATCCATGACCAGTGATTAAACTTAAGGAGTCCACAATAAAAAGAGTAAACAGAAAGTGTTGGCTTAAATGTTATTCAAGGACATACTCATGCCTGCTTTACAATACCATGATAAATGTTTATACAGTGATTATACTACTTCCACACTACAGTTGACCCTTGACAGCAAGAGTTTGAACCACGTGGATCTACTTATCTGCAGATTTTTTATGGTATAGTACTGTAAATGTATGTTCTCTTCCTTACGATTTTCTTAACATCTTTTTCCTAGCCTACTTTATTGTAAGAATAGAGTATATAACACATGTAACAAAAAATATGTGTTAATTGACTGCTTATGTTATTGGTAAGGCTTCTGGTCAACAATAAGTTATTAGTAGTTAACTTTTGGGGGAGCTAAAACTTATACAAGAGTTTTTGACTGCATGTGGTCAGTGTCCCTAACCCTCGTGTTGTTCAATGGTCAACTGTATATTATAGTAATCTGATTTGTTATTGGTTTCCCCTTTTAGACCATAGGATTCTTGGGAACAGATATTATGCTTTATTCAGCTAGGTATCCGCATGCGATGTTTATTTACCCATAAGTTGTACTAATAAGATACAAAATGTGACACAAATTTCAAAGCCATTGAAGTTTTTTTAAAGGGCAAGGGCCTGTAGCATGAGCTTATCTCATTATTTATTGGTAGCAAACCACATATGAGGAGGTTAGACATACAATCTAGTCAGAAAATAGCAATAGATTCCATTGTAAATGAATTTGCCTTTGTAAGACCAAGGAAGCAAATTCCTGACACTGATTAAGAGAAAAGCGTGCATCATTAGTAAAAACAAATGACTCTTGGACCCTTCAAACATTATTTTGACCCACATAAGTAATATGCATGTGTAATTATAACCAATCATATGGCTTGTAAAGTGGTTTAGATACTATAGAAAATTGATCTTACCAGAAAGCTTTTTTTGATGTCTCATATTTCAATTTTTATGTATATGAAACATGATTTATACAAATTAACTTATTAACTGAGAATTTTCATTGGCATGTGTGGTTAACAGAAAAAAATAAAAGTTATTTCCTTGATCCTGCCTTTGGTAATAACCCAGAGCTATTAGAATCTCAGTTACTCACCTGGAACAGTATCACCAGGGAGCCATGCTTTCTGACAGGAGAAAATCCTGTCTTTACTGGGAATGCTACAACTACTGTGTCATAAATCAAGAAGCTCTAATGGGTTGGGGGGAAGGGAAGCTGTTGTAAGGAAACATAATTAAACCACTCTTTGAAGGCAGTGTATGAAGGTAACTGAATCCATTTATCCCTTCGGTGAACTTCACTCTTATGTGTGTTTGCTAAGGCTGTATCAGAAAAGCAATTAGAGATGTAGCTTCTGCAGTTTCCTTGCTATCACTGAGGAGCAGCTAATGTCCTGTAAACACTTCTCTGTTATCTCATTAATTGAAGAAACACAACTCAAAAGGGAAGTGTGTTTACTTTCACGGTAATTAAAAGAAATATCTGAAAGGCTGGGGACTCAATATCAACCTGCCTGCCTTTGAGAAAGGGTGAATGACCTTAAATTTCCATTTAGCGTTAAGATATACAAATTCTCAACAGGAAGCTCAGAAGGGATCAAGTTAAATGTGTTAGATATAGGTTTGTCCTGTAAAGATTTGTAATTTCAGGAAACATTGTCTAGAACATAAAAGAAATATTAGTATCCTTAGACAAAGGAACTTCAAACCAGTAGCCAAGAAACATACAAGCAGTCTAGCAAATGTTTTGACGGTAGAAATGAAGGCTCATGAGCAATTCAGGAACAAATAGAGTAAAAGTCAAAACTGCTCCTCATCTGGAGTTAGCTGGAAAGACTTTGAGATTAGGTGCAATTTTAAGAGCTTTATAGGTTATGAGGGTATTGGAATTGGTGACTTCTATGCAGTACATCATGCATTCTAGAAAGATACAGAGACACTAAAATTTTAGACTGCAAAGAAATTCTTAGAAAACAAAAACTCAAAACACTCAACCAAATTTTCTCCAAGAATAAATTATGCCCTGAAGCACTGCAGCAATAATTTATTTGAATGGTCTGAAATAATGCATGGCTTCTCATAGTACCTAAACCGTGAGTGAAAAGAAAATGGGATTATTTGTACATCAAAGTACTTTTGGTGTAAATTACCAACAGTCAGATGCTCAGTAAATTACCAAAAGCCAAAATAGAGTATATGATTACAGCTTAGCTCCACAGCCTTTTCACTGTCTGCATTAGAATCCCAACTGTCCCCATGGAAAGGACTTTCTGGGTCAATTTACTTTAAAGTCCCAATCTCATTAAAGATGCTTAAGTGTTCAAGTCTATCTTAATTTTCTCAAATCATTTTTATTTTTATTTTTTTTAATGTTTTATTTATTTATTCATGAGAGTCAGAGAGAGAGAGAGAGAGAGAGGCAGAGGGAGAAGCAGGCTCCCCGCCTAGCAGGGAGCTCGATGCGGGACTCGATCCCAGGACCCTGGGATCATGACCTGAGCCAAAGGCAGACATTTAACCATCTGAGCCACCCAGGTGCCCTCAAATCATTTTTAATGAGTTGTTTACAAAAGCAAGAAACTAATGGATTTACCTGCATTTACCTCTTATATAATATATACAAGAATATCAAAAAAGCAGTAAAATACAGAGGACTTGTGAATGGCTAATTCAGGGTGGTGTTCAGTCTATGTTTAACAGGGAATATCTTTAATGTTTTCTTCAAATACTTATGAGACTCTAAAGTGACATTCTCAGGCAGTCAAAGTACAACGTAAGTAAGTAGCAAGAATCTAAACATAAAGTTATGTTAATAAAAATGGTCACATAGCCTTCCTATGAATTTGGTAAATGAGTATTGTCAAGAATAAATCCTAGCCAAAGCTCCTTTGCTAGCATAACTCAATCTAGCTTGCAAGATCATGCTATCTAATGTCATGAGTTCACTAAACAGTTATAAGAACTACTTGGATAATTCTCTTTTCCTGTGATACAATAACTTTAGTCAACTCTTGGGGTTATGTAAAAACTAAGAAAAGTAGGCAGTGATATGGGAATTGGCCTAATTTTCTGAGATTTAATCTTTCTTCCTTGGCTTCTTTGCCTTCTCTCAGAAAAAAATCATGAAGTGTAAGTCTTGGATCCTTTTCAATTAAACCAGGTTTCAGACCCACTTACTAGAAAAGACAGAAAATATCCCAATAGATCATGTACTGTATACTTTTATTTTTACAATTAATATCTCTAGTTACATAAGAAAAAAATAACTTAGAGGGAAATCAAGTGCTTAAATGTGGAAGAAGACAGGGTTCCAGCTGGGTTTCTAAAACAAAGCTTTACCCTTTGATTTATTCCTCTATTGTGAATACTTTGGCCTATCTCAGATTCCCCTTTTAAAACACAAATCCTCGTTGGATTGGGTTATACGTTAGTATATGAAAGCCTTTCATTCTGGACAGCATTTCTATGAAGAGGGCCTTACTTCATTTTACAGTTTCAAACAGGGAGATATAAAACCCAATTGAGTACTGAGATTTAAACCCTATCTTCTGACTCCTAAAACTGGATTTTGACCACTAGATCTGACTTAATGCCTTAATGCCTTAATGGGAATTATTTAAAGAAATGGGAATTTTAATGGAAAGATTGACATGATGGATTTGGACTTTGTTATTCTCCTCTCCCATCAAAGCAAAAACTTTGGTCCAATTCATTGAAAATTTATTGGGCATATCCTATGCTCAGGGCAGGGTGCTCAGTACTGAGAGTTACATACAGATGGGAAGAGTCCGTCCCTGTCCTCAAATAATTTCTATTTAGCATGAAAAATGAAAATATAATTAAATTCAACCAATCTGTGACAATCCAATATGTGGAGGCCAGCATTGTATCTTGTCCTATATATGTGTCATTAGGGAAACAGGAAGTGCTGTGGGGCAGGGACAAAGGAAAGAGTCTTATACTCATGAAGGAGCCTGAGGGAGACATGGCGACTGAGAGAGACGAGATATACAAGAGAAGGTGGAAAGGAGTCACAGATTTTCTTCACTTCCACAGCATTGCTTAAAAGAAACAGGACTCAGTTACCCAGCATATAGTACATTGTAAGTTTTTGTTGTACTGAACATAATAAAAAAATTTTTTTAATTTTAAAAAAATTTTTTAAAAAAGGAAATAGGACTCTTCTTTTGGTGTGTCTGTTTCCTGTATAAGTAGGCTTTGTGTGGCAAAGTCTTCTCCACCCAGAAACAATGTTAAGGGCAAAGACAAACCGTCATGGGAGAGTGTGAGACAGTTGAATGAAGCCTGAGGAAACAGGAGCCCACTGATGTTTAAGTACCCTGGAAGGTAAGAAACCTTCTGTCCCCTCCTCTCCCTGCCTTCAGGCCGTGTGCGTCTGAAATCTCCCTGACAAACCTTCCTTCTCTCCTGCCCCCCCCATCCCCCGGCAACGCTCATAAACCTGAAGCTCAACATATTTTAGAACTGACTTATTTGAATGGAGGATGGAGTTTATGGAAAACAAAAGGGAGTATTGTTTTTGGACTACCTGGTTCTTGCGAGCACATTGGAAGTATTCCCCGAGGCATGAGGTGAAATAAGACAGGACAAGAAAATAACCCGAGGGCAAAAGGGAGACAAATAAGTTTAGAAAGGTATATATGCCTTAGGGGAAAAGAGTACAGAGTCATCTGGTTTGGGAAGGAAAAATGAGAAAAGTTGGCAACCCAGGGACAGGAGGAGTTTCCACCTGTGAGCAAGAAAGAATATTTTCCTAGTTTGTACTCTTCAAAGTACACAGGAAATGACCATCAGTTTTTAAATCTGTCCTCAAGATTGCCTCTTTCTAGCAGTTTCTTATACATAGATTTTCTCATTTGAAAACTAGTTTATCTTGGTAACATTTACCACTTGCTGACTTTGTCTTCTCTTCCTGTGCTTTCAAAAATGTGGAGATTATATTACCCTAGGAAATCATACATGCAGCATCACATTGCGTCTTTGAAATGTTGCATATAGAGCTTGGAGATAGTCTCACTATGAGCACGGAACATAGGATATCTCAAATCCATTCAGGCTGCTGTAACAAAATTCCACAGACTTGCGTACCTTGTAAACAACAGAAATTTATTTCTCACAGTTCTGGAGGCTGGACATCTGAGATCAGTGTGTCAGCGTGGTTGCAGACTCTTCCAGGTTGTAGACTTCCTCCTTATGTTTCGCGTGGTGGAAGGGGTGAGCAACTCTCTGGGGTCTCTTTTATAAAGGCACCAATCTCATTCATGGGGACTCTGCTCTCATGACCTAATCACCTCCCAAATGTCCCACCTCCTCATAACATCACTTGGGGTATTACATTTTCAACATATCAATTTTGGAAGAACACAAATATTCAGACCAGAGCATAAGAGAACTCACAAAAGATTATTCCCCCCAAGGATGACTTTCCATGCTTTAAAATAACTCGTGTGACTTCCTAATAGAATAAAGTATCCAAAAAATAGAAAGGACAGGGAATTTGGGATTGAGAAGACAAGTAAGTGAACTTTTGAAGATACGAAGGGATTCTAATTCTCTCAGTTCAACATAGAATTTATTAATAATTATACTTGCTAAGGAAGGAACCATTTTTAGCTCCCCCTGAGTGACAAACATTTTGTACTGTTTGGTGATTTTATTAAGTTTTTAAAAAATCTGTAAGTTGAACAAAGTTATTCTCAAAAGACACTGAAGAAATGGGTCTCTGAGAGTTGACATAGTAATTAGAAGAATCAAGCTTTGAATCCAGCTTGTCTGATACCTAGTGTCTCTGTATGTTTATACTTCCAAACTAACAAACTCAGAGGTCTACAGGACTCAGTCAAAAAGTGGGAGGGTTAGATCAGCGTTGGCAATTCTCAAGTTGTGGGGGAGTGGAGATTATAGTGCTTCACCTACCTAATAGTAGTACAAAAAAAATTTTTTTTAAACATTAAGTATGCCCCAGAAAGGAGGGTGGGGGAGAAAGCTGCCCTGAAGGTCACCAGTTTGTGACTGCATCATAATAAACTACTTCATTAATTTCATCTCTTTAATATAGACATGGCCTTGAGGTAATTTTCGCTTGGGTTTAATATTTGTTTCTCAAATAAAAGTCTGTATTTACCTCCTCCCTATAATAAAAAAGTAAATGCCTTTATCCTTAGCAGGAAAGCAGCTTTACAAAACAGGCAAATATGCCAGTGGTGTTCAGATTACTTTTTCCACGGGGGTATAGCTCAGGGGTAGAGCATTTGACTGCAGATTACTTTTTCCACTAATATTCTTGCTAATATGTCATAAGAAACAGTGGCTGCACGTGAGTTTGGCAGAATGCCACAAGGGAATACAATACCTAATGCCTGAAGTTTAACTTTCTGCATGGAACACTCACTATAACCACCACAGAATCCTAGAAGCCGTGATAGACATGTACCAGTTGCACAAGTTTGAAACCTTGTATGTGTGCTGACATTATCATTGTTCCGGGACACTCCATGGATTGAAGATAGAGAACAAAGCATTGCCACTGCATTAGAAATAACAAATGTTAGTTCAAAAGCGGGGGAAGACGGGGGGGAAAGATGTGGATGAGAAGACAAATGTGTGATAAGAAAAGTACATAAATTCTTTGCACATCGAATAAGCTTTTGAGGAAAAGTTGTTCTTTATATAAAACATGCTTTTTAAAGTAGGATTAAGACTTGATTTATACATGTTTGGCAAGATTATTGAATTTCCATAAAATATCTAATTTGGTGAATACTGGACTAGTCAGAAATATCCACTTGAATCAGATATGCTCTTTTGTTCATATCCTCTGCCCACAGTTGATTTGTCCCTACATTTAGAATCAAATATAATTTCAGTTGACTAAAACAAGATTATATAGAAATATGACAATAAAGGAACAGTCTACACAATCTATTATTTTAATTACACAAAGAAGGAGAACACAATAAGATTTGTCTGCTAACAATAGTCTCAAAATGAAAAGGGAAAGCACATTGAGGAAAATATGCCTGTGTTCTTTATTATTGTTGTGATCACTAAAACATTTCCTCATTGTTTTCTTTTCCTTAGGATTTTTGTTAAATAATAAAGGATTTGTTAAGGGGTTGATATCCAAAATACATAAAAAATTTATACAACTCAATAACAAAGAGACAATCCCATTAAAAAATGGGCAAAAGACTAGACAGTTCTCCAAAGAAGACATAAGAGTGGTCAACAAGTACCTGAAAAGGTGCTCAACAGTATTAATCATCAAGAAAGGCCAATCAGAACCATGATGAGCTAGCACTTCACACCTGTTCAAATGATTATTATCAAAAAGACAAGAGCTAAGAAGTGTTGATGAGGATGCAGAGAAAAGAGAACTCTCGGTACACTGTTGGTGGGAATGCAAACTGGTGCAGCTGCTGTGGAAAACAGTATGGAGGTTCCTCACAAAATTAAAAATAGAGCTACACCATGATCTAGCAATCCCACTTCTAGGTATCCTTTCAAAAATTGAAATCACTATCTCAAAGACAGATTGGCACTCCCATGTCCCTTGCAGCATTATTCACAATAACAAAGACACAGAAATGACCTAAGTGTCCACTGAACAATGAATGGATAAAGAATTTTTGGTATATACACAATGGAATATTACTCGGCCACCAAAAAGGAAATCCTGGTGCAACAACACAGGTGGACCTTGAAAGTATTATGCTAAGTGAAATCAGTCAGAGAAAGACAAGTGTTGTACGATGGCACTTATATCTAGAATCTAAAAAAACCCAAACTCATGGATACAGAAAACAAATCAGTGGTTGCCAGAAGTGGGGTGGGGATTGGTGGGATAGGTGAAGGTGGTCAAAAAATATATAAACTTACAGTTATACAATAAGTGAGGCCTGAAGATGTAATGTTCAGCATGTGATTCTAGTTAATACTGTATTGTGTACTCAAAAGTTGCTACGAGAGGAGACATTTAATGTTCTCACCCTAAAAACAAGAACAAATAACACAGTGAGGTGATGGTTGTGCTAACCTTATTGTGGTAAATATTTCACAATATAACACACATTAAATCATCACATTGTACAGCTTAAACTTATACAATGTTTAATGTTTATTATCAAGAAGGGAGAGAAGGAGGATCTTCACAAGCACCTCAAACTTAACATTTCTATTCAAGCTTTCATTTTTTTTTTTCTCATAGAATACTGCAGGAACATTCTAAGTGGTCTTGCTATCACTGTTCTTCATTACCTCCAATATATCCTCTCTACTGATTCTATAGTGTTTTTTCCTAAAACAAGAAGCCAGACATCTCACCCCACTGTTCAAATCAAGGCAAATATCAAATCTTACCTAGCTCCCAAATGTGACATACAGGTCTTCATAATTAGGCTCCCTCACACTCTCCCTACTACTACAATATGCGCCCTGTGTCTCACTGCCCCTCCTGTCTCTCTGGTTACATCATACTATTCCAAAGTTTGATTATATCATGCTTTATTCATCCCCTTTTGTATGACATACACTGCCTCTTTTGTCAAGATATTCCATCCCCCGTGACTTCACTCTACTATAAACTGGGGAACTTTGGTGACTTTGGGAACCTCTACTCATCCCCCAAGATACAGTCCATATATCACCTCCTCTCTAAAGCTTTCCCCAGCCACTTATTTTTCCTTTCTCTTAGGTTGCCATATAACTGTTACTAAAGTGATAATCCTGTAAAATGTCTTCTTGTTTCTCCATAGGAAGGTGAGAAGACTATAACTCATTTGTGTATTATCTAGTGGTCTCCTAGCACTGGCTAATACCAGCATCTCACCTCATCATTGTCTTGTGAGAGATGATCATAAAATATTCAGTACTTTGGAAGCTGTTTGTTCAATTATTAGTGGCTTGAAATTGATTGTGGTATGAGTACTTACACCACAAAATTGACCACCACCACATATAAGAACTCTTTTTTTTTTTCTTGAAGAGGTGGTTTGTGAGCATATCTGGGTTTATCCCCCCTAATCTGACAGAGTCCCTGTGTATTCAGTGGAATTGCTTGAGTTATTAATGTGATTTCAGTTAGCTGAAAATTACTTGGGCATAAATGAAACAAAGTTAACTATAGGAACAATGGTGTAATTTTATATATTATGATTTGAATGATAATCGGATTACAAAAAATAAGTATAGATTTCAGCTTTATAAGTACATGGAGATTTTCTTCCAAGGCAACACGATTGGTAGGCCAGGTAATAAGTGGCTCAGTGCAGGGATGTTTGCTTATTTATCTTTAGGTCATTATCCATCATGTTGGATCTGGCATGTGGTTGATCCTCATGAAATTCTTATTAAGCACATTTCCACATGAAAAACCATAGAGTATATTTCTCTATCTGAAGGGTTGGGTATTTTTATCCACTCATATAGAATCACTGCTGGGAAATGGCAGCACCCATATGGTAAAATTTTTGTTCAGAAATAAAAAATTAAGTTGGTTTAAAGCAAATAAGAAATTGCTGTTTCTCCAGGACTTGGAGCTTGGCACTTGATTTGTAAGAATATTATATATTGAGCATTTTATTTGTTTGCTTATTTTTATAGTACCCATATATATTATATGTAATAACAATATTTACATATTAACTACTTATAATTTATATAATTTCTTTTTTTAAAAAGATTTTATTTGTCAGAGAGAGAGAGACAGCACAAGCAGGGAGAGTGGCAGGCAGAGGGAGAAGCGGGTCCCTGCTGAGCAAGGAGCCCAATGCGGACTCAATCCCAGGACCCTAATCATGACCTGAGCTGAGGGCAGGTGCTTCACTGACTGAGCCACCCAGGCGTCCCTATAATATCTTGTCGTGAGTAAATATACCTATGTTAGTAACTGTAATACTGTAACTAAACAGTTACTTAGAATAGATGGGAAAAAATATTTATGTGCAGGATAACCAAAATTTTTTCGCTTACATTTGTGTTTAGTTTTTTATCCATTTCAAAAGTCATATGTAAGTTACATTACTGGTTGTCAGTTTTCACATCAGTATCACCAGAGGAACTGTTTAAAACAGTGGCTCTTAGGGGCGCCTGGGTGGCTCAGTTGGTTAAGCAACTGCCTTCGGCTCAGGTCATGATCCTGGAGTCCCGGGATCGAGTCCCGCATCGGGCTCCCTGCTCAGCGGGGAGTCTGCTTCTCCCTCTGACCCTCCCCCTCTCATGCTCTCTGTCTCCCATTCTCTCTCTCAGATAAATAAATAAAAAAATCTTTAAAAAATAAAATAAAATAAAACAGTGGCTCTCACTGCATACATGATGAAAGCCACAGAGACATATGCAAACCAGCTCAGGCTTACAACTACCATTTTGGATAAAGTTTGTCCAACACATTCATTTTATAAATGGGGAAGTAATGCCAAGAGAGGCTGATTTGATTTGTTCATCTTCATAAAACTGGCTGGGGGCACAGCCAGGATTTTAACTTAGGTGATTGTTAAGTTGTCATGTTTAATGGTATATAAGCTTTTGAGTGCGTGTATGAGTGTTGGCTGTAGGGAAGCTAAGAATGCTATTCAGGAATTATTAAAAACTAGAGAACAAAAGAAGAAACACTGTAAACTTGAGGAATCTAATTAGCAATTCAGTCATGAACTGGGTGCCCAGAGAGAGATTACCACTACTTGAATGACAAGCAAGTTACAGACTCAAGCCAACAGCTCATCATTGGGTGATTGAATATGCACTTTCCCAGATTATTTATTTTTGGGGGAGGTATGTGTGTTCTTTATACATTGTGTGTTTTATCCATTACTGTTTGTTTTATTAAGTAATTTTGAGGGGTGCCTGGGTGACTCAGTTGGGTAAGCATCCTACGTTTGATTTTGGCTCAGGTCATGATCTCAGGATTGTGAGATCGAGCCCCAGTTCAGACTCCATGCTGGGCATGGAGCCTGCTTAAGTTCGTCTCTCTCTCCATCTCTATCTGTCTCACCACCACCCCCCCCACCTCTCTCTCTCTAATTAAAAAAAAATAAAATAATTTTGAACTTCCTACCATAACAAAGCAAGATCACTTTCTGTATTGTCCTCTTATTTCTGATTTCATATTTTATGATTGTGCAAAGTTAAGGAAGATCATTAATAAACGATTTTATCAAGTTACTTTACCATTGGTACATACTAAGGGTTTGAAAAATGGTTCTCAACATATAAATGATTCTGTCACACTTGAATATTTTTCCTATAAGCTGTCCCATTTCCTCCATCTCTTACAGAAGGAATTTTGGAAATCTATTTCAGATCAATTTACCTGAGCCTTGAAAACCCTTTGAAGAGGGTCTTTTTCACATATTTTGGGCAGAATATTTCCCCCCAAATTTTCCCTTGATTTTGCAGGAAAATCAAGATATTCCTTATAACTTAGGTTAAATATGTCTCACAGCTTACGTTTGAAATTTATGGCCATAGAATACACAGTCTAACTCAAGTAATATTCATAGTTTGTCATAGTGGATAACCACTTCCAAACTTTGAAAGTCCCACCGTCTCCAGTCAACTTTTTGTAACAGTTGTCTCAGTGGTGTTAATTCCATAATTCAAGGGGTAGACTTGCTGGAATAAAAAAAGTATCATTAAGTTCTTACTGAGGGTAGAGACCATCATCTTTATCTCATCAGCACTTAGCACAATGCCATGCACAAATAAATTGTCAATAAATGTTTATCACTTTCAGTTAGATTAAAAAAATGAGTTCTGCAAAACAAAAATGATCTCGGCTCTCCTGCAGGGTTCATTTTTTTAAAAATGTCTTTTAGTTTATAGTCTGAATCATTATATTTTAATAAATATTTCTTTTTTTTTTTTTTTTTTAAAGATTTTATTTATTTATTTGACAGAGAGAGATACAGCAAGAGAGGGAACACAAGCAGGGGGAGTGGGAGAGGGAGAAGCAGGTTCCCCGCAGAGCAGGGAGCCCGATGTGGGACTCGATCCCAGGACCCTGGGATCATGACCTGAGCCGAAGGCAGACGCCCAACCGACTGAGCCACCCAGGCGCCCTATATTTTAATAAATATTTCTATACTATTATATTAGACATGTATTATCTACTTTTTTAGTTTATTAGATTACTTAAAAACAAAAATAAATGATTTAGAAAAATAAAGGTTTTTTTTTTTTTTTTTAATACAGGGACAATTTCAGAATCTTCTTTCAACTACTTAATGTTTATTGACAACTAAAAATATTTTTGTACTAAAATCTCCAGGGCCTAAAATTCTTCAGGAAAATAAATTAGGAACAATTACCCATTTGTTACAATGCCCACATTGTAACCTACTGCTGACCAAACACATGTGTACTATTGTCCAGTATTAGGGAAGGTTTGCTGAGATTCTGACTTAATTTACTTCTTCCTTTAACTGTTGCTCATGTGAGATTCTTGTGAAATAATGAAGAGTGGAAATAAGTAGCCATCAAATGGCCACCATTAAACTTCTATTTATTTTAATGGATTGTAAATTATTTTTGTACCTCAGGGATAACTAAAGATTAGTGATTTAAAAAGTAAAAGATAAGTATGAAATAAAGTGGAAAATAAAATTATGCAAAAAAGCTTTTTTAGTTCATTAGTCAAAATAAAATTTTATCAGTTAAATGAAACTGATAGAGCATTCTCAATTGAGAATTCTCAATTCTTAGAAAAGATTAAGATATTTTATATAATTCTGTTAAATTATCATCTTTATTAATTATGTAGTTTAATTCTGCAGTCAGCATCTTCAGTGATAATGAACATCTTAAAGCTTGACTCTAGAAATGTTTATAATAAAATTCT
Source organism: Phoca vitulina (assembly GCF_004348235.1). Classification (NCBI taxonomy): domain Eukaryota; kingdom Metazoa; phylum Chordata; class Mammalia; order Carnivora; family Phocidae; genus Phoca; species Phoca vitulina. The sequence goes on from NW_022589718.1 coordinate 23,116,421, forward strand.
TCAAATACCCAATTATACAAATATGATATATACTTTTAATTATATTTATCTCCTGATTTTTCCTCTATTGTTCCATTATATTCATTGTCATCTTTGATATTACTTTGGGGTGTATTTTCAAGTTTCAAATGTTCAGATGTAGGTTTATACTGATTTTAAGATACTAATTATTTAATTCCCAGATAGTTGGATGTGTTATAATATGTAATTTACATTGTAATAAGACAGCAAAATGCAATTAAATTGAACACAAGAATCAACTGCCTATTTTTATTCCAAAAAATAAAATTTTTTAAAATGCTTATGAAAATGAAAATTTTAAATATAGTCGTAATGAAACAAAATTTTCTTATAGGAGTAATATAAACACCTAAGCAACAATTTACTTCACTATCTAAATAGAAAGGGACTATATATAAGTTGATATAACTATATCTGAAAATACTTATATGCAAATAAGTAGATAAATGGAGAGAATTTTATTAATAAGACTATCAGATCAGAGGTAGAAATCTAGGAATTCATTCTACTTCCTGCTTCCTAAATATTATTTTTGTTTTGTTTTGATTTAGATTTACATTAATCTTCCATGATAAAAATACTAGTAAGTTGTGTGTAGTAATGCTTTGAATTAATGATAATACCATACTCAACAAATATTTATTGAGCACCAACTATGGTCAGGCACTAAACTAGACTCTGGGATACAGCCATGAATAAAATAAGGTTCTCTGTCCTTGTGAAGTTGTATGTACATATGTGTATTGAAGGGGGTTTGGAAAGAAGGAGAGCAGATAATAAAGTGATTGACATATACAATATTTTGTAAGTTATCTAATATGATAAATGCTGTGGGGGATGGGCAAAAGGAAACACTGGGAGTGGCATGGCAATTTTTATCTGTGTGGTCAGGAATGGCCTCATTTAGAAGCTTAGATATTGGGGGCGCCTGGGTGGCTCAGTTGGTTAAGCTTCTGCCATCAGCTCAGGTCATGATCCCAGAGTCCTGGGATTGATCCCAGAGTCAGGCTCCCAGCTCAGCAGGGAGTCTGCTTCTTCCTCTGCCCCTCCCCCTGCTTGTGCTCTCTCTTGCTCACTCTCTCTCAAATAAATAAATAAAATCTTTAAAAAAAAAAAGTTGAAATATCAGTATCAACAGAAAGACAATGAATCTTATGGATGTGCATATGTTGAAAAAGACCACAACAGGTAGAGGGTAAGTCAGAGCCAAGGCCCTGAGGAATGTGTCCAGGATGATTAAGGAATGGCTCCAGTATGATCAGGACTGAAAGAATGAGCAGCAAGGCAGTAGGGAATGACATCAAAAAAGTAACATGGGATCAGAGCAGATTTTCCTTGTACTCTGAGATGCAAAATAATTTGAGGCTGTGAGCTGAGAAGTGATGCAACCTGTTCATTTGAACAGGGTCACTCTGGCTGTTGACTATGAGAATAGACCATAGGAAGGCAAAATGGGTAGAAGTGAGAGAACATTAAAATAATCCAGTTAAGGGATCATAATGTCTTTCAGCCAGAATACCACCAGTGGAGGTGGTAAAGTGTGATCAGATTTGGATATATTTTGAAGACAGAGCCAGCAGTTTTGCTGATGGACTAAATATGTGAGAATTAGGGGAGTCAAGACTGTGATTTCAAACCCAAACAACTAGAAAGGTGGAATTGCTATCAACCAAGATGGGGAAGACTGTAGGTAAATTGGGTTTTTTGTTTGTTTTGTTGGGGGGAAAATAACATTGGAGCTCATTTTCGGACATGTTGCACGATAGATAGATAGATAGATAGATAGATAGATAGATAGATAGATAGATATAAATTTGGAGTCCCAGGAGAGGACCAAGTTGAAGATATAAATTTTGAAGTAGTCAGTATATAGATTGTTTTAAAGCTATGGGATTAAATAAGATCTCCACTAAAGAAAATATAGATAGTAAAGAAATTCAAGGACCCGCACTGGAAGCAGTCCAGCCATAAAAGTCCTGTCAGGCACAGAGGAAACAGCAAAGGAAGCTGAGAAAAAGTGACCAGTGAGGTGAAAAAAAACCAGAAAGTGGGGGAGGGCCTTGGAAGCTGAGTGAAAAAAGTGGTGTTTTTGTGTTTTTGTTTTTTAAGATGGAAGATGTGCTCACCTACATCAGATGCTACCAAGAGATTAACATGGAGGCTGCAAATTAACTGTAGGATACAGCAATGGCATGGTTATAGGTGAGCTTGACAAAAGTAGTTTTTATGGAGTAAGTGAGGGTAAAAACCTGGTTGGATTGGTTTGAAGGGGGGCCGGCAGAAAAGTTGGCAGTTGGGAGAAAATAAAATTTCCGAAGACTATTGCTACTAAAAGAGACACGTGGGGCGCCTGTGAGGCTCAGTCATTAAGTGTCTGCCTTGGCTCGGGTCATGGTCCCAGGGTCCTGGGATCGAGCCCCACATCGGGCTCCCTGCTCAGCAGGGAACCTGCTTCTCCCTCTGCCTGCCGCTCCCCCTGCTTGTGTTCTCTCTCTCTCTCTCCCTTTCTCTCTCTCTCTCAAATAAATAAAAAATAAAAGAGACACATAAATGGGACCAGGAGAAGAAAATAGAGTTAAGAGAGAGTTTCGTTTTTAGATAGGAGAAATACCATGTTTGCTGATGGGAGCGATCTGGCAGAAGAGGGGAGAAAAGATGATTTAAGGGGCTGTGGGGAGATTTGCTTTAGCCATATTTTGGTGTTCCAGTGGAGGAGCTGAGTTTAAACAGCAGCACAAGTATTTCAGGAACAGAGACACAGGGAGAGCAGAGCACAGAACAGATGCTGGGCTGAGCATTTGTCACGGAAAGAGCTTGTGGAGGGTCTCTTCTAGAGGCATCTGTTTTATCAGTTGAATAAGAATCCAGGTTATGAGATGAATGTAAGGGTAAGAAAGGAGGTTTGGAGGCTTGACAAGAGAATGGAGAGTATGAAATAGTCATCTAGTTGAGTATGAAAGGGAATGTACTGGGAGAATGCGTTATAATTCCTGAGCAGCATTAAAAACCCACTTGAAGTTCGTTGTTGTGAACTGAGAGGGAGAGTATCAAGACAGCAAACCATGTCACATACTTCTTGCTGTGTGTTTCGCTCATTGTCTGATTCCCAACCCTAGTGAGGAAGCCAAGAGATTTACGGGCATTCCGGGCTCCTCAGGTCCAATGCTGGTGAAGAGACTGCCTTTTATTAGGAGTGGGTACAACAAAACTCAGGGAAATTGCAGAGTTGAGTTGTGTGGGGGATTGAGACATGGAGACTTCTAATTATTATAATGGTTTGAGTACAGACTCTCTTCATTCACTCAACCAGTATTTATTGAGGGCATTAGGCACTGAGAATACAATAGTAAACAAAAAATGTAAGAGTTTACAAACAACATATTCTAAAGAATTCTAAAGAATATACATCTAGAAGGAATATCATCCCAGAAGGAAGGTCTAAGATACAAGTGTAAATGGTAAACGAAAACATGTTCCCTGCAAAAAAAAAAAAAAAAAAAAAAATCCACATAAGATAGTAATAACAACAATGCTTAATTTGTGGGAATAAATGAAAACAGAAATTCTGTACAAGAAGGGACTATCAGAGGTGCCTGCCTGGCTCAGTTGGAAAAACGTGAGACTCTTGATCTTGAGGTTGTGAGTTCAAGCCCCACATTGGGTGTAGAGGTTATTAAAAAAATAAATAAATAAACTTAAAAAAAAAAAAAAAAAAAAAAGAGAAGAGACTATATTTGAGAGGAGTTGTCAGCCTTCATTGGTATCATTGTCCCACCAGAGAGGAATGTTTCATGTATCTCTCCTGTGCTGCTTCCAAGACTTTTTCTTTGTCTTTGGTGTTCAGCAATTTGACTGTATGTCCCATTGTTGTTGTTTTGTATATGTTTGTTTTTTCCAAGCTTGCTTAGAGATAACTGAATTTGCTGGATCCCAATATTTGCCGTTCATCAAATTTTTGAAAATCTTCCTCATTCTTTCTTTAAATATTTCTTTTGGCTATTCTCTCTTTGTTCCTTCTGGAAGCATAATTACAAAGGACATTCAGATGTTGTCTTAGAGGTCACTGAGACTGTTCATTCTTTGTTCCAATTTTTTTTCCCTTTTCCAGATTAAATACTTTCTAATGACCCATCTTCAAGTTCACTAACTGACCATTTCTTCTGCAATTACCAATTATCTATTAAGCCCATCCTATATTTTTTTTCATTTTAGATATTGTACTTTTCAGTTTTAGAATTTCCATTTCATTGCCATTTCTATTCTGCTAAGATTTCTCATCTGTTTATGCATCAAGACTATCTTTTCCTTTTAAATCCATTAAAATTTTCTAGTAGAGGGTGTAATATTTTTATCTGTCAACTTCACTGTCTTGATTATAGGGAGGCCTGTTTTTATTGATTGTTTTTCTCTCAACTATGGGTCTCATATTCTCCTTCCCTTCAAATGCTGGTAATTTTTAGTGGACATTGTGAATAATAGATCTCAGTGATTATGTATTCGGTTATCTTCCTTCACATGTTGATTTTTGTTCTAGAAGACAGTTAATTCAGCTGCACAAGCCTTGTCTCCCCTGCAGTATGCAGCAGCTGAAATCCAACCCTCCTGTTCTCCCCTCATATGCATATATGCATAGTTGAGAGACCAGCCAAGGATTTGGGTGGAGTTTGTATACAGATCTGGGGGCATCTGCCTTTGCTCTTTCCTTCTGGAATTTTACACTTCATTTTGAAGCACCTATAAGAACCCCCCAAATCAGACCTCTGTTATCTGGCTTTTTTTAAGTTTGTAAACTGGGGCTATATGTCTAAATTCTGGGTGCCCCATACCAAGTGGACAAGGTGGTGTTCTTAGGCAAAAGCCACATAAAGGCAAATGTCACCCAGTATGTCAAGGGTTGTTTTCCCTTCATTATCTCCTTGATATTGGTCACTCTCCTGTGACTTCAGATACTTTTGAAATATTTTAAATAGTTTTAAAAAAAGATTTCCCCACCCTGCCCGGAGAGCTTAATCTGATATTAGCTACCTTGCCATTATTCTATTAATTGAATTTTTATGCTCAGTTTTTAACTGGACACATGGCATATATTCGGTACTCAAAATTGATAAATCAATTACTAGGTATACGACTGTTTAAGCAGTTTAGAAGACACTGTTATATGTTGTCAGCCACATATGTCTTTCAGTATGTCTTGAAAATGATAGTTAACGTCCGTGTCATGCAGTTTGAGTTTTAGGATAAGTTCAGAATTGTTCGGAGTAAAAGTAGAGTAATATTTTGGATAAATTTAAACCTGATGTGGCTTTTAGTAGAAAAATAGTCTAGCTTGGTTAAGTAAATAGCCAGGTTATAAAGATTTCAGATGGTTGGGAAGAATAACTGACACTCTAAATGCCCTTAAATTTCTGTCGAAGGAGTTGAGGGCAATTTAAGGAAAAGTGAAGGGGTGAGCTAATCTCCTTAACTATTTATGGTAACGTATTAGAAAAACACATTTTCAGGGACAAGAGTGATGTAAAATAGAATGGATAATTCTAATAGAAATGTACATAATACTCTCTGGTGGATGTTTGCCTTTTATGTTGAAACTGTTTATAGATTATTAAATATATTTATAACTCCTGTTTGTAAACTCTAAGTTTTCTGTCTGTAATTATGTCATCTTTGTTCACACAAACCCTGAAGTCCTTATGGTCCATCCCTGTTTAACCCAAGGATGGAATGGAAATGTTTATCATGTCCTTAAAGACTCTGAATGATTTTGATCCTGTTCTACAGGACAGATTAGAGAATGGAGCTTTCTGCAAAATTCAAATATAAAGGTTTTCTCCCCAGTCATAGAGTATTGGGGCGTTTGGAGGGCAGTGTCACATTCCTGAGAGCAGATCTTAGAGCTAGTGTAGTGACGAACCAGAGTCCTTATATTGAGAGTTATAATTCCTAGCCTCATATTGCACCCAGGAATAAAATGGAAGCCCCCCCCCCCCCCCCCCCCCCCCCCCGGAACCTAAGTGATGGCCAGTCTTCTAAAATACCAACTGCCAAATGGTTTCTGCTACTTTTTTTTGCTAAGGAATTGCGGGTCCACCTTTTTACTGATTTGCCTGGATCAGCTCAAAGATTGTCATGGCATCCGTCTCTGACAGGATAAAAGGACAGAGGGCCCCTTTCCTAAGGAGATAGAAGAGCCAACAGTGATTCTAAATGCCTTCATCTCAAACTTTAAGCTATTTGTCACTGCTTTTTGCCATTTGTCACAACCTTTAGGCTATGTGTTCGCAAGAGCGAACAGACACAGACACTTCAGCCACAGGGATAATGAAAAGAACTTTCACATTGATAAAAATCAAGGCAAATATCTCCCCACGAGGGACAGTCAACAACACAGCAAAGTCTTTCACTTTGGGGCATACTATCGTTGTAATCTGATCATGCTATTTTGCCCACCTCATCCTGAAATCTCTTTGGGCTGCCACAGCTCTGTCAACCCTCTTCTTCTATGCTTACTTGGGTTGCACTGATTTTCCTGAAGGCTGGACATTCACTGGGGTGGCAGTGGGGACAGAGGTGGGGTATTGCAGAAACACTAGTCGTAGTGAAGTCACAGTTCTGCACCTATCACCGAACCCAAGCCAGCACCGATGATGTAATAAAGAAATTTCATACCATTTCTGAGTACAAAAATAAGTTTTGGCAGATGAAGCTTGAGCATCAGAATATTGGGATTTCCAGGATAATATTAAGGTTTGTGGGACAGATAATAAAAGAAAATACTTCAGAAAACCGTGGGTCATGTCAGAATATTTAGAGCATATGGTCGCTCTGGGTGTAGTAAATAGTGCAATGGTTTATTAGAGGATTGCTGTGGGATGTGTTCTTTACAGCTTCCGTAGACAGGGAGTCAGACCACGTAAGGCTCTGCTATGATTGCTTCAGTGGACAAGGCCCACAGAGAGCCTTTTATGCCCCTCTTGGTGACATAAAACTACCTGGTGTGATTTGCTCAAGAAATGAGTGGGTCAAAATCAACAAAGCAGAGATTCTTTTGTGTTACAGTCTATGAAAACAAAATAAATTAATTAAACAAATAAAATCATAAAGAGCATTTAGTCTGCATTTTCTCCACACACTCAGGGCTGTCCCCAGATTGTGGGGTTTCAACAGCCTGGCAGAGAACAATTTGGAAGAATTCCTCTACTAAAACAACATGCTCAAGAGAGTAAAGCATTCCTAAGTGATTGGAGCACTCACTTCTCCTCTTATCCGGGGAGCCAAATGACACCCCTTAGGTAATAAATTTCTGCTTTTGATTTTAAGATCCTACAGGGCAGGATAATTCTCTTTGTATGGTTCCTGGAACAGCACTGCGCACATTGGAACATTTAATCAGTGCTACTTGATAATGAAGATAGGATTTTACAGCACAGAATCAAATTGGTCCTGAGAGAAAAATATCTAACTCTCGGAGCTAAGTGCTTTCTTCTTAGTTGCTGAGTTGTCTTCCCTGGCCATCATTGTGAAACATGCTCGGGTAAAGAGCCACTTTCACTTACCTTGAACCTCCCCAAGGTCAGGTCCAGGGATGACTAAAAATAGCACACAGATTACATGGTCCACTTCACTTAAAAATCTCAAAAACTAACAGGGATTCTTGAGGGGTAACCCATACTTAAGGCCATTTTGCAGGAAAGTCATGTTGTCCCCAAACTGCCACAAATTGAGAAGCACTCAAGACCCAGAGGTCCTTAAAATATCTTGAGAGACTATTGAAAAGATAATTCACCTCCAACATCAAGGACGTAATTCCTTTTACCATGTGAGAGAATACAATAAGCACTACATATCCACTCATTAGACTCACATTTCCAAGTGCAGTCAAGAGTCCCGACAAAGCTGTCAGGGTCCAAGGGCAGCCGCGCAGTCCGAGGGGAGGAGCAGGCATGTCTGGATAGGATTCCTAAGGCTGGTTCTCATCTGGTCTTCCTCTTCCTCCATTCCTGCCTAGACCGCTTTTCAAATTTGACTGGGGCGCTGGGGTGGCTCAGTCGATTAAGCGTCTGACTCTTGATTTCAGCTCAGGTCACGATTTCATGGGTCATGGGATGGAGCCCCACATCAGGTTCTGCGCTCAGCAGGGAGTCTGCTTCTCTCCTTCTCCCTCTCCCTCTGCCCAACCCCCAAATAAATAAATAAATCTTAAAGAATATCTTTCTAAATTTGACTAATTCTATGAGCTACCCAGTATCCTTCCCACGTTGTTCTTTTCTCTGTAAATTAACCAGTTTCTGCTTACATTTTTTTTTAATTTAAGAACCCTGACTAGTAAAAATGGGTGCTTTATGAATATCTTCATGAACAAGATGCATTGATAAATACAGGGAAAAAAACAGAACTATATTTATTATATAATACCACTTTTATTTAAAATATATGAATATGTGTACAGGAAAATAGAAAAATGTCTGTTCAATATCTAATAGAGGCTGATATCTGGAAGAGTAGTATTATAGGTATCTTTAATTTACCTCAGACATTTCTATGTTATTTTTCATTTTTTTTTTTTTAAAGATTTTATTTATTTAATTGACAGAGAGAGAGAGATAGTGAGAGAGGTAACACAAGCAGGGGGAGTGGGAGAGGGAGAAGCAGGCTTCCCGCCGAGCAGGGAGCCCGATGCGGGGCTCGATCCCAGGACCCTGGGATCATGACCTGAGCCGAAGGCAGTCGCTTAACCAACTGAGCCACCCAGGCGCCCCTGTTATTTTTCATTTTTAACCAAAATCTATTACTATAAAGTAAGATATAAAAATACTCATTTCTCTAGAGAAGTTCACAAAGAACAAGTATTTTCACAAATTTCCTAATCCATAGACTCTTGCAGCTTCAACTGTTACATATGGAGAACAACAGTGTATTAAATACTAATGTCCACTGGTGGAGGGGGAGGAACAAGAGTTAAGACCTGTTACAATGGGCATGGGGTGGGGTTACAAGTAACAATATAAGTGGTGAGTGGCTATTTATTAAAGAAAATTAGAACTAAAATTTTAGCATGTTTGTATGTGTGTGTGTGTTTGAGAGAGAGAAAATAGTAGTTGGCCCTAAAATTCAGAAAGAGGAGGTCAAAATGAATAAATGTCTATTAATGAAGCTTAGATACAAACATTCCACCAATAATTCCAAGAAAATCAAATATCCTTTACTAGCACAGAGGCCCTCATCACTTAGAACATGCAGTATAGGACGGATGAGAACACCGTGGGTATTTTGTAATCAAAAGCATAAGACTATATGATCTTCTCAAAGGAAGAACAATTTTAAATCTACTGAGATGTTCATACGTGAAAAATTAGAAAAGAACAATCAAAGTCATGCCATAGGAGCAATATTAAAAGCACAGCGGATTACAGTAGCGGTGGCTTATTTCCCCCTCATGGTGTGTGGGCACGGTGACTCAGGGCAGTTTCCTCCCACACCTCCTTCATTACTAGGCTCAGGATGATGCAACTGTATCTGGAAAATGGATAGCCTTGGCAGAGAGAAATAAAATGGCAAAATATTCACTGGATCTTAAGGCTCTCTCTTAGAAGTGACGTGTATTACTTCTACCCACTTTCCATTGGCCAAAAGAAATCATAAGGCCAAGTCTAATTTTAATTCCTACAGGGAGAGGCTGTGAGAATTTTAAACAATAATACCTTTAATCACAAGGGTGTACATCATTGATCCTAATTATAAAGTTCACCAGCAAAGAACACTCAGGTAAATTAATAGCTTATTCCTGTGATTTTACTATGCAAATTATTAAAACTATGTGCACACCTGAAAACTCAATGCATTTAATATAATCATATCTTTAAAAATGTTTATTGTTTATATCATAAAATGATAGTGTAATTAATGCTGAAAAGACTTTATCTAACTTCTAAAACTGTTTTCGTTTTCATACTGTTAAATAAATCTTGATGTATAAATTTTAAGTCTGAGCCTGACTTAAATTTCAAAATTAGTCAAGCTGAATAAATAACTTGGGTGGTGGGGGAATAAAGGTAGGGCAAAATTAATAACATATATATTTCTCTGGCTGAGAATTCAAATTCACCAAAACAAACAAACGAACAAAAACACTAGCAAACATTAAGTTCTAGTAGATATCGGGTACTGCAACAGGTTATTTTACCAACATTTTTTTTCATTAACTTTTCCTTAAAAATTCTTTGGGTAATTTATTTTTTTGCCAATGAGAAAGTGTATTAAATTCATTAGCTGTTAAGTGTCAAAATGACACTTAAACCCAGAATATCTGACTCCTAAGTTCATTGTTTCTTTATTTTTTCTATCCACACATTTAAGGATCTAAAAGGCTGTGCATAAAATATATAAGAGAGTGCCAAGGCTTGAGATCAAACACAGAGAAATTCTCTAACATCTGGGCTATAGCATCCAGAGACATTTGGCCGGAGATAATTTGGCAGATTTCAGAGGGCTGCCATCTTCAGCTCTAGCAACCCTCAGCTCCTTGCTCAGTACCTGGCCTGCCAAGCTTTGTGAAGTCCTATGTTCTGCTACAAGAGATAAATAGATTCTCCCATTATCCAAATGAACCAGGACAGAAGTGTTCACAATTGGGTTAAAAGAAGGAGCTTAGACAGGGCTTCAGATACATCTACAGGATTCTGGCTCTGGACTCTGAAATTCCTCTATGTTGTCGCCTCTTCCATATTAGGGAGGAGCCTTGGCATAGTGATTACCTGTGTCTTGCACATAGTCCTCCATGGCCCATGTCTAACAGCAGCCCTGCTGCCATTTGATGGTCAAGTCAATTACCTTACCAAATTGTGTTTTCCTTTCCTTAACTGCTAGTCTTGGACAGAAGAAACCCAAAGTGGCCAGGCAACAGTCATAACCTCTGGTTGAATAGGACTCTCATTTTGTCCTCTAATGAAAGTATCACCCTCTGGGGACTAGGCTGTCTAACCCTACGGAGCCCAGACCTGCCAATGTAGAAAGCCCAAAGTCTCCTAGGGGATTAACTGAGAATGATGGTAAGCAGGGTCGCCCCTGCTTCCACCCTTTGGTTACCCAACCTATGTATTTTTTCCTGTTTAGGACACAGTCCTATTTAAAAACTTTGATTCAAGGTGGATATTGCATTCTGTAGGTTTGTGACTCATCCTTATAAAATAATACCACTGAGCTGGTGCTTAGCTATACCTTCAGCAGACCATTCAAATGTTCTATTTGCAGCTTATGAGTGGGCCATAATGTAATATGACTAGTGGGTCTCATGGTATCCTCTTTCAAATCTCCTTTGCTGTAACGTGAGTCCACTTCTCTGACACAACGCTATGTGGAATCCCATGCCAGTAGATCAAACCCGGTACAAACCCTTGGAGTAGGAAAAGCAAAATCTGGAATGTGTGATAATGAATTGTTTGCCTTTCCAGTTGGAAGGGGTCCAGGGTACTCAACTCACCACCGAGTGGCCAGTTTGTTTTCTTGAGAGATGGTGCCATAATTGGGGCTCAGCGTTCACCTCTGTTGCTGGTAAGTTGGACGTCAGGTGACAGAAGGAGTTTAACCAGCCTTGATAAGCAAGAGCCTCCATTCCTGCCACTGTGCCTACTTTTCACTTGTGCTCTTTGTGCCAAGATAGACCTGGCTACTGATAGAATCTGGCTGATGCCAACTAACCAAGTTATTTTATATAGTTGGTCATTTAGTGCTCCTCTACGGAATCCTCTTATAGGAGTTAATATGCCATACTATGAAGATCTTCATGCTTTGTGTCCACTCTCATATGACCATCTACATGCTTCTGGTTCAGACTTCCTTGTCCCTGATTTCAGTCTTCATTCTTCTAGATTCATGAACACCTTGGTCAGGCCATTTGCCACTGCCCATGAATCTGTATCTATTCTAGCTTTGGTCCACCTTTCTGCCTGCTTGAAGCTCTGCCCATTGTGGGGATTTTTCCTCATCACTTTCTTTCAAGGCCACCTCTGAGTAAAACTGTCCAATTTTGGATGCATCCACATTCCAAGCCACCACATATACAAACCAACTTTCAATTATTTTCTCCCCCCTCCTCTGTCAGATATTTACAAGAATTGTTTTCTCCATAGGGCCATAGGTGTCTTGTGAGGGGGGGAGGTGGTACCACATGATAATGGATGACATGAGGATCTGGGTTACCTGGTTGCACAATTTGCTTGTTTTCTCTTGTTCTGGTCATGTTAGATCCTGTATATATCACTTCCATCTTATGATGGGTTATTTTGGGGTCCCAGGTCATGAAGGAGAGTTCCAGACATGTGCGACTTGAGGTATCGAGGTCAGATGCTATGTCTGTATGAGGGCTCAGTGATATGCCAGGAGTTGTTTCTCAAAAGGTGTATAGTTCTCCACTGAAGATAGCTTGGCCGTGTTCCAGACCTTCTGGAAGCCTGTACTAGGATTCTTTCACTGGGGCTTGCCATATATTCCGTATGGCTTCTGTTCCTGCCATAGAAACCTCTAAGACCATAGGGTCTGCTGAGTTGTCTGGCCCAAATGGCAGCGCTGCTTACACCAGAATCTGAAAATGATGTAGAATTTTTTCTTGCTCTGGCCCCATTCTACGCTGGAGCCCTTTCTGTCACTAAGTACATGCACCAAATCACTGTTTCCAGGTGTGGAAGATGCAGCCTCCAAAACCCAAAGAGGTTTACCAGGCATTGCATTTTAAAATTCATGGTGGAAGGTGTGATGCAATAATTTATCTTTGATTTTGGCTGGTGTGCCTTGGCATGCTCATAATGACTGACTGCCTAAAATCTGTAGTGATGTGGAAGAATTCTGACTATTCATAAGCGAGGCCTTCAACACGCTGGCCACGTCTTGCCTATCCAACTTGATTAGCATGATACAGTGGATCAGTGTGATGTTCTGCAGGATATTCAGATGGTTCAGAACACTGCAGATTATCCAAGACAGAGGGAGAGAGACTTCACATAGCCTCAGGGCAAAACTATAAATGTATAGTTTTGTACATTGCAGGTGAATATAAATTGCTTCTGATTCTCTTTTCTGATAGGGATTGGAAAAAATTCATTCACCAATGCCAGGTACCATAAGTCATATTAATGAAAGATAGAACATCCAGCATTGACACTCCATGGGGCTACTACTTGTAGTCTACTGTCGTCTTCAGGATCCTTCCAGTTCCTGGAGAAGCCAGACCACTGAATTAAATAGAGACATGATGAAAACCGTCCTTTACGTCTTAGGGGAGGCATTGGTTTCTGCCCTTTTCCTCCTTACCTGAGGTACAATACTAGTTTTAATTTACTATTTTGGCGGTTTAAGGGACAACTTTCAGGAGCTTTCATCTGGATTTCCCACTATCACAGCTCTTACTTTGAAGGCAAAGGATCCGGTGTGGACTATACCAAATACAGAGTGTATAGATCCCAATTACACATTTGAGGGCCAGGAAAATGAGCTCTGACCATGTAGACCCATTATGAGACTGGTCTCAAAACATTTTTTTATTATCTGCCCCCCACATTCCACCACACTAATAGAGGAAACTATAATGATACCTCAGGTCTCCAGGTATCAGTATCAACTTGGGCCTTCTTCCCGGCATCCCGCAGGTGCAATAATCCCATTTCTCCAGTGTGAAGCGGCCTGAATGAATGGTCATCAGCCCTCCTAAGGAAGGACAGGGAGATAATTATTATAAACACTTTCCATGCTGTTGCAGGGTCCTTTGTTCGGAGACTCAGTTCCTTTTCAATGCAGGGGTTCTAACTCTGAAAAGTGGCTCGGGTCCAGAAATTGACACAGACCTTTGCATCTATCCCTGAAGATGGGAGAGAGCTGAAGACTCTCTCATATCAGCGTCCCAGCAGAAGAGGTATCAAGGCATTCCTCGGAGGGGGATCTGGATGATGGGTCCCCGTGTCCGTTATAACCCCTCTCAGTTATTTTTTTTAACAATAAGATTCTCTTTGATAAAACACATGGCCTAAAGCAACCTCAGTTAATGCTACTTTTAGATCATTATAGAAGGCACCTATCAGTGAAAAAGGAGGCAGAGATTGGAACACCAACTTAGTGATTATTTCTGAGAGTATGGCCTCACTGTTACAAGTGTTGGCCATCATTATCAAAAACCCTTTAAAGATCATTAAAAGCAACACAGAAAGTGGCTACATTGTGAGATGAGAGTAGCCATACAAAAACAGTGTAGAAGAGAAAACTAAAGCAGTTCTAATGGTCTAGACATTGACAGTCAAAGACTGTGACCAAAGTATCTCAAGCAACTTAGAGGAAAGTGATGATCTTGGGCTGTGGAAAAGGGTAAGATGATTCAACAATTGACCCTAGTAATGATTAAGACCCTGATGTCAAAGATGTATAAGAAGAAGATGGCGAGGTGGCTTCTCCCTCCCTGAATCATGAGAAAATCTTATGGTCTGGTCCTCTCCAGATCATGTGATGTGTGGAAAGTTTCCATGAATTTTTTCATGAGTTCTTCTTGCTCCCTAGGTTCAGAAGCATATGACAGCTTTCCCTGAAATAGCCAATGCAATCCTTCATTAAGTGAATGTAATCTATGCAGAATCCAAGGTTAAGGGGCACCTGGGTGGCTCAGTCATTAAGCGTCTGCCTTCGGCTCAGGTCATGATCCCAGGGTCCTGGGATCGAGCCCAGCATCGGGCTTCCTGCTCGGTGAGCCTGCTTCATCCTCTCTCTGCCTGCCGCTCCCCATGCTTGTGCTCTCTCTTGATTTCAAATAAATAAATAAAATCTTAAAAAAAAAAAAAAGAATCCAAGTTTAACTCAAATAGGGCAAGCAGTAACAATGGAGAAAACCTGGAATGGGAGAAATACTGAGAGACATGGAGGACACAAAGAGGGGAAACGGAAGAGTAGAGCACTTGAATTGAGAGTAAAAGAACAAAGAGAAGAATAAAAATTCAGTGTGCATGCATGTACATAGTATTGCTCTAGAGAGGAATGCATTTTGTTATTTTAGGCATTTCATTTTATTTTATGCTTTGGGCCTTTGTAGACATCTTTAGGAAATCTCATTTGGTGGACAGTTGGCCTATTTCCTAAAGTTTATCAGAATCCTATTATACTTTAATCCTCTCCTAAAGCATTTATTCTTGGCTCTGGATTGTCCACAAATCCAATTAGCACACTCTCAACTCAATTTACCAAGTATTTAATAGCAAGACTGAGTAGAATGTGATTGAAAAGGGATTCTTCTAACACACAAGTTGTTGTTAGACTATTAAAAATAACTGTAATTCATATTCTGAAATTTTCCCCTTAAGATTGGAATGAAATCAAAAGTATCACTGTAGCAGCAGTAACAATAACCAACATTAGTATACTGCACATATTGTTACAAAAGCCGTTCACAACCATCATTTTAGTTATTCGTTTCAATAACTCTTCCAGGGCAACTAAGCATCACCAAATAAAATCTTGATACAATATTGATCGACTTGGGAAAATGTGAAAACAGTCATTTATCTTTGTAACACTGATAAAACAAAACCCCTAAAATGGCTTAGGCAGTTTGGAATACATAAAGTTTAAACTTCTGTTCGATATCTTAGTATTGCCTATTAACCTCATGTGACAACATCAAACCATGCTTCTCTTGTCTCAAAATATGCATCCTTATCTTCATCCAACAAAAATCAGCTACTCTCTTCACAGATATATATGAAGGAAAGAAAAAAAAAAAACAGTCATCATCTAAATTTTCTGATAGTCAACATCTACCAACACACACAACGAAACTATACTGAATCATCGTGTCTGCTCGTGCTGGCTTTGGCTACTGCTTTAGGAGGTTGTTATGTCTTGTCATCCTATCAGATGGCTTCTTCTCCCTTCCACTCTGCTAAGGAGACCTTGCTGAAATGGACCTTGGCTGACCACATGAGGAATGCCACGGCCACGTGGAAGTTTTCATTTGAGCTTCTTTTGAATCTCTGGAAGTTGGACCTGCCGAATTGTCTTTGGAAAATGCAGACCATCACTACAATGACTGACCCACTCGGTACTCAGGACACTTAGCCCGTTCACATGCGCTCCCAGGAACGAACAGTCACAAGGAATCAGTTTAGAAACACTTGGCCCCAAGATTCTCTAACCCCAATCAGGTGTTTTAAAGTTACCGTGATGCCCCCACAGGTGGATACTCCTTTGCCAGGAAGGAGCACTTTAGTGTCTGTCTGTCTAAAAGGATCTTTCCGTTCCAGCCGCTGTTGGATGAGAAATCTACGAGGGATGCATTTGGTGGCTTTTCCAACAGACGGCACAGGTAGACCGAGCATTTGCCATGTGGGCCACCTGGCCGAAGCTACCCTGGTTTTAGAGGGCTCTTCCTTGCCTTACCGGCTCCTCTCCTCTTTAAGGGAAGTCTGCTGACTGACAACGTGAAAGGCTTCTCCTCTCACACATTGCTGAGACATTTCTGGATGTGCACGGAGCTTTTCTCGAAGCTTCCCTGAGAAGGGCTACTCTTCTGCACTGGAAATTTCACCTGTACCCTGAAGAGACTAAACCTTTCAAGGAGTCTGCTCTGAGTCTGGGAAAATGAGTCCATACTTTTAAAAGGCTTTCTTAAAAACCTTGATGTTTTTAATGATCCTGAGTTTTTATGAGAATATTATTTCTCAATCAATCCTTTCTCTCTTTTCCCTTTTAAAATTTCCTGTCATCCTCTGTAATTCTCTACGGTGCTTTTACTTCCTTTTGCAATCAACCGTGGGCAGGCCGCCAGGCAAGAGTTATAAATGTCCTCGTCTATGTGGGAAGATATATTCAGTTTTCACATGACCCAGAAAAGAAACTTTCAATATGAAAGAGAAGAATTTAATCATCACGCCAAGCATGCTATACAAAATTTGGCTACTTATTTTGATTCACTTTAGCTATTCACTCCCCCGGGGCCAAAGTGCAAAGTACAAAAAAAAAAAAAAAAATTATCATTGTCTTTTTTTTTAAGTTATTTTTTTTTATTTATTCATTTGAGACAGTGAGATACAGAGAGAGAGAGAGCATGAGCAGGGGGAGAGGCAGAAGCAAGCTCTGTGCTGAGCCAGGAGCCCGATGTGGGACTAGATCCCAGGACCCTGGGATCATAACCTGAGCCGAAGGCAGACGT
This sequence comes from Phoca vitulina, assembly GCF_004348235.1. Classification (NCBI taxonomy): domain Eukaryota; kingdom Metazoa; phylum Chordata; class Mammalia; order Carnivora; family Phocidae; genus Phoca; species Phoca vitulina. The sequence continues at coordinate 23,133,618 of NW_022589718.1, forward strand.
TTAGCCATCTGAGAGTCCCCATAAAGCAAAGGCTGTGGTAGCGTATGCGATTCTTCCTATTAGGGAGTGCAATCCCAGGGACAGGAGTGGGTGGAAAAGGATAGTGCGTGGGAACAGAGGTTGAGCAGAAAAGGGAGAGCTATCCCTTATCAGTCACCATTGGCTCATTGCTCAGCCTCTCTCTCAGGCCTGTTTCCACAGCAATCCTCCCCCCCTTACCCACCGGTAACTATCAATGCAAGATGTATATATTTTCCAAAATACAAATCCATATCACTTAGTAAATTGTATCCTGAAACAGACAATATTCAGGCAATGCAGTCATAATTTTGTTAATAATATGGCATATCTTTTTAAATTCATTAACAGCTATAAAATGATTTTTTCAGGCTTCATGAAATCAATAGACTTGATTTAACGTAAGATATAAGGCCAAATAGATAACCTCTTCTCTCCTTCTCCCCTGGGCCACAGACACTCATGTGTAGTACAAAAAGCTCCCTAGAAAATAGAAGGTATTCATAGCTCTAGAAAAAAATCGGAACAGGAAGGGACACATGTCCCGTTCCTAGGGGAGATGTAGGCTTCGTTGTTTGCAATGGCCCCTACAAATTCTTGCAGAGAAAAAGGGGCATCTTCCTGTCTTGTATGCGTACACCGAGGAGCTGATTTAACTGATGTGTTCAACACGTTTCTAAACATCATGCTTTACTTACAATCAGGTAAGTGGCAGCAACTAAATTCTACAGAAGTCCCAGGCTTTTCTCACACTGTGTTTATCACAGCATAGATGTTCTGACAAGTTATTTTATTATTCACACATAACATGTAATGTAATTATCCTATATATAAACTCAGTGGTTAACATTTGACCTCTTGTCATGTTTGTTTTTCAAATAACAAAGCATCTATGAGCTATACATCATCACCATTTTTCCTGATTTGCAAAAATCACTTCTACCCTTTTTAAGCTGAGATTCCCTCGAGCTAGATCAAATTTAATGAGATGACCTCTCTTGCATAATTCCCATCAAAGATGTACAGAGAGATATTCTTTTACTACATTTATAATTACAGACCAATTTTATAGAATCGTCAGCAACATGCCTGGAAGAAAACTCACACAGATTGATATATGTGATGAGAAATTATTCCCACAATTTTGTATTCTCTCACGCAATCTGCTTGTGGTGATGGAAAGCATTAATATGGAAGAGTGTATTTTAAAACAGTAGCAACTAGATGAATGAATCATTTAGTTGAAATGCAATAAAACAGTAAGATTTTTTGGTTCCACCATAATATCTGCAGGAGAGTGATATGTTAAGTAGCTCAAGTAATCCTACTCTGAGCCAGGTGAGCAGCTAGAGATTCCCTTGGGTTTATCCCTGCATTTATTCAGCTGTGTCCTTACACATACCCCGTCCTGCTTGCGTTAGGGCCTCTTCAATTTACTCTGACTTGGTAAGAGGAGGGAGAGGGTGCTGTTGAGTGAAGGAAGATGGTTATATGGATGGGGACAGGGAGCATAAGAAGGTAACATGCCAATTTTTAAGGGCAATATTTTGAAGGCAGACTTATTTGAAAATTCACAACAGGGCCCTCATGGTGAAAAAATTGCTTCCCTGTGTTCTATAAATGTGCTTATTAGTTGACAGCCTAAAGGAATGACTCTTGAAATGTCTGACTTATAAACTCAGCATCTTTACCTAAGAGAAATCTGGGGAGGGTGGGGGGCGGGCAACGGGCGGGAGAAGGAGGGAAATCAACATAAAATCAATGTGTGAAATATTTCAGAGAACAAGGTACCAGATAATAAACAGGATGCTTGATGAAGATGGAACAGAGTTGGCTCCTAAGAGACAGCCATAATCCTATCCCATCCTATTTCAGTGAAATCCTTGTTCAAAGCAATAGAAAAAATGAAGTTGAATGCAGTTTTGAATGTGGGAAAGACTTTGTATTTGATCTGCGTGTTACCACCCTGTGTATCTCCCATACATCTGTATAGTTGTGTGTGTGTGTGTTTTGAAGGCTATCAGATGTAAAAGTTAGTACTCCTTTTTGTATTAATATAAAATATCTGAGTTGCTAAGTTTTCATTTGGTGTGGTCTGAAAAGGAGTATCTTCTAAATGTCTACTAAATTCTAAAATGGATTAGATTGCTGATTCCATTGAGGATTATATTTTAATTCTGTACCAATCATTCTTTTTTCCCCCCCAGAGGAGCTTGATATAGAACTAATTTTAAAATTTAAAAGTTATTAAATACCTAATTGAAATAACAATGAAAGTATAATTGTAACAGAAATTAACAACATATAAAGGATAACATTTTGGAGGTTTTGATGTTTGACAGTTTTTGTTTGCCTATTCTCACACAGGAAGCACTTTTCTGTATTCTAAGTATAGGATTATTTCTCACCTTGAATGACATCCTCTGAACAGCAATGTGATGTCAATGGTAGTTTCTATGGGCCAACCTCCCCTAATCAGGAGACCAGGCAAATTAAATACACATATATAATGTATATATAATCCATTATATATAATGCTTTATATACTCATTACCTATGTTTGTACAGGTTATCCATCTGAGGAGATTAAAAATATCCCCATAAATAGTTATAAATCAACATTTCCTGGGTGGGGCTTCTATCTCGAGCATCTGTAACAAAACTGAGAAAGAGGTCAATGTAGCCAAGGATGTGAGCTTCAGAGATTATGTGAATGACATAATAACTTTTCCTTATTTGTTTATGATGTGGCTGATGTTCCTCACTATTCAGGGTTCCCACTTTTGTTCCAGGTATTGGCCTCATGGTTTCCTCAACCACAGAGTAGAATTTTATTAGACCCAATCCCTGGACCCCATGTGGTTATATAGCATGGCCTTGGCTACCCTAAGCAGGCTGCCCTCAACGTTTATGTTCTCACAGAGCTTCAGTGAGTTGGTTTTTCCATATATTCTGTGGCTGTCCCCGCTTTTAAGAGCTCTAACACAAGTCTCTGATGTGGGTAAGGCAGAGAGAAAGTGGAGAAAGAAAACCACACAAGCAAGATTTCTCACATTGACTCATTGTCCCTATTACCTGACTTGTGCCCCTAGAGACTCTCCCTATTACAACAAACTTTCTTGTCAGTCTCTTGAACATGACCAAACACATCTGAACTTTCTGGGGAACAAAGCTTAGGTTTAACACCTGACACCCTCTCCTCCATTACCTATTTTTTTAAGGTACTTTTCTAATATACGATCACGAGGAAGAGAGATATGTTTACATTAACTCAAATTTTACGACCCAGACAATGTTTTCGACTCAAGATTCCCATGTAAACCATAATACCAGATGCCAAACCTAGCTAGTTAAAAAAAAAAGATTAATGAACACAGTGCAAGATAATCTTTTTTTTTTCCTCCACTGTCACGTGGTCAAGAGAGGTGAGGTCCTACTTTGAAAATATCTTTGAGTTCTGTGACCGGGTTCCATCATGAATTTAGCTCATGTGTACATCTACTTCTATAAAATAACTCCTGGTGCAGACCTCTTATGCCATGCTTTAAAATCCTAGCACTCACTCAGTTCAGTCTTCTATTTCCTCCTACATTCACTTAGAGAGCATTTTTTTCAATATGCTCACTGTGTAGTAGGCACTTCTTTGTGTTCAGCGAGTTTCTCCAGAAATACAAATGATTACCATGCATTATCTTTAACTAGCACAGTTTAATTTGCCAATGCGCCATCCCCTTACAGAGAGTGAGGTCCTACGGCAAAGAGTAAGTTTTGATGTGACTGTTGGAAATAAGACTCACTTGTCACAGATTGCTTCCTAAGTAGAATGCCCCACCGAGGTATTTTGTTTAAACAGAGAATACCAAAAGCATAAGAGAGGTGTATGTCAGGAAGAAGGTAGCAAGTGATAAGAAAAGGTGTCCTTAAAATAAACTTGCCAAGACTACAGTAAATGAGGCATGGATTTGAATCCCCCCAAAGCCAGATCAACCATTTAGATTTGTGTGGCATTGAAGAGTTTCCTTGGATGTCGGACGTTTAGTGCAAAAACCAGGACAGTTGCTCAACCTACCCCTAACCTATTGGAAACCACAGAATCTTAGTGGGGATTGTAACACTCAAACAGTACAAAGAAATCAAACAATACTGCAAAGCAAGGACCGAAAGATTCTCTCTGGATTTCAGTTTTATTGCTATTTTCTTATGAGCACAATCAAAAAAGTCACTTAGTGCTTAGAACTCTTTGTACTACCTGAAAATAATCCAGCACCTAAACTCACTTGATGCTTCTAAAAATGGTTCTTTAAGATAAAATATCATGGCTCATTAACTCACAAAATTAGTTGAAAGGACTATAGCCACCCTTAAAATACAGGGAAATTTAATTTTTTCTAGATGAAATTTTGTATATTTTTGTGACTTATCAAAAAGTACTCACATTAAACTATTAAACTATTAAAATGGAATAAAATATATTTTAAGATCACTCATTTACTTTTGCCCACTTTATCAAGTGTAAATAAACGTAATTAACATTTATGTAGGGCCATGCAGTTTAAAAATATATTAAGGTATTTCATTAGTTATACACATCAAAAAAAGTTTTTTTAAGACAAACTTAATATCATCCAAATAAATCTCAGTGTATGTTTTACCTTTACCAAATAGTTCACATTCCACTTAATTTAATTGTCTATATCTGATTTTGAAATTGCTTTATATTTATAAAAAAAAAAAAACTTTTTTAAATACAAATGATCACATTTCACAAATGAATTAATTTTAGTAAGGTCATTAATGAGTTAAATATTCTTAAGTATAGATACTGTTGACTTAGTGTTTTGTTTTGTTTTTTTTAATTTATTTATTTGACACACAGAGAGAAATAACACACAAGCGGGGGGAACAGCAGAGGGGGAGGAAGAAGCAGGCTTCCCGCAGAGCAGGGAGCAGACACGGGGCTCGATCCCAGGACCCTGTGACCATGACCCAAGCCGAAGGCAGACACTCAACCGACTGAGCCACCCAGGCACCCTATGTTGACTTATTTCAAAGAAGTCTGATAAATACAAGCAGTGCCTGAAATTTGAGAAATAGGTAAAAAAGAGTTGTCATGCAAACAGCATAGTCATTGTGTAATAACAGGAGTGAAGACAAATGTTTCCCTGACACCCCCAACTGATAAGATTATATCCTAAGTCATGAGATCTGCCCTATCTTTCCTACCTCCACTTACACGTGTTCATTGTTATAGAATGCTCAACAATTTAGCTGTAGAATATAAATTCCCACAGTGGCCTCCTATGGTGCTGTATGGTTCATGATGGTTTAAAGACATGAGATTTACTTTTAAAAACATATTCTCATTTTATTTTATCATTAATAATTGTGATTATCCAGTTTTTATCTAAACCAGTGTTCCAAAATAGAAAGGCAGACTGATGCACTGAATCTGAATGAAAATCCATCAGGCCTTCCAAATTTATTTTCATGTTTTTGTTTGTACTTGTTATAATTCAAGAACCTTTAATTTAAAAAAAAATTTTTTTAGTGTGACTAATTGACTTTCACTTATTGAATAACTTGGTCCAAAGAAAGGCCAAGTTATTTGGTTAAAAAAAGGCCAAAATAGAAAATAAAAGGCACTGTGGCATTTCTGTTACTGTATATATTCAAGCTGAACTTTTATTGATCTCTAGGAGTCAAAACAAATTTTTTAAAAAATAAAATGAAAATACGTGGAAGAGCTTTCTGGACCAGAAAAAGACAATGACCTTTCTCTATCTACTACTAAATAATGTCAGAACTTTGATCAATTATTGATAACACCCATCGTGAAGTCATACTGCAAGCTTGTAAAAAATGCATTTGCTAGTCTGGTTTTATCTGCTCTAGGAGTAAGTTTTTGGTTTTGATTAACAAACTTTTCTTCAAGAAAGAGAAAGCAGAACTATATGCAATTGATGTTTTCAAAAACCTCAGCTATCCATTGCCTGATCAATCTTGCTCTGTTATGTAACTTTCATTTTTTCATGAATAATAGTCATTTTAACAATTTGTCTCCTTTGAGCAAGTTCCCAAAATGAGGAGACGAACTGTAGCTCACATACTGTAGGGATACAATCACAAAGCAGAAAAACCCAAGGAAGTTAAAGACCGGTAGTGTGTTTCTCACTCATGACTTTAATAAGTATTTATTGAGCATTTACCACATGGCAAGCACTGCTGAATGTCTGGGGATATAGTGACAAACAAGAAAAATAAGATCCCTGACCTGAAGTAGCTTATGTTTTAGTAGAAGTATGGATGATAAACTTTGAAGCAATAGCTAAGAAAATAACTTCAATTTGTGATGTGTTGATGAAGACAGTAAGTCAGGTGATAAGAAGTGGTAGGTACCTCATACCTAGAGTAGTTAAATTCATAGAGATAGAAAGCAAAATGGCAGTTGCTGGGGGCTGGGGTGGAGGGCAGGGCTTGGGGAGTTAGTGTTTAATGAAAACAAAGTTTCAATTGGGGAAGATGAAGCAGTTGTAAAGATGGATGGTGGTGATGGTTGCACAGCAGTGTGAATGCATATACTGGGCTATATACTTAAAATGGTTACGGTGGTAAATTTTACATGTATATGTTATCACAATAGTAAAATAATGAACTAGAAAACAGTGGTAGGGAAAAAGAAGCTACTTTATTTTTTTTTAAGATTTTATTTATTTATTTGACAGAGACAGTGAGAGAGGGAACACAAGCAGGGGAAGTGGGAGAGGGAGAAGCAGGCTTCCCGCCGAGCAGGGAGCCTAAATTGGGGCTCAATCCCAGGACCCTGGGATCACGACCTGAGTCGAAGGCAGACGCTAAATGACTGAGCCACCCAAGCTCCCCAAAAGCTACTTTATTTTTTAATATTTCAAGTTTTTATTTCAATTTTAGTTAAAATATAGTGTAATATTGGCTTCAGGAGTAGAATTTAGTGATTCATCACTTACGTATAACACCCAGTACTCATCACAAGTGCCCTCAATACTCGTCACCCATCTAGCCCATCCCCCACCCACTTTCCTCCATCAACGCTTGGTCTGTTCTCCATTGTTAAGAGTCACTTATGGTTTGTCTCCTTCTCTTTTTTTTTTTTCCTTTCCCCTATGTTCACCTGTTTCATGTCTTAAATTCCACATATGAGTGAAATCATATGGTAGTTGTCTTTCTCTGACTGACTTACTTTACTTAGCATTATACCCTCTAGGTCCATCCATATCATTGCAAATGACAAGATTTCATTCTTTTTGATGGCTGAGTAATATTCCATTGTGTGTGTGTGTGTGTGTGTGTGTGTGTGTGTGTATGCCACATCTTCTTTATCCTTTCACCAGTTGATAGACATTTGGGTTCTTTCCATAATTTGGCTATTGTTTATAATGCTGCTATATGTGAGCTATGGTTAGTCTCTTCATTTTGAGAAGCTGCTCAAAGGAGACAAATTATTAAAATGGTAAGATGCATTTACCCCTTTGAATCATATTTTTGTATCTTTTGGATAAATACCTAGTAGTACAATTGCTGGATCATAGGGTAGTTCTATTTTTAACTTTTTGAAGAAACTCCATACTGTTTACAAAAGAATTATTCACCACAATCAAGTGGGACTTATTCCTGGGCTGCAAGGGTTGTGCAATATTCGCAAATCAATCAATGTGATTCACCACATTAATAAAAGAAAGGATAAGAACCATTTAATCCTCTCACTAGGTGCAGAAAAAGCATTTGACAAAGTACACCATCCAGTCTTTTTTTTTTTTTTTAAGATTATTTGAGAGAGAGAGCACACGTGCATGGGTGCAGAGGTGCTGAGGGAAAAAGAGAGAGAGAGTCTTTAAGCAGACTCCGTGCAGAGTGCAGAGCCTGACGCAGGGCTCGGATCCCACAACCCCAAGATCATGACCTGAGCCAAAAACCAAGAGTCAGACGTTTAACCAACTGTGCCACCCAGGCGCCCCCTCAACAGGGATGGAGGGAACATGCCTCAACATCATAAAGGCCATATACGAAAGACCCACAGCTAAAAAAAAAAAAAAGGTCTACTTTAGATAAAGTGATACAGAAAGATAACTGAGAGAAGGCAATACCTCAGACAGAGAAAGAACAGAACACACAAATATACAAAGACTGGGGAAAAAGACTGTTCTTTTTCCTAAGGCGGTCAGAGCTGAGAGCCAGGAAGAGATGCAAAAAAAGCTGGTATAGCTTGAGCATCACGAGCCAGTGTGATCGGTGAAGACAGAACAGGAGTAGTTTGCCAAAGCGCCGCAGCACGCGACCGCGTCCATCAGTGTTTCAGGTTGTGCTCAGCTTGAGTATCACACCTTTCTGCCCCCAAACAGCAAGGCTGCCCATAAAGTGACTCCTGGTGACACCGAAGAGCGAAGATGCTTAGAGCAGAGGACCGAGGGCAGCAGATTCTTCCCGGGTAAGAGGGAGAAAGCCATCTCCACCAGGGGAACCGGAAGCTGTGGCCCACATCCGCAGGTGCACATAAAGAACAATGTCTTCAGGGACCTTTAGAGTCTGCATCAGCAACTGTTACTAGAAACAGCCCTAGACATACAGATGAAGCATCTGTACTTAACTGAGTCACTACAAATGGGGAAGCTGAAGATGCCACACAGGCAGGAGAAAGGCCCCCGAATAAGTGTCACGTGAGGTCCTCTGTAGGGATGGCCCCTTACCTTTAATATCCAAGCGCAGTGACTGGAATTCCACCCTCCATGTAACAGAATCTTTCTTTCACTCCTCTGTAGTGGATCATCTTCCTCCAGGACTTGAAAATAGGATTGGTTTTCTATTATCTACTTGAGAGTCCACTTTCGGCCAGCTTCCTCACTCTTACCTGGGCCCTGACTGCTGCCCTAGGCCCAGCCTCAGGCCTCTGCTGGCTTAGCTACTGATCAGTCTGACTCAAGGTGTCCTGCCCCCTTCCTGCTTTCCCCACAGTCCCAGCAACACAAGGCAAGTGGGTTATCCCATGTGTTTTATGGAGAATGTTTAGAACAAATAGAAGTTTACTTTTCCTGTATATGTGTTGACCAGTCTCTGCTAAAGGAAATTTCATTCCCAGGGTCCACTCCAGTGGTCCAGGAATCCTGCCATCCTGCTCCATCCCTCTTTTCTTCCTTCCATCTGCCTTTCCAGAGTCCTCCCACCCACCACACATTCCCACCTCCATTAGCAAACTCCAAAATTCCCGGTACTTTATTTGGCAACACAAGATCATTCTTCATCTAAAATATTCTCACTTAGATCATCCTTGCAGCTGTTACACACAAACAAGTGATCACACTAAAACGTGTGGCCATGATCCATATTTGAGCCATTTGAAGATTAAAGTGTGTATTCTCTGAGATTTCCTCATTCCAAGAAATACTTTTCATGGACCATATTTGATAATTTATTGTAACTGTCTTATCCTTACTCCAATTTAATGGAATATCAAAGAAAACCAATGTTTGGATAGCATTTTGGTTTTGTTTTCTTTTCAAAAATTCTTCAAACGTGTCATTACATCAACTCTGGGAAGCACGCAGAGATTACTGCTCAGTGCTTGAGGACACTGAAGATCCAAGAAGTTTGTAAAATAGCCTTGAGTTCCCTGCACCCCCCACCCCTGCCCCATGGAGTTAAAGATGAAGAGAAATGAACAGGCTAGTGCACATACCCTTACCCCCAAGATCAGCGAGCTCAATGAGAGGCACCCCATTCCCCAAAGATCCTAGTCTCAAGCAAGCAGACCATTAGGACTATGTGCTGGAGAAAGTCTTCAACCAGCTGCCTCTCATCCTCTCTAAGGGGAAAAAATTTCCCTGTGCTCAAGACTACAAGGCATGGGGCTTTGTGATATTGTGATTCATAATGAAGCTATATATGGGCTTCGTCCCCTTTCCTGGCACAGAGCTCCTAAAAACCTTGGAATTTCTTATGTGATAAGAGCAATAAAGGCCATGTGTTATGTTAATGAGGTAACTTGGACACACCTGAGGTTGGGGGCTGGTGGCCTGGAGAACGAACCATGTGATTGGAGGGGTGTTGGAACTTTCAGTCCCACCCCCTGAATTCCAGGGATGGGAGGGGATAGCGAGTGGCATCAGTTGCCAATGGCCAATGATTTAATCAACCGTGCCTATGTAATGAAGCCTCCATAAAAACTCAAAAATTTCGAGTTTGCAGAGCTTCTGGGTTGGTGAACACCTGGAGATTTGCAGAGAGTGGCACTTTAAGAGAGCATAGAAACTCCGTCCCATGCCCTACGTGTCTTTTCTATTTGACTGTTCCTAAGTTATATCCTTTTATAAAAAAACAGCAGTCTAGTAAGTAAACTGCATTTCTGAGTTTTCTGAGCAGCTCTGGCTAATGAAACAAACCCAAGGAGGGGGTTATGGAAACCTCCAACCTATAGCCCAGCCATCCCAAGCGCAGGAGACAGTGTGGATTTGCAATTGGCATCTGCAGGGGGGTAGGCAGTCTTATAGGACCAAGCCTTAACCTGTGGGATCTGAGACTCTCTCCACGTAGCTAGCATCAGAACTGAGTTGAATGGTAGCAAACTGAGCCAGTGTCAGAGAATTGCTTGGTATGGAAAAAAACCCAGACATGGAAATTGGGTGCAAAATCTTAGGCTTCTTTCTGGGCTATCACCCTATAACTGTTGCTCTCCAAAAAAGTCTCATCTGCAGCTGAAAATAAACTAAAAAATAGGGCTTATTTTTGTCTAGGAGACAAAAAAAAAAGAGTGACTTAAAGCTTTAGCTTTGGAGTCAGAATGCCCACGGGTGACTTCTGGATCTGCCAAAATTCTATGACAATAGGAAACTTAAACCCTCTAAACTTTAGTCCTCTCCTCAGAAAATGATGATGATAATTGTATTTACCTCGTAGGATTTCTATGAAGGTTAAATGAGTTGATTCATGCAAAGAATTTGACCCAATGGAGGCTATAGAGTAAGCATCAGTAAATGTTTAGAATTATGCAGAAGGACCTTCTACCACTCTAATTTTCTTAGGGAAGTCTGAGTTGTTTATGTTTCACTTTGTTTAAAAAAAAACAAGTTTTGTTCCAACAAACTGAATTAATGACTTTGAACAGAGAAATACAAATTGGTTTCAATTAAAAGTTAAAACAGTTGGAGCATGTTTCCTGTCTTCAGAGTATAGATTTTATAAAGGGAACTGGAGATGTTTTAACTATAAGATTCCATGTCGGTCTCCATTTATCTTTCCAAACGCACAATTGTCCTTAAGATTTTTAAAAATTGCACAGCTAAAGTTATATCATCTTGAAGAGATAAAGAGCTCTTCTTTTAGTCTTTTTTTTTTTTTTTTGGCCTAAAATAAATGATCCTAAAAGTTAACTCTCATGATCATGAAAATAGAATTATTAATGGCCTCTTGAAAATACACATAAGGAAAAATAAGACCATGTTCATATTTCTCATCTGGCCTCAAAGAGAGATCATTTGGTCACAGCTTGGAATCAGCCATCAGCTCCACCATGGAAAGAAATGACCTATTTCACTTTGGTATTTGTCACTGGAGATTAAGATATATAAAAGTTTAAAGGGTGATGTCATCTGGGTAGATCTATGCAAAGAAATCTGTATAAATATAGAGATATATATGCTTAACTTTACAAAACTATAAAAAAAATTACATAAAAGCATTTCAAATGAATACATTTTACTTACAGTTTAATATATTAAAATTCTAAAAACATTTTACTATAGCTTTTGCCCTGTCATTTCCAGGAAGAAAATACAATTTAAAAAATGTAATCTTAGATTTGTATGTATTTCATGAATGTTTCACTTTTTTTTTTTTTTTTCCAAAATCTGGGTTGCAAATAAGGGCCAGGCTTCATTCCATTCAACTATATTTTGAAAATAACTCCTCAAGTAAAGAGATTATAACAATGGAAAGTCCTGAGTTGACTATAGACTGTTGGTCCACTCTACTGTCTCAGCCCTGATTTCCCAGGCAGGGTAGAGAGATTATAGCCGCAGAAACTGCCTCTCAGTAGGGTGAGGGCTCGAGGACCTGTAGGATAGAGCTGTTGGTGAAGGACGGGCGGCTCTTGTTATCCTTGCTAGAAGTCAGGTGGTTCTAGCTTTGACTCGTAGGCATCCCACTCGGTGTCTGACCCAGAAAATGGCATTTGATTGTTTCTGGACTTCCTTATTTAGTTGTTTTGTGCCTCCAGGACAGTTGAAGGGAGTAGAGTGGCACATAGAAAATAATTAAGGAATAGCATCCCACTACAAATTGAGGTAGCATATTCAGTGTTAAATTAGGGAGTTGAGCGTGTAAGGACCTAGATATTCAAGAGACTCATCTTTGAATTGAGAGAGTTGCCTCAAGATTGGTTAAGATTAGCCTAGATGAAGAGAAGGGGGGCTTAACTGGAGTGTCCACACGGGACACTCAAAGAGTATATCGTCTGATGGATAGGATAGAGCCCGATTACGGAAGACACCAACCAGCAGATAGAGGAGTCTGGGTTTCATAACAATAGAAAACAGGAAAAACTCGAGTAAGGGGAAAGCCCGATGACAAGTCATATTGCAACATGAGTAATAAAACCTGAACTTTCCAATGTGTAAACATTGAAGTGCTTGCATGCTCACATATTACAGATTTGTTTGGGGGAAGGTGGACATCAACAAATGTGTTATTGACATCCTGCAGTGAGAAACGCATAATCTCTCAATTCGTATTAACATTCGTATTAACAGCCTAGGCTCTTCCTGTCAAAGTGTGCTTATCATCCTTCCAATCCCTTGTTAATTCTAGCGGTGCCTGGGATAGTTCCATCTACAAAATGAAAATGGCAAAGGTAAATAAACAGCCTGGCGGCGATCATATCTGCGGGAGGTTAGGTAGGATAGCCACTGGTAGTATGCTATTTTTGGTTTGAAATTATATTCTCATTTCTGAGGTCCTAAGACACACAATCTGAAGAAATCTAAAGGTGACTACAACGTAATGGAATCTGACAGGAACCTTGGAAAAGCTTGCCATTCATGTGAGCCAGGACGGACATCGGTTCCCAGGAGGGGACGTGCAAGCAGAGCACCACATGCACCTGCTGGCCCCGACTCCAGGCTGCGACCAGCCGGGGAACAGGACGACCAAATGCTTCGTGAGCCAGCAACAACCGCATCATCGTCGCATTGTGCGGCCTGGTTCACCCTTATATTTGCTGAAAGAGGACTTTGGCCAAAAAATGCAAAATGGAAGGTGACTTTCTGAAAACCTTGCTTTAAATTCATGTTGCTACATTTCTCAGGGTTTCTAAAATGCTTAATAAATTAATTGTTTATAAATGAATACTTTTAAAAAGTTATAATCGCATGTTATAAAACATCACGCAAACGTAGTTTTTTCTTAATTTTTTAGACAGTTTTACTCTGTCAATGTATAATTTGTCGAAATTCAGATTTTGTAGTTTACCTGCTTAATGTGCCTACAATTAATATTTCTTTAAATAAGACAAATACTAACAGACATCCTCTACTCAGAATGCTTTCTGTTATTCCCATATTATAAGGGACAACTGGAATTCATGTTCTCAAATCAAGGAAAAAATGTCTTTGAGACCATCATGATTATTATGTAGGTTTTCCCTTTTAGTGCTCATTTTAAAAGGCACTGCAGTTCATCTCGAAAATTTTAAAGGCCACTAACATGCAGAATGATAATAAAATAGATGTTTCATTATTAGTGTAGGAAGTTTCTATAATTGGGTTTTAATTAAGTTATTTTAAGTGGATATTTCAAAACCTAAGTGGGTGTTTGTTAATATATGCAGCTGATAATGTCTTTTCTCCCATTAGATTGCCAGTGACTTTAGACTTTTATAGGGCTTTGTCCCTGTCATTTCTTCCTTGACACCCTCTTTTTGTTCCCTGGATAGGCATTCTGGTGGCAACCATGAAAATATGAATAACCAGAAAACAAAACTCAGAAGCCATATTACGTGGCCTCAACTCAAAACTTCCACTGTACATCCTTACCTATTATGTCCGCATGGCCTAACATGCTAAATAGCATTTGTGGTTCCAAAGGAAGTATGTCATCTGAAGATCAGGCACAAGAGAAATGGTGCTGAACACAGATCCTGTTGTTTAAGATCCACTCTAGCCTACCTGACATATTGGAGGACAAGAATGAGCTGGTGGATACAAAGCAGTCTGTTGTGTAGTGAAAAGTCCAGTCCCTCAATCATTTCATCCTGTTTTTATTAACAGGAGCTCTGCGTTCTAACTGGTACATGCAAACTCTCAGTGGAATCCACTCAAGATCTCTGAAGATGAGATTCGGACTAAAAAAGAAGACTCCCCTAGCACCGTAGCAAGCACAGATCTAATACTGGCCGCCCGAGAGGGTCCCAGGGTTGACCCACCAACCAGAACTTCTGACCCCAAACTGTGTTTGCAGTTCATATAACAGGCATGACTGACTTCCATTCTAATAATTGCCTTCCGGTAATCTCTAGTAGCTACAGCAAACTTCCACCCCAGATGTCTACTGTGACCCTGAGCTTCCCGTTCTTGGTGTACATTTCACATACATGTCAGCCTTCTCATACTTCCAGCACTCTCCTTATGGTGTGCCTGCAGCATCACTCTGCTTATGTGCATTCTAGCCAAGGTTGAGGCATTAGAGAGCTTTCAGGAAAAGGTAAGACATCTGTGAGTTGGATATATGCCAACGCCGATATCCTATTATACTTTAAATTACTGTGCTGGAGTGTCAAAAGAAAACAGGGAAATAGCCATACTGTTGTTCTACTCACTAGCCAAATTCGGGTGGCTCAAGGCAATACATTCAGTTTTCATGCCTAGATGCTGCATTTACATTTTTATAAGAATACACTGATCTGGGGGCGCCTGGGTGGCTCAGTTGGTTAAGCATCTGCCTTCAGCTCAAGTCATGATCCCAGGGTCCTGGGATCGAGTCCCACATTGGGCTCTCTGCTTAGTGGGGAGCCTGCTTTTCCCTCTCCCTCTGCTTGTGCTCTCTCTCTCTCTCTCTCTCTCTGTGTCAAATTAAAAAAAAAAATTAAAAAAAAAGAATACACTGATCTGTAGAAATGGATTTGATGGCTAAAAATTCAGAATCTAAGAAAAAAGAAATGGCGTCTTGAATGTAAGTTGCAAATTCTCGGATACCATGTATAGTTTCAGTAAAACAATGGGCAATGCCAGTTGGTTTGATAAAGCAGTTAAGAGGAAGAGATGTAGAGCTGGGCTACCCACATTCGTATCCTGGTTCTACTACTTTTACTACATGTGTATGATGTTGGGCAAGTTCCAGAATTTCTCCAAGCTCGGTATCCCTAACTGTGAAATGGTAATGCTGACTCTCTCCTCTGATTGTTGTGAGAATTTGGTGAATTATTATGTGATTAGAAAAGCACTCGAGAAGTCCTATATGCTACCGTTCCTGGAGCAAACAACAACGATGAAATGGATCAGCACGAATCACTGCTTGAAGAATAACTGGGGTCCAAGGCGAGTAAAAATGCATGCTTGAAGAAAAGCACATTCACTCTATCTTCATAGTAGGTAAGAATATGGCAAATACTTTCAAAATACAAATCATAAATGGAAGACACAAATTCAGTAAACTCCAAATAAATTTATTCAGTAAGTTGTGTTCTACTCAGATTCCGGTATCAGAAAGCTGTACACATTCTTTTCTAAGCTCTTTCATTGGTGAACTTCTGAGGCTAGTTTTACAAACTTGTTCTTTTGTCTCTTATTCTCAAACTTCTCACATGTACCAAGTCTGAAATGCCTACCAACCCTTCTTCGATCCACCTGAGCTGTCCCCATTTTCCTCCTATCTCTTTACTAAGAGGGGAGTTTAGAAACTAATATCTTCAGATTTTCATGCAAAACAAATATTTCACTCTTCTTCAAAAAATGCCTACATTGTTCGTATTAAAATGGCACTTGCTTGGTCCCCGCACTGAATCCAAAATGGAAAAAGGAATTGAAAGATTTATTATGTAAGATGGGCTCAGAATTTGCCAGAAGAAACTACAAATAAACAACTGTCACAAAGTAGCTTGAGTTCCTGATATATTTAGCCAAAGGAGTAGACACAGTTCATGCCAGGTGAGGTTTTGCTAGAGCAGAGTACCTCAGTTTCTCACTGTTTCACAGTCTGTTCACACCCATCCAGAAAAACATGCTAAATATTGATACATGTATGGGCAGATGTAGTGCCCCTTTTGGCTCCTGATGGAAACCAATGACCAGCAAGACTCCGTGAGCCTCTAGGAGGAGAACAAAGAATTGTCAGCATGGGGCTCCGGATTTCTATCTCCAACTGCACAGTGTTCCCATTTGCCATGCTCCAGCCTCTATTTATCTCTTACTCTGACATGGTATTGGCAGTTTGGTTCCAAACTTTGTCCAATCAAAAATCCAATTATCCAAAAAACACTATACCCATCCAAAAAGAAAATTACAGTAGGTGATGCCTTTACTGCAAATAGAAGCATTTGGCCAGGGTAATTTCATAGCCTAAAGAAAAAATATGTAAACTTATGTGATATGTGTGTGCAATAATGATTATGATTATGGTTAGATGTATTAGCCTCTGGGGCTGCTATAACAAAATGCCATAGACTGGGTGGCTTAACCAACAGAAATTTATTTTCCCACCATTCTAGAAGCTGAGAAGTCCCAGATCAAGGACCTGTGAGGTTGGTTTCTGATGAGAACACTCTTCCTGGCTTACACACAGTTGTGTCCTTATATGGCTTTCCTCTGTGCGTGAGCATAGAGATCTCTCTTCCTCTTCTTGGAAGTCCACCAATCTGCTAGGATTAGGGCTCCACCTTATGACCTCATTTCACCTTTACTGCCTAAAAGCCCTGTCTCCGGATACAGTCACATCGAAGGTTAGGGCTTCAGGAGAGGGCCTTAATTCCATCCAGATCATATAACAATCATATGGACATCAATCCTAACAATGTATTCAGGAAATTAACATAAGCCCAGCTTCCCACACTTCTGAGAGCTCATTGATTTGTCAAGGGAAAGGAGAACTTACTTAATTGTGGTCATTGCATTTTACTCAGTCTCCCTGAGCTTTTCCGTTTCCAACCAGTGTATCATTCCTGATTTCCCTCCACTTACCATGAAGTCTTTGGAGTATTCTTCCTGTCATGCCCATGAATACATGCATGGTCCCCACCATCCCTTCTCCTCCAAGCCCATATACACCCTCCTTTCGGGGTCTGTTCATTCCTTATTGCCATGTAGTGACCTCTTTTCAGGAGAAAGAGATCATATCTCACAGGCCCCCTAGATCTCCTCCCCTATATTTATGCAGAAAATTTCACAGAACTCAGAGAAGCCGTCAGACCAAAGCCTAGTGTGTTATCCTAATTACAGGCAATACAGCTTGGAGTTTTCTTGAAGATTTTCCAGAAAAGTAACTGCAAACTACCTTGACAGGCCTGGCAGGTGCTACTGTCATGGTAGAACATGAAAATTGATAATTTATGACGTGTCTGGGAAGTCTAAACTAGAAGCCATTTTAGATGGCTCTGAGTTATTTGGGGAATTGTTTTAAAAAGTTAAATGGTTTCGGGCGCCTGGGTGGCTCAGTTGGTTAAGCGACTGCCTTTGGCTCAGGTCATGATCCTGGAGTCCCAGGATCGAGTCCCACATCGGGCTCCCTGCTCAGCAGGGAGTCTGCTTCTCCCTCTGACCCTCCTCCCTCTCATGCTCTCTGTCTTTCATTCTCTCTCTCACAAATAAATAAAATCTTAAAAAAAAAAAAAAAGTTAAATGGTTTCTCAATCAACATTGGAAATAGTATAAACATCCCTTACTTACTAATCATCTTCAGGTTATTGTGACTTTATTCAGTGCCTTGCCTTTCCAAGACCTCACTTACCTGACCATTCTCCTGACTAGATCTGAAGGGACCCATGATAGAGGCTTGAACTAAACTGGACCATGAGGTTACTGTGTTTTGCTTTGTTTTGTTTTGTTTTGTTTTTGTGTTTAGGCATTTAGAATGGAGACTGAGTGGTTAGTCATCCCCTGTGGGCTTCTTGAGCTAAAGGCAGAGGAGTCAAAGACCTGCAGGAAATTCTTCTGCTGCAGAGAAAGTCAGGCTGAAGAGAAAAATGATTGAAGCTAATATGCAAGGAGAAGCAGAACCAGGATCCAGGCAGCCCTAGAGGGAGAGAGAGGATGCTTGAGAGAATGAGCTTTGTTTGCAAGGGGCTTCCCAGTTGCTATTTCCAGTGGCTTCTGAGGCCCGACATTGATTTCTGCACTTGAGTTCCATGACCGTCCCCCATGTGGTGGGTTGAATGGCATTATGGACTGAATGTCTGTGTCCCTTCAAAAGCCCAGGGTTGAAAGCCGAGTCTGCAAAGTGATGGTAGCAGGAGGTGGGGTAATTAGGTAGACCCTCATGAATGGGGCCAGTGCCTTTATAAGAGGCATTCCAGAACTTGCTTCCTGTCTCTGCTCTCTGCCCTGTGAGGAGGGAGCGAGAAGATGGCCATGTGCAAACCAGGAAGTGGGTTCTCACCAGACCCTGGATCTGCTGAGACCTTGATCTTGGACTTCCAGCTTCCAGAACTGTGAGAAATAAATGTTGGTCATTTACGCCACCCAGTCTGTGGTAATTTGTTATAGAAGCCCAAACTTACCACGAGATAGAGTGACCCCCAAAAGATATGTCCACTCGAAATCTCAGAATGTGGCCTTATTTGGAATTAGATCCTTTGCAAAGATGAGGAAGGTAAAGATCTCGAGAACATCCAGGTTTAGGGTGGGTCTTAAAGCCAATGATGGGTGTCCTGTTAAGAGCCTAGAAAGGGGAAGACAGAGACTGAAGAGAAGATGAGTGAGGACAGGCAGAGATCACAGTGATGCTTACACAAGCCAAGAGCAGCAAGGATGCCGGGCAGGCACCAGAAGCTAGGTGAGAGTCAAGAAAGGATTCTCCCCTAGAGTCTTCAGAGGTAGTGCGGCTCTGCTGACTCTCAGTATGGAGTTTCTGGCCTCCAGAGCTGTGAGAGGATACATTTCTCTCATTTTTAGTCAGCTGGTTTATGGCAATTTGTTACGGCAGCCCGGAGAAGCCAATATACCCTGTAAGTCTTGTAATTCATCCTGCTCAAACTAACATGAGTCAAACTTAATTTTACCAATAAAAGTTATTTCACTAAGACAGAGGTTATGTATAAATAAGTTATTTTAAGGAGGCAATGAAAATTATTGTAGAACAATGAAAAAATTTAACATAGTGTGAAAATATTCAGTCAACTCTGATAACTTATATAATCTATAACTGGGACGGTAACCTCCCTATGATTGTATATTTGGCCATTTGACACAAGCTCAACATCCAATACCAGTATTTTCCCTCCTATTCGAAGGTGTGAAGATTCTTGCATGAATGCCATTTTTCAAAGTGGTGTTTTCTAATCATCCATGGGAATGATAATTGCTTTTTCTTTAGATACCAAAGTGCAGTACACATCTACAGAATACTAAGCTGAAGACACGAAAAAGGTCCTCTAATGGGAGAGGGAAAAGGGACAAAAGGTTCTGAGGACTTTCGATGGCAATCACCACCCACGGTCTCCTTCACACATGGATGGGAATGCTCTCTTGGGCTGGGGCCCACTCTCTAGTATTTCAAGCTACAGTAAGAGATTCCACTCCCAACACACACACACACACACACACACACACACACACACACAAGTCCACCTAGACTTAGAAAATCAACCCAAACACTGGCGTAGGAAATGATTTAATCAAACTCCCTCAGTTTACGGAGAAAAAGCTAAGGCCCATCGAGGTGATGTGAATTCCCTACAGCTGCATAGCTACTTGATACATCTTTACTGCTAATAAGTGCAGGAATGAGGAGGTGGCAGGACTGGGATGCTTAGAAATTCAAAAGCCTGCAGAGGAAAAGGAAAAGGGGGAAAAAAAAAAAACAACCAACAAAAACAAAACACTAGAAGATTTTAAAATGCTATTTTGTGGTCACTGGAGGGAACTCTGAATTCTGACTTCAATTTTTCTGTCCCTGAAGTGGGTAAGAAAGAGGAGAAGTTCATGTCTCTTTTGAAAGCTATGTTGTCTGTTCAATAAAGACTGAATGGTAAGAAAATTAGGCTCTGTGCTGCCCTTGTCTGTCTTTTTCAGCTGGGTATATATTCCCAAGCCATGTCACACATCTGCAAGTAAATTAATCCAAGAGAAAAGAAATGGAATTTATTTAAAGTTCAAGGCATTTCTTAAATATAAGCATTGGGTCCAATGGGTCACTGATTCCATTTTCAGTGCACTGATAACAAAATTCATATATTTAAACATTTAAAAAAATAATGATAAGGTAAACCTTTTACTTGTTTTTGCTTCTTCTCCATGACATTTCTTGAGGGCTTAGGCATTTGGCCCCTAATTTTATTTCCACTTCACTGCTCTGACAGCTAAGTTGCATAGCTTGGTATTAAAAAAAAAAAAAATCAGTACTAGTGGTTGAAATATATAATTTCCTTGGTTTGGGAAGGCTTGCGATGTCTGGTCACTTCCTTCCCAGCCATGTTGGTTGGCTTTACTGACAGGATGGGTCATGTGGCTTCGTAATGAAAGATGAATTGTTAAGAAGAGAGGGAATATAATTATCTGGTCTCAGAGGCCAGCGCAGCGAAGATGCAGTGGAGAAGCTTGGCACGAACTTGAATCCCTGTCCTCTTCCGCCCACCAGGACAGGAATGTCAAGTGTGGTTGATGCTCCCAATTTAATATTCCTGGCAATACTCAGGCAGGAAAGTAGCGGTGTTTTGGGGGGTTTTGTTCGTTTAAAGCAGAGCCCCTGTATTGTCTGTAATCTTTGTGATCATTTACTTCTACTCTGGAATCCTGGAAAGTCAGTCTTGAGATTTACCAGTTAAGATCTTCATCCTTATCAGACAGTGATTCTCTCAGGCTCTCCCTACCCATTCATTGCCTCTAACTTGGCAGGTTGCTTCCTCCGGCCATTTGCGAATCAATCGCCACCTTGATTCCAGCCCCTTTGTAAACAACTTGCAGGTGAGATTGTTGGAGTCCAAGGAAATCGAAGCCTTCATCCTGCCTTCCTTTAGCTGTATCTAGGCTTCCTATTATTTCTCGCATGGAAATCACTCACTTCTTGGCATCGAGCTTCGAAGTCTTAAAATCTTTACTCCCACTGGGGACAGAGGAAAGATCCTGCTGCCTTCCAAGCCCAGCCGGAAGCCATAGAGTCATTTTCTTAGCCAGATTTGGAAACAAACCCTGGGCAGTGCCTGAAAGTGCCCACATTGGCTGAGTTTATAAATCGTAAATGAACTATGTATATTCTGCACGGTCATGGAAAAGGAAAACCTAACATTTAAATATCCACTCCTCAGAAATAAGCAGAAGAAAGAATACTCAAGAAAAAATAAAGAGTGTAAGGTGAAGGAAGTTTTTTGGTTCTTTTCCACAAGGTCTCAAGCAACTGCGGGCCGGGGGGCAAGAAGGCGCTGGTCTGGTAGGGCGTAGGCAATGACGCAGGTGCTTCTCCCTGTTGTTCGGTTCAGTGGCCTCACCTTTGGGGCAGGCTTGGGCAAGAGCTGCCAAAGGAGTCATCATGTGGGGGACGGGTACCTTCTCACCTAACTTTGCCTGAAGGACATTTACTGGAGGGCCCTTCTGGAACACCCGGAAAGAAGCCTCAGGCTGGAAGAGCTTCCCCCACCTTACTGAATTGAAGGGCTTGAAGCTGACATACATTTTTTTTTTCCTGGTCACTCAGTGTGTTCTGCTTGGAATTGGGTTTACCTAACATTTAATGCCCCCTTGCCCTTTCATGTAACAGAACGTATATACGTTATTTATCTCTTTTCTCCATTCTTGTATATTGCAGGCTTTCCAGCTTATCACCATTATTTATGGCTCTACTAAAATGTAAAACTGGCTTCAGAAATGTCAAACAGAGGGGCGCCTGGGTGGCTCAGTCGGTTAAGCGACTGCCCTCGGCTCAGGTCATGATCCTGGAGTCCCGGGATCGAGTCCCGCGTCGGGCTCCCGGCTCAGCGGGGAGTCTGCTTCTCCCCCTTACCCTCCCCCCTCTCATGCTCTCTCTATCTCATTCTCTCTCTCAAATAAATAAATAAAATCTTAAAAAAAAGAAAGAAATGTCAAACAGAATAACGGGAATGGAGAAATCAGGGCAGAAGTCAGCTGTAACCAGTCCCAGAGCTCCTACCCCTACCTGGCAAATGTGAATTATTTTCTTATAGAGAGTGCTTTGGTGGCAATGTGAAAATGCCATTTTTTAAAACACACACACACACAGGCACAAACTTGTCTACAGAGGTATAAAGAGCATTTGCTGAGATGTCAGTTTACTGAATTAAGTCTATACTTAGTACTACCTCCATTTTATATTAAAGGGGCTTGCATGCTCTTTTTGGGACAATCCCATGTAGGCTCATTTTGATGGGCTACATTTAAATCAAAAGGGAAAAATGGAAATAAAAGAGAAAACAAAGCTGAATTATTCAAAATGGAAGGGATGGGATAACTTTTTACAAAACAACAAATACCAGTCGATAGGGATTACAAGTCAAAAATAATTTGACCAAATTTCTATCATCCTTACAAATGAAAAAAATACCTATCAAGCATTAAGAAAATGGGGAGCCCTAGGTTCTAGCTGTGGATCTTTTTCTAACTAATCATATGATGGACAAATTTCTCAGCGGTATGATACTACCACGTCCTCATGCAGGAAAAGGAGAATTAGAACAGATGGTGTCTAAAGTCTTCTGAGACCCTGAAGGTATGTACGTTTAAGTCAATTTTAAAAATTCAGATTGCAAAAAATCAGAGGAGGGCTAAAGTGGGTATGATTGTGAAAAAGTCACTGATTATTTTTAATAATGGTATTTTTCTTTTAAAAATATGATTATGGAGCGCCTGGGTGGCTCAGTTGGTTAAGCAACTGCCTTCGGCTCGGGTCATGATCCTGGAGTCCTGGGATCGAGTCCCATATCGGGCTCCCTGCTCAGCGGGGAGTCTGCTTCTCCCTCTGACCCTCCCCCCTCTCATGCTCTCTCTATCTCATTCTCTCTCTCAAATAAATAAATAAAATCTTTTTAAAAAATAAATAAATAAATAAAAATAAAAATAAAAATATGATTATGTTTATAAATGGAAACTTATTTCTAACTTAATTTAATTTTTATGCATCTAATCTCATTTGGAATATCATCAGATATCTGGAGGGTAGATGCCATTAAACCAACTTTAAGTGTAGACACTGAGCCACGGGAAAGCTCAAAGACTGAGAAATATGAGACCCGGACGCAAAATCTAAGTTTTCTGAGTCTTAGTGCCATGCTGATTCTCCTAAGCCAAGCTACTTCTTCAAAGGTACAAGAAACATAAATAACTTTTTAAAGAAACATTGAATGCATCCCTAAAATACTGAGATTAATTCCAGTAAATTTGAGGGAGATAGTAGAACACAGAAAGAAACGGAGCTCTGAAGGGCTCCAAATATCACACATACAAATCTCTCTCCACACAGGAGCAAGAGTGAGGACAGGCTGTTTTTAATGTCTGTTATGAATATATGCTGTCTTAGCTTGGTTCCCTGGAAACGGAGTGTAAATTGGAGATTTGTGTGCTCAAGATTTATTGGGAATTGGTCTTGGGGATTATACATGTGAAGCAGTGAACGAAGCAGGAACAAGCCCAGGGCAAGGCTGAACCGCGACGGAGCTGCAACACAGACCTCCAGCGATTCTTCAGGGAGCCCTAGAGTGAGCTCCCCTATAGAGCTGCTACTTCCTGAGGCAGGGGGATAGTCCTCTGTATCCGTCCACTGACCAGCATTGGATGCCGACTTTCCCTGGGCTGGAGACGTAGCATTGGACCGAGCGATTTCCTTCTGCCAAGAGAGATTTTCACATCAGGACTCAGCTGTGAGGTGTCAGCACCCAATAGCCCCAGCCACTAAGGTAATCAGTTCTCTCCATCCTAAAGGGGGATCTGGGTGGTCTCCATAGCATCCGCTCCACAGTCCATCTCTTGGTAAGATGGGCTGCCTTAATACCTAGGGACTAGGAACTCAGTCATAAGCAAATGTATTAGGAAAACCTGAAGGGAGGAAGAAAGGACATCTCCTGAAAGTCTCCCATCTATCTATGATTGCCAACTCACTAAATCCTCGAATGAGGTTCTCTTTATGTATATCACACACATTAGGAAATCATTCTATTTGTAAAACACAGGGACTGACCAAGAAATCTTTACTTGTAAAAGTATTTGAGGGGAAAAAAAAAGGAATCTGGAAGGTGACTACTGACAGCACTGTTTTTCTTTGTGGGGGTAAGTGTGGGACAATATCAAAGATGTGAGTTTTGAAGGCAGAATTAATCTAATTACATTAATGTCTCTGATCATGTTTATTCATCCTTCTCATCAAAGGCATTTTGTATATGAATTATCTAATTAACCAAGAAATATTTATGGATTAACTACAGTTCCTTGTCCAGGCAATGCAAGGGAGACCAAAAAAAAAAAAAAAAAAAACCATAAAACCCAATCCCACCTTCCTCTTGTAGAAAGAAGGAAACATGTCACCGAGTAGAAGACACAATGAGGTAATCACAATGTAGAATTAGAGATACATAGAAAGCATTTTCAGATAAGAATTACATGAAGTACATAAATAGCCATGGACAAATTAGTCATAACATAGGGATTACATTCCCAATGCAAGGGGTAGTGGGAGAAATAGATTTAAGATTAGATATGGCAAGATTGTAGAAGGCCTTGAATGCCAAGCTAAAAGATGAGGACTCTAGTAAATAGGTTTTAAGAAAGGGACGTAAGCAAACTGGCCTTCTGAGTGCCATGTAAGAAGCATGCAAATGGATTGGATTAATAGGACAACTCAAGGGTCTGAAAACAGTCTTTGGCGTTTAAGGGCATGCTAATTTTCCCACCCATTAGCCTGACAGATGTGGAGAATCGTGTCATTATTGAAATGGCGTAAGAGATAAAAATAATTTTAAAAATGTCTATACATTTTTATCTCCATATGCCATTACTATGGTGTTACTGATCAAAAAAAATTTGTTAGAAGCTTTCTGAAAAATAGAGCACCTAGCAATTATTTTTCGCCTAGTCCCACAACATTCATTAATTTTCCCAAAAGTTAACCTTTCTTTCTCTAGAGTTTTGATTAAAAATAAAACACCTTGACTGCATTTGCATAGATCATTTAAAGGTTTTCCTAATATTTTCCAAGATGTGTTACCTTTGTTTCTCTATAGTTTAACTTCTGTTCTGACAATTTTATGTCTAGCTGGAAATCTAAACATTTCTTTCCTCTCAAAAAATGTACTAAACTGCAAAAAACATGAAATCCAGAGTTTGAACAAGACAAAACAAACCAACCTCAAGATATTCATGAGCTTCAAATCATTCAAAATTCACAAATCTGTATACATTAGGCTGCAGGAATTTTAGCGATATGTGTAATGTGACATGCAATCTGCTTTACATCCAGACAAAATAAATAAAAATGGCCATGGTTTTGTGGAAATCTCCGTACACACGAACATTATGAGATACATTCAGTAGGAAGTCTGTTATGAGCATTAAAACAGCATCTTATATATGACTTTTGCGCTAAAGAACCTGACCCAAGTATCTGGTGAGGTCGCATGATAGTACCTCTCTTCTATTTTTTTCAAGCATCCACAATTTAGAGAGTTCCTGGTAAAGAGAAAATGTCACTGATCTTAATGCATGTTTTTCAGGTACTACCATGTGGGTATAGACTCTGTGCATACGCCTCTTCCTCTACTTACCTTTTACCAACTAGGTTCTAAGCACTTTTTTCTTACTCATATGCACTCTTTCCCAGTTGATCTCAACCATTCCTATGAATGTAGATACCATCTATGATATGATAAATGCTACTTTAACCCAAACTTTCCTCCTAGATCCAGGCTTACACTCAGCTATCATTTGAAATCTACACTGAATGACTCTTACACATAGCTTGGTTGTTCCAAATATGTTGTTTGACCCTCCCAGACATATTCCTGGCATAGTGATCCACATTTCAGTAAATAGTACCATCATACACTTAGTTACCAGCCAAGAACCTAAGATTCCCATTTGACCCTTCCCTTCTTTTACCCCTCACGTCCACCCACCAGCCTGTCTTGGGGCTTCCATATAGATCCTTACCTTTCTCAATCTCTGCTCTCATTACCATGATCCAAGCCACAGTGATGTCTTGCCTGGATTATTCATTAATCGGTCTCTCAATTTCCACTTTTACCCTTTCAACCTACTCTCCCATGAAGCCACAAAAATGATCTGAAAATGTAAATCCTGTTACAGGAGCAAAACACTGCAAGACACTTCCCACTTAAAATCTTTGGCTTTCCTTGACTGAAAGGGCTCTGCATGCCTTGGCCCTTGCTTTCCTTTCCAACCCTTTATTTCTCCAGCCCCTGGACTCACTGCACTAGTCATACATCCATCTCAGAGCCTTCAAATTTACTCTTTTCCTGTCCTTTCATGTGAGTGGATTTTTCTCAACCATTAAGTCTTAGTTTAAACTTCACTTCCATAAAGAGGTCCCCACCCTAAACCATCTTCAAGTAGGCTCTTTAATTTTTTCTCTATTTCAAAGAGTCAGTTATTATTATATAGAGACCCAGAAACCCCACTTTTGTTCTTTATAGCACTTTTCACAGTCTGGATTTTATTTTATTTATCTGATTGTGTGTCTCCCCCACAAGAATGCAAGTCGGGAGTCAGGATTTGTTGAAGTTTGATTCCTAATACTAAGCACAGTGCCTGTCATCTAGAAGATAAGCCAAAAACACTCTGGAGTGAATGAGTAAATGCATGGATGAATAAAATTTGGAATTGGAATTTAAAATGTCAACAGTACTAAAATTACAAATTCCTTTCTAGAAATTACTTTCTGAGAGCTTAGTGGTTAAGTGTAATGGTAGAACTGACAAACGGCCACCATCTTGGAACGAAATTCTTCTCAAAGTCATAGTATGGAAAAATAGAGGAAGTAAAATATTTCCATGAGGGAAAAAATAGACCATTTGTAATAAGATTGCCACAAATTTCTGGCTGTTTCAAAAGGAATTGGCAGTCTCCAGTTGAAGCCAAGCCAAGGACAGTAAATAGGATGTGGTGATATATCTCAGGACTCGTGTACATTGGCAAAGTTGGAGGAAGACAATTTTTCAACTGCTGCTTCTACTATATTTGGGCATGAGATAGTATCATTAGTCTTTTTCTTCCCTTCAAGAATGACACAATTCACAGTTTTAGGAAAACCAGTTCTTTACTCCTAAAAATGAGTCTAATTTCATAATCTTCACATTTAATAAGGTGTGAATTCATAGTGCCTTAAAATGATGTCATAATTTGGAAATTTATGAAACACTCCAGTTTTATTTAAATTTGTTACAGAATCACTATTATAATTAAAACACTTGGGCTTCGTTCACCCTGGCATTGCCAACGAGGCAAGATAGTAAGACATATTTCTAATGCTGAAATAAATGAATCATCTTTGGTAGCTCATAATTTTGGAACCAAGACTGAGTCTCTTCTCAAACTGAGGGATTTTTGCTGACTTCTTACATTATCCCTATTCACTGGGGTTTCAGTGTCACCATAAAAACTCTGGTCCCCACTTGTGATTTTGATGATGATGCTTTTTGCTTGCTGGGGCAGAGACAAAGCTATATGTTCACCAGACCTTCTTTTGTTTTCCTCTTGGGCACAAGGAGACTGTTTCCCAGCCTTGCTCACAGTTAGGATGGGGCTATATGACTGAATTCTCGTTGTGTAATATGTGTGGAAGTGATTTATGTTGCTTCCACGTCTGATCCCTAAAGATCTTATGAGGTCTTCTTATGGTCCCTCTTTCCTTTTCAGCTGGACAGAGGTAGAACCTTCCAGTGCAGGAGTCTAAAGATTTCAGATTCACTGCATAGAAGGAACCTAGGTCCCTGAGTAATTCTGTGGAACCAAGTCTCCGCCCTGCATCTTCACCCTCCTGGTCACCATTGGACTACAGTGAGTGCAAGAATCAAAACTTTAGTTTCTCAAACAACTGACATTTTGGATCAGTGTTTTTATGGTAGTCAGATTTTCCTAACTCATACATCCATAAACCCAGATTTTCTAACTACTCAACTAAAACTTGTGACCACTCTTTGTTTTAATCAAATAATTATGTTAGCTATTGAGTACTTTATGAGAATTACCTTATTTAAGTAAATGAGGATAATCATTTAGATATCCTCTTTGCCAGCTATTTGTATCATTTTATTTTATTTTTTGTAGTAAAAAGACTTTAAGAAGGCTTTTAAAAAAAAAAAAATTATTTGTCAGGGAGAGAGCACAAGCAGGGGGAGCGGCAGGTAGAGGGAGAGGGAGAAACAGGCTCCCCACTGAGCAAGGAGCCCGATGCAGGACTCGATCCCAGGACCCTGGGATCATGACCTGAGCCAAAGGAACTGAGCCACCCAGGTGTCCCTAAGAAGGCTTTGAAGTCAAAAAACAAAACTCTTGATACAATTTTCTGAACCTTTAAGTCAGCTCAGCAAATATGTAATCAGTAATTTAGCTGTGTAAGATTAAAGGTCTGTTACTTTTTTAAAAATAAAATGTACTTAAGTTCTTAAAATTTATTCCATAAAGTACATATTTTCCTATAAATTCCCTAACTTTTGAATTTTTGACAGTTTTTTAAAGTCAGGCTAACATAGGTATACCTCTGGTTCTATTACTACTTCCAGTTTTGTGGAGATGCAGGTATTTAAAATACCTCTCTGAGACTTCATTTTTTAATGTGTAATATGGACCTATTAATACCTAATATACTTGGTTCTTGTCAGAATTAATAGAATATTCTATGCAAAGCACTTAATATAGCACCTGATACATGGCGGGTAGTGAATAGTGACTTAGAAATATGATGATGATGTCTTGTATGTATATGGTAAAATAATGCTTTTTACTTCCTGGAATATTTATCAATCATAATGAGAAAATACATGAATAAGGAAAAAATATGTCAGGTGACTTTCTAAAACATGCTTTTGATCAATTCATCACTATAAAACCAGAATCTGAGGCACCTGGGTGGCTCAGATGGTTAAATGACTGCCTTTGGCTCAGGTCATGATCCCAGGGTCCTGGGATCGAGCCCCGCATCCGGCTCCTTGCTCAGCGGGGAGCCTGCTTCTCCCTCTGCCTGCCGCTCCCCCTGCTTGTGTTATTTCTCTCTGTCAAATAAATAAATAAAATCTAAAAAAAAACAAAAAACAAAAACAAAAAACCCCAGGATCTATTAGATCAAAAAAGTTTTCCAGGCCAATTAACATGGAGAATGCTGATATGAAAACAAGCATTACAATGTTTAAATCCTGCTATCGTCCATAGTTGTGTGATGAATATATCAGACAAATTGAGATCTTCAAGAGTGGTCATTTTGATTTTAAAGAGAATTTTCTCTTATTTATACTTATGTGGCCTAAAAGAGGATCCCAATAATTAAGGACACAGTAGGAGAAAACAGGGACATTAACAGTCCAATAACATGAAAGAAATAGAGTTAAATGTCAATGCACAGTAGGAAAACATAGTTGCTGCTGTTATTAAGAATCATAGGTATAATTTTTGTGTTTCAGTTGATTTTCTAATGATTAAAGTAATCAAATTATAACTAAACTCTATAAACATTTTAAAAGTACAAAAAATTAATTTATAGATCTACTGGTATAAAAAGCAAACATTCTTCCACAGTACAGAAATTATTCACACTGTAAATTCATGCAGAGCACTGAATATTTGCTTCGAAGTAGCAGAATACCTTTTAGGACTCTTGAGAAATGTGCTGTGGCATGTATTTGATTTTACCCAATTAGTCCAGAAAATTCATCTTACATATTTTCATTGAATTCTTTGAGAAATTCATCTGATGCGCACTGAAGTTTCCCTTTCATCTTATAAAAAAGCTCATGTAGATTTCAAAATTAAATTTTAATTTTATCATTGGTCCCCTTCTCCTCTTCTCCTTCTCCCTGTACAATTAAGATCATCTTGGGAGTATCCTATTAGATATTATTCTATAGAGGCTCTACAGATGTATCCTATTAGATATTATCTTATTAGATACTCTCAAGATGATCTCAATTGTATCTGTCATCAAGAATAATTCTGCTTTTCATTAAGTTCTCACTAGGTACTTGAGGAATTCGGAATGCAACAGAATAATTACCCCTGTCATTAATTGCATTCATGAACTGGACCTGAAATTTCTCATCCTATTATAGTGGAAGGTGGGGGGGCAGGCAAAAAGTCTTTCACAACAGACAGGAGAAGCTGTTCCATACAGTTGGCGTTAGTACTTCTACCTGAAGCAGGAGTGCCCTCCCTCAGCCATAATTGCTGGGAACAGCCGCTCCGTGACTCCAGGGAAGCAATCTCAGTGCGGGACTTAGGAGTTACGTTGTGGATAGTACAAGTTCTTCTATCTATGACAGAGTCTCACAGGACTTCCTATCAACTCCTGTCTCTGCAGGGCCTTATGGAATATCCTTTCCACTGACTGAAAAATTTTCCCCAAATACAACTATTCCTTTAAAAAGTAGACATCCTATACAGACACCTTATGCCCCAAATTCCCCCACACAATGGCGTTTCCATTGAAAACTTTCCCGAGAAGCATTACTGATTCATGTGTATCACATCATCCCTCAGAAAAACTTTATTTTTTTTTTTTAACTTGAATCTGTGAGGTACCGGGAACAAAGTGAGCAACCCCACAGTAAATCAATTTCAGATTATTTATTAAAAAAAAATCTGGGATACAGACCCTACATAAACAGGTACCAAAATAACATCAAAACAAAGTTCTGTATTTCAAAATTATTTTCACTATAATGACTCTCAATTAAAAATTGAGAGAACAGGGGCACCTGGGTGGCTCAGTCAGGTAAGAGGCTGCCTTTGGCTCGGCTCGGGTCATGATCCCAGGGTCCTGGGATTGAGCCTCATGCCAGGCTCCCTGCTCAGCAGGGAGTCTGCTTCTCCCTCTCCCTCTGCCCCTCCCCCTGCTTGTGCTCTCTCTCTTTCTCTCTCTCCCTCAAATAAATAAAATCTTCAAAAAAAATTGAAAGAGCAAATTTCTACTATAATCAAGAGATTTTTATAGCCTCTTCACTAATAGAATTGAAGGTATTTGATTTGTGTTTAGAAATGGAGGGTTTCTCAAAGAATTTTATCACCGACACTACAATATTAGCCAAAATATGTAATATTTGAAACGTTCTAAGCAAGATTTTAAAGAGGATTTCCAGCTGCCCACCCCAAAGCTGCTGAGCTTTAATATAATAACTTTAATATTTGAGAGGTTATATATGTATTATTCAAGGATCTTCGTTCATTTGGGCTACTATATCAAAAATACCACAAGCTGGGTGGCTTCTAAATAATGAGCACTTACTTCTCACGGTTCTGGAGGCTGGAAAGTCCAAAGTGAAGGCTCCGTCAGCTTTGATCTCTGGTGATAGGCCACCTGCTGGTTTATAAACAGCCATGTTCTCACTGTACCCTCACATGACGAAAGGACAAAATAACTCTCTATGGCTTGTGATGATACTAATCCCATGTGTGAGAACTCTATCCTCATGATCTATTCACCTCCCAAAGGCCCCACCTCTTAATATCGTCCTCGTGTTGGGGGTTAGGGTTTCAATACATGAAATTCTGGGGGACATCCACACATTCAGTCTCTTGCAACAAGGTTACAGATTGGGTCAGATTTGGATTTTGAAATTTAACCCGAACGATATATAGTGGTATCAAAATATATTAAAATGGGAATCAATAGAAACCATAAGAGAAGCAGACTCGGGAAGGGAAGTTTGTTCCCGACATTATGAGACTTCTTGGAGCCCCAGAGGTGTCTCACCTTCCAAACCCATGGGTGTCACATGATGTCACCTCCTGCCAAGCCAGAACTGAGTTTGTTTGTTTGTTTTTGAACATCATGGCAAACACCACCACTACCATCACCACCGCTCCAAATTGCTTCTCCTGCGCAGTTGATTGCAGGCCTAAAAGAAGAAAATGGTGCACACCGACAGGGCATGAGTAATTATGGAGAGCATATAAGCACAGTGTGTTTAGGGAGATGAGAAGGGTTATTTATTTATCCATTCAACAAGGATTTGTGAATATCTTCTGTGTGCCACGCTCTGCTGGGGGCTGGGTACAACGGTGAACCATCGGCCATAGGCTCTCTACCCATTGAGCTTACACTCTGGCGGGGAAGACATATTAACAGTCACACAATAGAAAAGTAAAACTCCAAGCATGAAAAGTTGGTATGACAACAAGATAAAGGTCCTCTGAGAGTATGTATTAGAGGGGACTGATCCAGTTAGGGTGGTCAGAGAAAGGTTCGTGGAGGAAAAGATAACCCAGCTGAGAGCAAACGAATAAGCAGGAATTAACTAGGTGAAGGAAGGAGAGCATGTCTTCCAAGCAGATAAAACATTATGGGCAGAGACCTTGTGGCAAATCTTTGTCAGAGAGACGCTGGGTAGCGAGAGCGAGGCGTGGTCGGGATACAGCTGCTGTGCTAGATCCACGGACTACGTTAAAGAGATTTGTTCTCATCCCGCTATCAGTACAAATCCATGAAAGCATTTTAACAGGGGAGTGGCACAAATGTTTTTATTTAGAAATTATTACACTGGATATTGAATAAGGATCACTTAGAAGCTTCGATAAATATGATCTAGCAAAAACATTGATAGTTATGTAATTTGAAAGGCAACGTGTAATGACTAAGCAATCCATTTTTCTGAGTCTGTAACCTCAATTCAACCGCTTTGGCCTAGAAGTATCAGATTTTACTTTTTAATGCAAGCTTTCGCATGCCAGAAACTCTGACGGTTTATTCATAGTTTCTTTTAGTAAATATGATAATTGGTAAGGTTTCATTCATAACATTTAAAAAGAAAAGATAATAGAAAGTATATACATACCATGATCAGAAATGACAGTCATTGTTTTAACTTTTAGAATTTAGGTTTTGAAGAAAAGAAGCATAAAATCTATATGAACGAAATTAGTAGTTTATCGTTAAATTCAAGAAAAACCTATCACATTGATTACATTCTCCCCCCTAAATATTTGTAAGTCCCTAAGGAAATGGAGTTAGGCTAATATTGACAATTTCCTTAACTGACCAACCCTGTACTTTTCAGGCTGTAGGAGCTCAATGAATACTTTCTGACTTAATGAGTTTTCTAAGTACTAACACGTTCTACCTTAGAAGAGCATTTTGATTTAGTGGTTAGGGTAATGGCCATGCACTAGATGTTTTATGTTTTAGAGAATGGAAATGTCTACACTATTATGTCCAACTTTGGTAAGATAAAAAGAATTTCCTGCTTAGTGAAAAACATTTTTCCCTATAAAATAATTGACTCTCATTGAAATTCATACTCAACGAACTAAGAAGTGGAGAATCTGTCATAAGACTGGAATGATTGAAAAGAGGCTGTTGAAAGCACAATTGATGTATAGGGCTTGGACTCAAGGTGGAAGTTTATGGACAAGACATTTTTTGTCATGTATTTTCTCAGTGACAGGGCATTTACAGACTAGCCAAGTGTTGCTGAGCTGATGAATTTATTAAACTGACCTGTCATCCCAAGGGGTTTTGATGTGGGGACACTGAATGGCCTGGCAATGAGAACTTTAGTGGCCCTCCCCTGTTCTCCTGGAAGCAAAAGCATATACCAAGACAGTTAGTGTTTTTACTTTGGCTTAGGAATATCTGGGCTGGAAGATGGGATCCCAGACATGTGTGGGCCTGGAGGACTTCTACGAGGCGACCCTGGCCCCAAAAAGGCTCAGGGAGAGGCTCATAGATTGATTTGGGCCATCCCGCTTTGAAACTACACCCAGAGAATTTCTGGATTCCAGAATCCTCCAGGATGTTCTCAACTCCTAATGATACATGTGGAAGCAATTATATACTATGTATTTTACAGATATCCATTCCAGGCTATGCAATAATGGAGTTCCCTTTAGAACTACTGATTTGCCCCAAATAACTTCTTATCTCTTTGAACTTCAGTTATGGAAGCAAAGTATTTGAATCTCTGATGCAAAGACCCTGAGGGCATGGAGCTAGAATACCTTTTATTGTACTTTCCGGGCTTTTAAGACTACAGACATTCTCAAAACAGACACAAACACAAAAACACAAAAACCTTAAAACATATAGAAAAATAGAATGCTACAAAAAAGACATCAACTCACCATCCACATTAAACTGTGGTTAATAGTTTGCATTTTATGCCAGTCTAACTCTATACTCCATAAATCAATACTTAGATCATTACTTATGTCTGTTTGGCTCTATCATTTAAAATATTTTATAGATATCATGACACTTTCCTCTAAATTCTCCAGTATGAAAAGAATGCTCTCCTGCTACCAACCTCCCAGTCCTTTAATTCCCCTGTGTAGAAACAGATAGGGGGCCAAGGATGGTGCAGATGGCATTTATTGCAAGCTCATGTGCAGGCATGCGGGTGTTGACAGCCTCAGTCAGGGGGATACCAGGATGCTCCCCGAACAGTGGCCTGGGAAAGGTTTTGAAGGGGCTGAGGCAGGAAAGGAGCGACGTCTAAGCATGTAGGGGCGGGCAGGTGCAGTCGACAGAACACGCTTCTTCATACATCGTGCGTTTTATTTGCACATTAAGTCTTCCCCCCGGTGTGATTTTTGGCATTACAATGAGGAGAAAAGTCGGTGAAAAGGTCAGGGCTGGGTTCATGGTGGCTCTGACTGGTCTGGTCCGGTCTTTGCAGGAACAAACCAACCACTCGTAAGATGGGCCCGGGGGTTTGCTTCTTGCTTGTGGCCTTTGGCTTCCTGATTGTATGTAGCACCCGCTAGGAAAATGGGCATCTGAGACATCCCGAGGTTTTCTGTAAGTTCTTATTCCATAAAATAAATGCCTAGAAAAGAGGTCTACAAATAGGCAGAAAGATATTTAAAGAACTTTCATTTTGAAACAGGCTGAAATTGCAAGGAGTTTAGGGAGGGCCTAGAGCAACTTTATTCCAAGATGTGCTTTTCCGGACAGCCACTTTCAGAATCCCTATCTGGCCCACTCCCCTATGATCGCGCTGGCATGATCACACCTAACAAAATGAACAGCAGTTCCTTAATAGTATCACATACCCAGTCTATATGCAAATTTCCCCAAAATGTCTGTTACAACTATTTTTTTTCTAAACCAGGATTCAATCACAAAGTGTTCGATATATTTATGTCTCTTAAGTCTTTTTAAGTCAAGTATAGCTTTCTCCTTTTTTTCCCTCCTTTTTTTTTTCTCTTCAAGCTATTAACTTTTTAAAGGCATCAGACGAGATGCCGTTTAGAATGTCTTACATTCTGCGTTTGTCTGATTGTGTTTTCATGCTGTAATTTGTGTGTTTCTCTATCCCCTGTATTTTTTGTAAACCGAAAGTTAAAACAAGCATCGTGATTAGATACAAGTAAAACACTTTTGGAAAGAATAGTTCATGGAGAAAATTGGTATTTCTTGTTGCATTTCATTTACAGAACGTCTGAGTGGTTCACTAGTACTGGTGCTAGGGGATTAATTTTGTTACAGTCAAAATGTTCCACCAGAAATGTATGTTTCCTCCTTTGCAATTAACAAGTGATCTGTGAAGAGATACCCAGCATTATGGGACTGTTCCGTTTCCCAACATTTCACCAGAAAGTGTTCGTATCCATTAAAATTTCTTCCCTTAGATGTTTCATTAAAATTAACAAAATGGTGATTTCCTAATTCTACTATTGCTTTTACATCAATTATTATGCTTCTGTAAATAAATAAAAGATTTTCTCTATCAACTAGGGTGACTTTTTTTAACCTTGAAATTACAGTTCTTATTAAAAACAGGATAAATATTTTGTTCTCATCTTTTAATTACCAATTTTCAATGTAAGGATAATATTCGTCTCCAGTGATGACAAATGAGTGTTTTTGATTTATATTTCCTTTGCTTAATATTACTGTCGACTCTATATTTACATAGTGGATTTGAATGCATTATAGTTTTTGTTATGGACACTTAACTGTGTCAGTTTGGACTGGGGGGGAGACACTTGAGGCTGGTTACTATGTCCTTTTGACATATCTGCATAGTCCTTAAATACTTCCTTTCTTAGAATTTCTAAGACACTGGTGCTCTAACAGTCTCCATTGCTCTTGCCCCAGCTGCTTGCTTCTCATGTAGAATCAGCCATTTCCTGAGGGTCCCTGAGTCTTTCATGTGAATGACAATTAGATTATGAAATCACAGTGTGAGGAGTGCTGATTTCTACAAGAAGCATTATTGCTTTTAGATTTTTCCAATAGAGAGAGCTAGAAATTTTACCTTTTTCTTTTTAAAGATTTAATTTATTTATTTGACAGAGAGAGACACAGCGAGAGAGGGAACACAAGCAGGGGGAGTGGGAGAGGGAGAAGCAGGCTTCCCGTGGAGCAGGGAGCCTGATGTGGGGCTCGATCCCAGGACCCTGGGACCATGACCTGAGCCAAAGGTAGATGCTTAACAACTGAGCCACCCAGGTGGCCCAAAATTTTACCTTTTAAAGTCATAACTCTATTGAGTATTTTCAACTTAATTTAATATTACATGCTTTAACTTTTTAAAATTTTATAGTTATGTATCTTTTCTATTTCATTGCAACTCTTGGTTCTTAAACAAAACAGTAATTAACATTAAAACTAAACAACTGAGGTAATTTTAAGATTCCTGTGCCTTTTTTAACCTTAGAATACATCTCTAAGAATAAACAGCGTAGTATATTCTAAAGTCACTGTGATATGAGTATTTCTATTTTGATAGGCTTGTAAGTGCTACATTTTTTTTGTCTTATAAAATGCATCTCTTTATATTCCCCTTTCTATTGTTTTTTTTTAAGATTATTTCTTTCTTTCTTTATTTGAAAGAGAGCGAGAGTGAGAGAGCACAAGCAGGGGGAGTGGCAGAAGGAGCGACAGAGAGAGCAGGAGAAGCAGACTGCGGAGCAGGGAGCCTGAAGTGGGGCTCGATCCCAGGACCCTGGGATCATGACCTGAGCTGAAGGCAGACGCTTAACCAACTGAGCCACCCAGGCGCCCCTCCCGTTTCTGTTGTTTTAGTATAGATCTTCCAGTAGATACCAGTTACGTTTAGTATGAAATCTAATTGAATTTGTTTTTCCCAACCTTATTCTACATTTCTACAACCTCTTGTGTTACTTTTAAACCAAGACGTCTTCCTCCAAATGTAGAAAAATTTTGTTCTCCAACACTCCAACCCCGGTGCCAATTTCCTCACTTTCATTCATTCATTCCTCACTTTCAGAACTAATCCAAAGTCTGTCTTCAATATTAACAGGGCCTTCTCTGGTACAACCAGGAATTAAATACTTTGAAAAACACTTGATTATATTTTTATGCTGTTTGACATAGGTATTGTGAACAGAAAGGAAGAAGGCATTTTAAAGCATCATAACGTGACACTGTGATACCCAGAAGTTAGAGTGAGTATTGGAAAGAGTCCACAGTTGAACTGGAGAGAGAAAGCCTTGAATTGAAATAATTATTCTGACAACTCAGATGGGAAAAGAACGTAACTAAAGAATAGTACTACCATGGAAAAAGTGAGAAATTTGGCTAAAATTATCATAATTGAGTGTCTAGTTTGATCAAATCCTCAAAATCATTGCCAGGGGTTCTTCGCCCCCTCCCCGCGACACCATAGGCTTTTTCGCAGTCTTTGGAGAGTTGTGGAAAATAATTACAAAATCCATCTTGCCCATTATCAGAGTTGTGCTATTTTTTACCATGGCATTCAGGGTTACCTTTGTGTGATGACTTTGACTCTCTCCCCCATATTTAGCATTTACTTAGGAGATGATGTATTTCTCAGACAAATAATTTTGGGGGAAATTTTATGAAGCAGAAACTTTGTGGTACTCCATATGAGTCTGCCATTTAAATAAACTTCACTAACAGTCTGCCCTGATTCTTGTGGGATATATAAGTTACTTTTTACCTCATTCTAAGACTCAATAATAAGATAAAATGATGTTAAGAAATGATTTTAATTTACCTGAGAATATCATCAAAGTATGTTAGATATCCAAGAGTCACCTTAAACAAACAAACACGGAATTGATTATATTTATTAGACAGGAATACTTAATGAAATTCCTATTTGTATATATCCATCTAGATCTTAAACAACATATTATAGATAGTAATACAGTGTCTTCTATGTGATATTTTCACTGCCTTCTGTTTTATTTAATCTCAGAATGTACACTTTAGATAACAAGAACTCTCAGAATAAATAATGTTCAATAAGGGGAAAACTGAGCTAAAGTAATTTTAAAAGGAAATAAAGGCATACAGAATCTAGCTGCATACAATGCCCTTAATCCTGTGAGTTTTCAAATGGGTACCATTGTGTTTTGTTCTAGGCAATATTTCACTCTCTGTGTGCATTTTAACGACATCTAATTTTGAAGAAAACGAGAAGAACAATATGGAGAAAAACTTGTAGAAACCTTTATGGCTTAATATTTTGGGACTCTGAATAATGACCTTGAGGACGTCTTACTAATATCAAAGAGGATCAGCATTATTTGTGTGTTCACATCAGACATACCAAAATCCCAAGAGCAAATTGTGAAGCTCAAATTCATCCCTTATCATCAGAAATTTAATTTTTCTTTTGGATAAAGATTAACAGGAGACAACAGAGAAACAATCTGGAAGAGACTGAAGAGTATCTATCTTGGTATGTTGGGGAGATCACCAAACATTAAAAACATACTGAAGTCAAAGAGAAGCAATGAATTAAATTCACAAAATAATATGATAATATTCTTCAGCCACTGAAGAACATAAGCAATAATATTTGCAGCCATAGACATCTCAAATAGGAGCATTTGGATGTGGGACAGCTGTGGCGATCAGATAAGGGAGGTATTGTGAAACAGTAGAGAAGTAATTTTCCTGCAACTTATTTATAGTCGCCAGGGCTTTAAAGGTAGCGGGAGAGGGTGTGGGTGGTGTAGGAAAATCAATCCCAGCATTCAAGAGAAAAAACTCAATACTTATTTTGTAAACGTGAGACATTGAAACAGTGATACTGTTACTCCACTTCATTTCCCACACTTTTTAGATACAAATCGGCCCAGTGAAGAAGTCTCACTGGTGCCAAGATGCATCTCTTGGTAGTTGTCAAATGTTGTAAGACAGCAGTAAAACTGCTGAGAGTAATTCAATTTTAGCAGATTCTAATGACGTTTGTGTTGACAGAATAATATTCATGGCATGTAGCTGGATGGAGCCTCGTGGAGATCTAATAACCTTCTGGCCTAATGTGAATGCCTATCTCCCTAAAGTAGCCAACAAGAGTTATTTGAAGCAACCTACTGAGACATACTGTCTTCTGTTCCTGAAATTTCCATTGGGCATTGAGCCAAGTTATCAGTTCAATGACAAAGTCTACCCCCTTTAAATGCAGGAGGGAGGAAATCTAATTGTTGATCAGTGAATTGTTGGAGAGTCTTTTTTTTTTTTTTGTGAGATTTTATTTATTTGAGAGAGACAAAGACAGAGACAGTGACAGAGATAGTGAAAGAGAGCATGAGCAGGGAGGAAAGGGAGAAGCAGGCTCCCTGCTGAGCAAGGAGCCCGACTAGGGGCTCGATCCCAGGACCCCAGGATTATGACCTGAGCCGAAGGCAGACACTTAACTGACTGAGCCACCCAGGCACCCCAGTTGAAGTGTCTTTAAACTCTTTCCCCAAGACTTCCTAGTCTAATTATAAGAGCAAGAAGAAAGAGACAAACATTTTTTTCTTCCTTTCTATGAGGGAGAGGTTATGAAATCATAGGGGAAAAAATGTTCTGACAAAATACGGTGTATAATCTCATAAAAATACCCTGTATGCCTCTTTACCCTGAGTGCTTCAACTGTGAAAATAATATGCCTTAAAAATTGCAAAATGCATCTTCTAAGAATTAGACTTTTAAAGTAGATTACTGGTAACACTGTGGCTGTTGTCCTCACAGCATCCCCAAGGGGATTAGCTTACATTCTCCCAGAAAGAGAAATGTCATGTATTGCTCCTGGGAAAGACCTGAGCTTACTTGGGAAATAGCCACGTAATATTCCAAAAATAAAAGTGTTATAGGGGCACCTGGGTGGCTCAGTCATTAAGCGTCTGCCTTCGGCTCAGGTCATGATCCCAGGGTGCTGGGATCGAGACCCACATCGGGCTACCTGCTCAGCGGGAAGCCTGCTTCTCCCTCTCCCACTACTTGTGTTCCCTCTCTCACTGTCTCTCTGTCAAATAAATAAATAAAATCTTAAAAAAAAAAAAGTGTTATAAATATGGGAATCCCGGGGTCACCTAGTCCCATGTCAGCTTGCACCCTCTCTGTTGGGGGAAACCAAGGACTTTGATGCTGCCTTAAAAGCCAGTCTTTTTCAGAGGTGACCCAGGGGCCCCGTGGGTCAGATATGACCAAGGGGCTGTTTGTGTAGGGCAGCAGGAATGGGAGAAATAGAGAATAAAATCAAAATGAAAGTTAAAAGAAAAGCCATTCATTCTGGAGCAGTAGGATGAACTATAGAAAAACTGGGGAAATCTGGTTTCTCTACCTAGCTATTGCTGTGCAGTCAGAGTAAATTTTTTACTAATTCTTTAAAGGGTCTCTTAAATCAGCTGGCCTTAGAAATCTCCCTTTATCACTTATTTCCCCCCACAATATACAGGTATAGTGCTTGGGATGTAACATAAGTGAAAATGAATTCAGTAAGACTCAGTCTCCCTTGCCTGAGGCATAACTTCATTTGCTCTATTCACATGGGAGCTGTCACACACGGCCTTACTTCCTGATTTTATAGATTTATCTGTGTCTGTCTTCTTCCCCTTAATAAGGTGTAAAATTCTTGAGCATGGGGACCTTGTCTTATTCAACTTGTCTCCTTCAAAGTTGAAAGATCCTTCAGGAGGACCAAGGTTGGCAAGGTAAACTGGATCCACGAAAGCCGAGCTAGCATAAATCAAAACTACATCCCCAAGAAATGCCCTTAATCTTCCCTTTCTCAGACTAGAATGACTGCTTGTGTAGACAGAACAGGAATACTATGATAGGAAATGGAATGCAAGTGCCAATAATAATGGATTCCATTTTTAGAAAAGGGCACATTTAAAAATTTTAATATAATTTTACTCTTCTTCTCCACCCCCATAAAATTGTGTATTTAATCTAAGGGTTGCAGGGTGGTACCGTTATGCATGTTTGGAAATAAAATGTTGGGTTTTTAAACATTTTCTCTTATAGGTCTAATCTTTTTCCACACCATCCAACTGGGAAGGAGAAAAAAAAGCAATACCTCCATTTGTCCATTAACAGTGTATGTCATCCTTCTAGTATTAAGCAGTAATAGTCTATTAACTTTCCCTGTTTCAGATGAAGGCTCGGTCTCTTGGACTGCAGCTCATGCCACCCTCTTCCATGCACTGGCGTAGCACAAATGTGTGCACACACACATGAACTATAAAAGCATGCAGACACACAACTCCTACACAAGATGGCATCTACATGAATGAAGAGGAAAGATGTATATTAGCAAAGGGGAAGAGAGACTTAAGTTAATGAGGTTTTATTTGTATCTTTGCTTGTCTTTGCTCCAAAATACTGGGTGAAATTGTTGTTTGTTCTAATTCGTCTGTGAAGGACTGTGGCCATTCCTTGCTCACTGGTGCTCTTGCTGCCTGTGGGTCTAAGCTTCCTCCACAGTGTAGCACCTCACAGCACCCTCCTCCCAGCCTGGAATCTCTCCCCATGGCGGTTCTGTGGCAGGCTTGTTGGCCCTTACCTCAAGGACCTTCTGCTTCTGGATTCTTTCCATGACACACAGAAGCTTGAACATGGTAACTCAGGCCACTGTCTGCCTGACTGTATGCGCCATGCCACGTCTGAGAGCCCCCAACCTCAGCCATCCTACTATGGCCGCGCCGTGGTTGATGAGCCCCGGGATCCCATGCTTTCTCTTATGGTGGTGGCAGCTCTCCTGCAGTCTCCCTGGTGAATATGAGACCTCCCCGGGAGCAGCCCTCTCTCAAAGTTCCAGTTGGAAAAAGGAGTATTAGCCTCCTTTGATTTTAGTTTTCCTGTCCCAGGATCTAATGTCCCCACCCCACCCCCATTCTCCCTGGGTTTTCATCCAGAAGAGTGAACTGAAAGATAATCATGGCTGTCTACTTTTCTTATCCTTTCTCTTTTCTCCATCATCTCAGATATGTGAGCTGATACCTCATTGCATAGACATAGATGAAACGGGGGCTGGGGGGGGCATTATGCTAATGGAATAAGTCAGACAGAGAAAGACAAATACTGTATGATCTAACTTACATGCAGGATCTAAAAAAACTAAACTCATAGAAACTGTAAACAGATTGGTGGGGGGAGGGTAGTGCTGGAAGGATGGGTGAAGGTGGTCAAAGGGTACAAACTTTTTTTTAAAGATTTATTTATTTATTTGAGTTGGGGGGGGGAATGGTAAGAGGAGGAGGGAGAGAGAGCTGAGTGTGGAGCCTGACACGGGGTTCCATCTCATGACCCTGAGATCACAACCTGAGCCAAAACCAAGAGTCAGACCTTAACTGACTGCACCACCCAGGTGCCCCAAAGGCTACGAACTTCTAATTATTAGGTAAATAAATTCTAAGGATGTAATGTACAGCATGGTGACTATAGTTAACAGTATTGTACATTCCCTTATCTGTGGGAGATACACTCCAGGACGCCCACTGGATGCCTGAAACCATGGATAGTACTGAACCTTATATATACTATGTTTTTTCTTATATATACATACCTATGATAAAGTTTAACTTATCAATGGGGCATAGTAAGAGAATAACAGCAATCACTAATAATAAAATGGAACAATTACAACAATATAATCTAATAAACATTATGCGAATGTGGTCTCTCTCAAAATATCTTATTGTAGGGTTCCTGGGTGGTTCAG
The DNA here is from genome assembly GCF_004348235.1 of Phoca vitulina. Classification (NCBI taxonomy): domain Eukaryota; kingdom Metazoa; phylum Chordata; class Mammalia; order Carnivora; family Phocidae; genus Phoca; species Phoca vitulina. The sequence goes on from NW_022589718.1 coordinate 23,176,897, forward strand.
TCAGTTAAACGTCTGCCTTTGGTTCAGGTCATGATCCTGGGGTCCTGAGATCAATTCCCGCTTCAGGCTCCCTGCTCAGAGGGAAGCCTGCTTCTCTCTCTGCCTCTGCCTCTCTCTCTGTCTCTCATGAATAAATAGTCTTTAAAAAAATATCTTATTGTACTGTACTCACTCTTTTTTTCTTGTGATGATGTCAGATGATAAAATGCCTACTGGATGAGGTGAGGTGAGGTGAATGAGAAGGGGTTGTGATGGATTGTTAGGCGACTACTGACCTTCTCATGATACATCAGGAAGATTAGCTGCTTCTGAACCACAGTTAACCAGAGGGTAACTGAAACCGCAGAAAGCAAAACTGTGGATAAAGGGGGAACGCTGTATTATATATTTGAGAGTTGCTAAAAGAGTAGATCTTAAAATTCCTCACAAGGAAAAAAAAATTGTAATTATGTGATGACGTGTTAACTAACCTTATTGTGGTAAACATTTTGCAATTTATACATATGTTAAATCGTTACATTGTACACCTTAAACTTTCACAATGTTATCTGTCAATTACATATCAATAAAGTTGGAAAGTAGAAACTCCTCGAATTGCAGACAATAAACTGTGGGCCAGTTATACCTCAATAAAGCTGTTTAAAATGAATAAAATGGGGCCTGTGGGTGGCTCAGTCGGTTGAGCCTTGGACTCTTGGTTTTGGCTCAGGTCGTGATTTCATGGGTCATGAGATCCAGCCCCGGTCTGGCTTCGGCTCAGCGGGGAGTTGGCTTGAGGATTCTCTCCCTCTGCCCCTCCCCCCACTGTGCCCATGAGCTCTCTCTAAAATAAATCTTTAAAAATAAATAAATGAATAAAATGAATACAATATTAAGTGGGATGGGAAGACCATCTTGGGAAGGGAGGAAAGAATGTGCAAAGCCTTGCAAGCCTAAGAAAGGAGTCCTGAGTTTCTCAAGATTTCAGTTTGACATCAGTGTAGGTTTGGGAGGAGGGCATGTGAGGAAGAAAAGAGCAGAGGAAATCCCACATCTTTGATTCACCTTATGGGTGAAATGCTTTCTCTGTTTATGCATCTCTGTTTCACTTTGCTCTAGAGAGGAATTCTGGCACATGGATAGCTTGCACTAAAACACGATTCTGTGGATCCTTCAGTGAGCCTCGTGCATGAGCTCCCCAGCAGGACTCCCATGTGCAGATTTCTTTGGCGGAGTGTGTGAACCTAGAAACCAAAAGGCATGCGAAGTCATTAGAAGTGATTTTAACAAGATTCAATTTGGAAAAATCCACGATAAGAAACAAAACAAAGGTTAAAAATAGTCATCTCCGAACTAGGGAATCCTGGACAGACGTGAGTATTGGAAGAGGAAGATGATGTCACGTACTTTGCTCTGAATATTGTGGTAAAACCAGGCCAAACAATAAGAAAAGCTGTCGACAGTACTTTGGCGGCAGTCAGAGGAAAGTCTCGATCATTCAGGAAGATTTTTCCAGCTCTAATTTATCTAATTCTGTGAATATTGACAGATTTGTTTAAAGAAACACAACAATACAGGAAAGAAGCTACATAAAACTTGCCAATAAACAAAGTATGTCAATTTCTGTGCCAAGTTGTCTTGCCAAGTTATCTTTAAAAATAACGCCCGGAATTACTATTAAGTTATAATTAAAAGGAAAACATATGCTCAGCGCTGGCTCGATTTATTGGGGGATGGTAAATTTTGAAAGCCCTGTACTTCATAAATGTGTGAGTAATTTCTGTTATGTAGTGAATGAACATAAGGTAAGGTATATGTTTTGATTGATTAAAAATGCCAATATATGCGTGATCAGTGTACTATTTCCCTTGCCATAAATTTAATCATTAATTAATCCTGAGTTATACAAAAAAAGATTTAAAACTCTTTTATTTGATTAATATAAACCCACTTGTGGACAGAAAACTAAATCCAGCAATGTCCCAGCAAACAAAAGAAGAAAAAGAATAATACAGCCTTGAAAATTATCTCTGAAGAATTTCAACCAGATTAGAATAATTGTAGAGAATCTTCTTGATCTAAAATTAATGCCAATTTGCACAACAAATAAATTATGTCATAAACTATAACTAAACATATGATAGTTTATGTATGCTTACTCATTTATGATAAATCCAGAAAATAATGGCAAAGCCACCAAATTAGGCCATTCTCTCTGGAAACATTTGACTCCTACAATACTTTGTCCACTTATAGACACTTCTAACTAACCTATATGCATTTTTGCCATATGCCATTTTTACAGAAGTGTTCAATACTGTGATACCTTCATTCCCTAAGTTATGTGAATTCTGTTTCAAGGCCTCCTTCACTGTACTGTGAGGCCAGGCCACAGGAGAGGTTGAAAGAGGAAAGAGAGCTCTCATTTCTTGCTTTTAATTCTAACAGCACATTAGAGTCACTCCAGGACCTGGTGTCCCAGAGTAAAATAAAATGTTACTTTTTGTTTCAGATGGTGCTAGAACACACTTATGGAACATCTCCACTATGGGGGACAGGGTCAGAAGGCTATGATCTGGATGTCCTACAAACACCCCAATTCTAAACATTGTGTTTTACAAATAAAAGTTTATTTTGTGGAAAACAGTGCAGCCCTCCTTGCTGGCTAAAGGACAGCACGTTTCACAGGGGCTAAAGAAATGTTGAGGCAGAAATCAGAGCCTGAGTTATTTGCCTAAAAGGATCTGGAGAAATAACAAAGCTGCTTTTATAGACGTCTTTCTAGAGATCAGACCTCTGTGATTAGGATGTGAAAATCAAGGGGTTTGCTTCTAATATTTCCCTGTCCATGCTCCCTTCTGGGTCATGACAGTTAATCGGCCTGCTTGGGGCTAAGTGCAGCTAGCTCTGTGATATTTGCTAAAAACCTGTCTGGGAATCAGAATAACTCCTTGGGAATTTCACTTTGCGGTCAACAAGAGACTCCGGGACAAAAGCTTCCTAGTCACCTTTACAGAATGACTGAAGCCTGAACAGCTAGCAGTTGCTTTTTCAAAGCTCACACATGAAAGATTGTCTGCAGTTTGAAAGTTATATTATTAAATATTAGATGGGCAAAATCTTTGTAGAGCTACGTATTGAGTATTGGCAGACTTTCATCTAGTTTGCTCATGACTAAAGTAATCCACGTGGATTAAGGCAATAATTCAATCCGAATGTTTGTTTTGTATTCTAAAAACAAATGAAATGTTAAACAGTTGTCAGGTGTTAGCTTGATCTTTATTGTAACTCTTTGTGAGATTACAAGGATTACACTGAGCACTTGAAGCAAGATTTCAATAGTGACAAATACCAGGTTACCATTATCTTGTTTCAACATCAATCAAAGAAGTATTAAATAATCAGATAATGTCTCCAAGCTCTCAAAAAACTAAATCCGTTTATGCTAGTCCACGCATGCTACTAATCATAAGACGACCACAGGAACTATACAAGAAATAGCATATATGATTCCATTCACAGATCGTGTGTAGTCAATATAAATTAAGAATTAAGATATGCTGTCCTGACTCATCTACACGTCACACACCCATAGGCAAGAAAACAATATCTGTGGGTTTGCGGGATCTCTTCTAACTGGTGAGGGTCACTGCGGGATCTCCATGCTTGTTTCTGGTGATTCCTACCTATTTTTCACTGAATTTTGGACCTACCTTCAAAAATTATTATAGAATCATGCATGGTGTTTGAATTAGACCTCAAAGTGGTATAATCTAATCCGTTCACCTTACAGATAAGAAAACTGAAGCCTACAGGGTTCTAGTTCACTTGTATTAGAACTCCAAACCTGCGACCACAGCTCAATTCTATTTTTATTACCTCAAGTTATTCTGTTTTGGAATTTTTTTTTTTTAAAGATTTTATTTATTTATTCATTAGAGACAGAGAGAGAGAAGCAGAGGGAGAAGCAGGCTCCCAAGGAGCAGGGAGCCCGATGCGGGACTCGATCCCAGGACCCTGAGATCATGACCTGAGCCGAAGGCAGACGCTTAACCATCTGAGCCACCCAGGCGCCCTGTTTTGGAATTTTATTGTCTGCTTGCTCTCTAAATCATCATTACTTATGCAGAAGAAAAGATTTATAATTTTTTAACTTAACTCTAGGACACTGCTTTTTTTTTTTTTTGAATTTTCACTTGGTGTTCCAGGTGACTTTATAAACATTTTCAGTGAGAAGCAAGGATTCTAAGTATAGCATAAAGTTATCATGTTTACTTTAGTAGATTCTTGTTTGATGATAATGATTGATTGACTGCTTCCCCTCCCTTGCACCATCTCATTTCTCTCCTACATATGGTGCCTACATTTCTTTGAACAGACGATTTCCTCCCACTCACCATCCACTTTTCTCTGCAATTTTGTTTCCATCTTTCCTAAATTCACTGAAACCTGTGATTTTTCCTAGATCAAAGTCAACAGCCTTTCTCCTGCCATCTGCATGCTGCCCTAGACAGAATCGCATGACCCTCCTCCCCGTTAACCCAGTCTTACTCTGCGTGATTCCGCCTTTGACTTCTGTGTCTGTGGGTATTTTCTAAGACTAAATCCTTGATCTCAGATTTGTTAGTGAAAATTAAGGAGCTGCACGACAGTCTCTGAGACACTGAGAAGTCTCAGTAGAATAGGACTTAGAAAAGACTTTGCACTTGTAAGGAAAAAATTAGGTCAACTCACCTCATCGCTTTTACTGCCTTACTTCATATACTTTCAGATTGGTAGGGTCACTCTTTCTGAAGCCACCAAACTTAAATGATAGACCCATGTTTCTCCTTCTTGGTTACTGTTCTATTCTATTCAGTGAGTCATTTACCATTGGATTGTTTATAGATCTCCCATCTTAAAAATTAGAGGATCCTACTCCGAATCCTGCTTCATTTCTCTGCTTTCTTTCAGAACAAAATATACCAAAAGTCCTGCCAATGCCTGCTTTCTGTTGTCTCTCCTCTCAGTCTCCACATGATTGGGGTCTGTCCTCTCTGTCCCGAGGAAATGGCTCATGCCAGGGTTACTCATGATCTCCATGTTGCCACTCGGCAATGGTCGTATCCCTGCTCCTATTTCACCTGCTCACCAGCATTTGATACAAAATGTAATATCTTTCTTCTTAAAATCATTTCTTCTCTTAGCTTTTCAGACTTAACCTACTTCCACTGAGAATTCGGTCCTGGGCTCTCCTTTCTTTTCTCCTTATCTTCTGTTCTTAGGCATAACTAAGCCTAAGTATCTCACCCCAACTATCACTTCAATGCCCAGGTATCTCTCGGTTAATGATTCTCTAGCTATAACCTCTCCTTTGATTTCCAAATTTATAGATCTCTTATTGAATGCCATCTCTTTTGGTCTAAATTCAAATTTAACAAAGCCCCACGTCTACCATCCTTATTTTTCACCATCTCAGTAAATTGCACTGCTCTCCTGCCTGGATAGCTCAAACCCAAATCCTAGAAGTATGATTGATTACTTTCTCTCTCCACCTACTTCCAATCCATCAGCAAGTCTGAAATACTTCCAGAATCTGAATTTCTCTCCTTTTTTACTGCTACATATCTATTTCGAGTTATCATTCTCTCTCACTTGTATTAATGCCTCAACTTCCTGTTGGTCTCCCACTTTTCATGATTGCCTTGGTCTCCTTCAAGGCACACTCCACACCTCTAAAAACAAATCAGATTGTCCCTGACCGTTTAATACCTTATAACACCTTTCCAGGATAGGTCACTTAAAATTCACATCCTTTACCAGGGTAACATGTCCTGTCTGATCTGGCCATTAGCTATTTCTTCAGTCTCATCTTCCGTTCTCCAGCTCATCTAGTACTTTGCAGGCACCCTGGGCTTCTGCTTGTCCTTCAGATCTGAACCAAACATCGCTATGTTAGGATTTATGCATTTCTCTATTTCTAATGTTGGTTTGCCTGGCTCCTTCTGTCATTTATATTTCAACCCTAATGTGCTATACATTTTTAATTTATTTTTCTTGTTTATTTTCAGAATCCTTCACAAAAATGTAAGCTCCACGAAAGCGATGAACTTACGAGTGAGTTTGTTTTTGTTTTGCTTTATTTTTTTCTGTTGTTTTTCCACGGCCTAGAAGAATGTCTAGCTAGCACAGTCAATTACTTATCTGTGAAATGCCTATCCGTATCTGTGAAGTGCCTACCCATATTCTTTGCCATTGTTATACTTGGTTTACAGTGTTGTGTAAAAGGTTTTAGCTTTTAGAAATGTCTTCCTGTGCCGATAAATTCTTAGCCTTAAATGAAATTCATAATTTTCTCATAAGATAAAGTAAGAAAAATGACTTATGAAGAAATAGAAGCCTGAAAGATGCTGATAATCATGAAAGATAACTATTTAATAGAATAATCAAAATCTACTTAAATATTATTTAATTAATTAATTAATTGTTGGGTCCAGACTATTTTACAGAAAGATTTATGTTAATCTTCAAATAATAAACAGGCTTTACATTTTAAAAACTAAAAAAAAAACAAAAAAATATTATAAAAAACTGTCTCAAGGAGGTGGGTGGGTGGGCTGGTAACATAGATTAGGGGGATTAAGAGTATACGTATCCTGATGAGCACTGAGTAATAAATAGAATTGTTGAATCACTACATTGTACACCTGAAACTAATATAACACTGTATATTAACTATACTGGCATTAATTTTAAAAATAATAAAATTAAGTGAGTTTCTCAAACAGGGTATAGTTGGATCATGGGTTTTTAATCTACTCTGCCAGTCTCTGTTTTTAATTGATGTATTTAGACTATTTACATTTAAGATAATAATTGATGCATTAAGGCTTATACCACTGTTCTATTATTTGCTTTTGTTTATTTCCTATATTTCTCATTCCTGTTTCTCATTTCTAGCCTTCTAGTAGGTTACTTAAACATTTTAAAGTTTTTATTTTGATTTATTTAATTTATAATTACTGCAAAGAAAATGAAATGCTTAGCTATAAATCTAACAAAACATATACAGCATTCACATCGAAAATTACAAAATGTTGATGAAAGAAACTAAAGAACTAAATAAAAGGAGTGACATATTGTGTTCATGGGTTGGAAGTCTCAACAGATTATAAAAAATGGGTATTCTCCTTAAATTGATCTATAGATTAATACAATATTTTTTTAGAAGATTTTATTTATTTATTTGACAGAGAGATAGAGAGAGAGATTAATACAATATTTATCAAAGTTCCAGCAGGGATTTTTGTAGACATAGAGAAGCATATGCTGATTTGATATCGAATGACACGGAACCTAGAATAACTACATTGATCTTGGAAAGAAAGAATAAAGTGGGTAGAACCACTGTACTCCATACTGGGCCTTACTATATAGCTATAGCAGTCAAGACAAGGGTCATGGTAGTATGGGCAGAGGAACAGACACATGGGTACGTGGAACCAAATAGAGAAACCGGAACTAGATCAACACAAATCTGCTCTTTGGAAAAGGTTCAAAAGCAACTTAAAAATGTTTTTGAATATGAATAAAAAAAAGATATTTCAGAAAATAGAAAGGGAGAAAGTACACCCCCACTCTATTCAGGCTAGTCTAACCTTATTATCAAAACAAGGGAATTTCCAAATTTCCAGTTCTAGTTATGACTCAGTAACTAATACTATATTTGCCCTTCCACTAAAAACTTCAAAAGGCAGAAAAAAATACAAGGGAACTCTTCTCAAACATTGGGCAACAGACAGTGTAGGACTCATCCTTGAATAACGAGAAATGCATTAGGTTAACCCAATATTTATCCAAGCTTTCTGCAAGTAGACACTTTCTAAACCATAGTGCAAGGAGGATGAGCAGAGCACAGTGGTTTTGCTAAGCTGAAGAAGCACAAATTGTAATTCGGAGATACAGGAAAGACTGGAATTTGTCATAAGGACTCCGGAGAGGGGGCGGTTGAATAGAGAGGAATGTTAGATGTCTGAATGAAGGTTCTGCCTACGTTCGTACAGAGAACTGGGTCGTGAATCAGTGGCAAGTCTGTCTCAGGCCCACCAGGGAGTAGTTGTTGTGGGACTAGGAGCTGAATGGCGATATTCACGTTCTGGGATTGTAGTTCCAGTCGCAGCGGAGAGACCTTGCTGAGATCCTTGGCCATTCAACTGAGACCTGAGAAAGATGCCATCTTAGGAAGAAGAACTACAACCCAGAGTAAGGTGCACATGCTGTGAGTTAGGGCTAAGGAGATGAGCTTTAGCAAAGAATAAAGCTAAGCCTACCAGTATCAGAAGGATATGATAGTCATTAACTGTCCAAGAAAGAAAATTTAATACCATTTAAAGAATACAATATTAGCCAGACTCCTTATAACATATCATCCAAAACGTTTAATATGCAAAACCAAATAATTATGAGTGAGAAAGCAAATGATTAAGAAAATGAAATAGTTACTAGAAGCAGGATCCAATATAATCCAGATATGGATATTAGCAGGTAATATTTTTAAAACTATAGGATTTAAAGGAATAAGGGGCATAATAAGTGAGAGGAATCTCTGTGTGCAAATTATCAGTGGTCACAAAAAATGTGGCGGAGTAAATGGGGATGGGGAAGATAACAGAAGCCATTACCAGAAAGTTAGATTAGAATGCAACCTTTTTACCTTTCTATATGGATTATAGTCACAAGAAATACCTATACTTTTTAGCTTCCTGCCTATGTATTAATACATAGGGTAAACTAAGTCTGTTTCCAAATTCTTAAATATGGCCAGTACAAAAATATCCATATAAAGATAGAAGAGGTTAGCTCTAAAATTAATCATTAGACATCTCTTGATACTGATATTTATGGATATTTATTATGTGCAAAATACTGTTTCAGGTGTTTTTGTGTACTATTTAATATTCATCATCATTTACTTTTATTATTTCCATTTTACACAAGAGGAAATTGGTCCTTAGGAAAAAGTTAACTAGGGCACCTGCGTGGCTCAGTCAGTTAAGCGTCTGCCTTTGGCTCAGGTCATGATCCAGGGTCCTGGGATCGAGTCCCACGTTGGACTCCCTGTGCCACAGGGAGTCTGCTTCTCCCTCTGACCCTCCTCCCACTCATTTCTTTAAATCTCTCTCTCTCTCAAATAATAAATAAATAAAAATCTTTAAAAAAAAAAAAGAAAAGTTACCTAAATTTCTCAGTGTAACACAGCTGTAAAGGGTTGAGAGACTCTTCAAAGACAGCGTTGAACAATTCCTCAGCCTATTGCTTTCATCAATAACCTATAATGTTATTTTCAATCAATGAGAACATAGCATGGGTTCAATACATACATTTTTTGAGAAAGATAGACACATCGATTAAAAGTGAGATTCAAAATTCTAAGTGTGGCTAAGTTTAAGTTCTGAACCAAAACTGAAATTTTCCTAACATAGTTTCAGTATCTGAAATCATTTCAGTTTCAAATCTCTTTATTCTATTTGCATACAAACTATCTCTTTGAATGAATAAATTAATTAGCATACAAACATTAGTACTATTACAGAACTGCTAAATAGAATAATTTAAATTCCCAGTGAATGCCTAACGAAGTCAGCTTTAGTACATTAGGACTGAGTATAAGTTATCGAATGTTAAGTACAGACTCAAGTACTTAGAATAAGGCAACTACTTTCTACAGCTTGGCTTTCTATCTTTGAGGCTGTTCGGCCTTTTATTCTCATGCAATCAAGTAATTAGGTGTATGTGTGTATTTGTGCAGGCGGCCATGTATGGGCACGCACGCATGTGAGTTCCACAGGTAATGTGGGATAATATTAACATGTTCCAAGACATTTCTAGGGCAAGAGAACTGGAACTTGAGTACCTGGTTGCCCCTGGGAAAACTACCTTGGATTATAGGACTTGAGTCAATAGGCTTTTTGGCCAGAGTCCAACTCCATGGGAGGTCACGTTTTTCAAAAGTGAGTTTATAGTTCTATATGTTTATCTTTTTAGTTTGTAACACCATGGAGGATTTTCAGAATGGAAACTCTTACTACATTTTAAATATATTCTGGTAAGTATATTTAAATGTTCTTTTTCACGTATCGCTTCAAATTGGGTTCAGAAACCTAAGGCAAGAGTATTCTGTGTCCTGACCCTTAAAGTTAATGACTTCTAATTAGCCCAGCAAGAAGCTAATGACTTGTCATCACTTGCCAATTGATTCTGAGTATTTTCTTTGTGAAGATAGTCTGGGTGAAACTGGGAAAGTTATGGCTGGTAGGAAAAACCAGAGGGGGATCAGAGTTTAAGAAATCACTCACAAGATGAGTTCTGGAAGATATTCGGGATAACAGGAACTATATTTGTGGTCTTTTACCAATTATTATAACATCTATGAAGGATGTTGTAAAAAAAAGTTGCACGTATTGGAAACTGTATAACTGAAACCCTGAGAAAATAGTTAATGCCAGTTCTGTGACATTAGTGTTGATCATTTGCATCAATTCAGCTACAAAAAGAGGAATAAGCACACAGAATTATATATCAAATCATTGATCTGATGAGATACTTTAGTTACAGAGATAGACTTACTTGGCTTCATTAAAGTTGTTCCATAAGAAGAGCGATCGAACATGTATGGTTATGAATCCACGAACATGTATGGTTATGAATCCACGAACATGTACTGAGAATCTGCACTTGGATCAATCTCTGGCTGTGCATTGGCCATTGAAAGATGAATAATCCACAACCTCTTTATTCAAGAGTTTGCAATTTATGGCTGAGTTTACACTGTCCCAGATTAAAAAATGATCACTGAGAGTGAGGAACTCTATGACAAAGAAATACTGTACAGGGATAGCAAATTTGAAAATGCATATATAGTCCTCTCAGGCCCTTCATACAAAGCATACATATATTTTTGTACCTCTTAAAATTTGCCAGTTACTAGCCACATTGAAATTCATGAGGCTGACAAAAGAATCTCACTATAAGGAAGATTTGAGGGAAAAATGGTGTTGGCTAGCCTTATGGGAATAGCAAAAAATGTTTTAGAAACTATTCGGAAACAGTCCCTAAGGTTCCAGCCATGGAATAAGATATCTAGCTGAAGACTAACACTATTCAAAAGTATTATACATTTAAAAGAGTGTCTTATGATTAGGAAAAATTGGTTGTAGTAGAGTGATAACAACTGGAAAAAGAAATGTCATTATTAGTTACTATTCTTCAAGATAAGAAAATTTACAGAAAAGCCTAACATTATAGAACAATTTTTACAGCCATGATATAATGGGCTGTAACAATAAGGAGAATTTTAAAAGTAAAATAAAGCAAAAAATGCAATGTTTCAAATGCTATCCTTTTCTTTTTCCCTTAGAAAATGGCTAAAGAGAAATTCAGCCCTATAATTTTTTTCCAACAGAGAAAAAAGAAGGTCAGAGTTATCAGCAACACTGGGTACTCATTAAGCCATGGCCTTCTCTGCCTTTAAACATTGCCAATACTTAATTTCTCCTCAGTCCTGCAGCAGGATCGCCCACCAACTCATTCATTTTTACCTGGCACCCCTCTTTCTAAGCGTCTGCCAAAATATCCTACTTAACTACTGTAGCAAGAAAAAATAATCAAATTAGGAGAGTAAAGAAAGAATAAGGCCACTGTCTGGGCGGGCAGGTACCTTCGAAGCTGGCCTGTCATTTTCCCTGGGAGGGAGCTCTGAACTGAACTGACTGCCCAAAGTCAAGCTCTATTCTCAGATCAACCACTAAGACTCCGTGTGACCTCAGCCAAGCTCTTTGATTCACCACCTTCTCTCTTTAGGGGTTGTATGTGAGTGCTTGTGCTTGAGTGTGGATATGCAAGCATCTCGGTAGGGCTAATCAGATGCCTGACACCTTACTTTGACTTTTTGGGGGGAGTATCACTAATTTTTTTTGTTTCATTTGGTGGTTTTAGTTGATTTCAGTAATTCTGATATAAATATATGTGTATATACATATCTATGTGTGTATATAAAATACATACATTATATTATGTTATATATAATATTATTACATTGTGTGTGTGTGTGTGTGTGTGTGTGTGTGTGTGGCAGCTTTATAATAAGCACATTTTTATTGTACTTTTACCAAGCCCAAAAGCCAATTTGAGAACCCTTGGAACAATAATCAGAAATGTCTGTTTTTTTAGGGATTCACGCATCTGTGTGCCCTTAAGGACAGAAATGAAAATAACAATTCAGCATGATAACACTGACATATTGGAAAATAAACTCATTGATTTTCCCTACAGAACAAAAACTGAAATATGACAGAGCTTTGTTGCTGTTGTTTTAGGACCAGAGGCTGGCACTTCTGGTCCTTCTTCTCATCCCAAAAGCCATTTCCCCCCCTGCTGCTCTCTATCTGATGCTCTCAGCACTGGTAATCCCAAGAGAAAATCTAGTTTCAAAAACGCAGGAGAGTTCAACCCTAACTTCTACTTGCACAGTAAAATAACAGTATGTTATCCTTGCAGACAAATACAGAGAAGCATCATCAATTGATCTTTCCTCCAAACTGCACGATCCTCTGAGTAAAATTAATAAGGACAAACACTATTATGCCCCATTAGCACGGGTAAAATGTTTATGTAAAGAACCTCTAGCTAAGTAAATGTAAATGGTGGTAAATCACAGGCACAGAATCTTTGCCTTGCTGTTTCCCTGTCCCAAAGGAAATTTTCGAAGATTTTTGCATGGTTTCTTTTGCATGGTTTCTTGTTTCTTATTATTGAGTTCAACTCAAATGTCATCTACTGACAATGGCCATTCTTAACTATGCCATCTCATAAAGCACCCCAAACTCCCTTTTCCACATTACCTTGGTTAGCTTTTATAGCACTATGCTCTTTAGTTATTGTTCTTTCGTTAATTGGCTGGCCATCTCCCCCATGAACCTGTAAGCTCCAGGAGAGCTGAGAGCTTGCCTCCCTGCTTCGCTACAATATTTCCAATGCCCAGAATAATGCCTGGCACAGAGCAGGCTCAGATGAACATCTGATCAGTGAATGAATTAAATAAATGAAATGTTCATTTACCCATTGGAAAGAAAAGGATTGCCTAAAAATAAAAGGGTGACCAATTGCTAACCAAGTTTAAGACCAATATGACATGGATATACTTGCATAGTCTACCAGACAATGTTTATTATACACTTGAATTTTCAGACCTCAGTATATTAATCTTCCTGAAATTCTACATATAATAGTCATCTTATGTAAGTGTGGAGAATATGCAAAAAGAATATGCAATAAACAATGACAAATGGAAAGTATTAGAGTGAAGGAAAATCAACAATTCTAGGCTTCTCAATGTGACAATTGGCTTAAAGTTGAATTCCTAAGTAACTGAGTAAGAATCAAGGTCCCCTTTTTTATGAATTTGCAGATTGAGACACATTGACTCGATCTTCATTGCAAACTCATGAAACATAGCAATTATAAATTAATCGAAGTAGATTGTAGCAGAAAAAAATTCATAACTCAGTTCCCTCATGGGTCACCTATGGACAACCAGCCAACATAATACAAAACAACAGAAGTTTTTTATTTCAGTATATGTGCTAGTTCTGTTAAATGCTGTTGCACAGTTTGATTTTGAATTCTCATGAAAAGAAAACCTTAAAAAAAACTATTATTTTTTTAGCCATAAAATCAAAATAGGAGTTGGATGTCTCTTCAAGTACTTTTTATGGCTTATCTTTTTTTCTATAAAAATGTCATGAATTATATGATTCAAATACATAATTAAAGGGAATGACTGAAAGGATTTTGATCAGCTCATGTTTTAAGAATATTTATCTTCTCACCCTATTTTTAAGTGTCAAATCTGCTGTAAGACAGATCTTTCCAGAGTCATTGCAAACTAGAAAAATTCAGTTGTAGGCTCACAGTAGGCCATTCTCACTATATTTAGAGTAGAACAAAATCATCTGAATTCACTCTGTATTATGTTAATAGAAACATAGCATATAAAATTATGTTTTTTAACTTATACACCTTTCCTTGATCTTGCCATTTGGGAAAATTTTTGTTTTAGGTTAAACCCGAGTGATGAAGATATATGTGATTCATTTTATTGTCTGTACTCAAAATATGAAAATTAGATTAAAATATAATACAATTTTAGAATCAGGATTTGTTTTACCATGAAAGGTAGACATATGTGGGGAAATGTGGATTTGCTAAACTAGATTTTTTTTTCTCTTTAATGATAATTGAGTCTCTTTTTTTATAATGCAATATCTTTCAAGTCAGACTGGCAAGAAAAATTGATTCTGAAAATCTGTCATACCTATGCTGGAAATACATATGATCGCATTGAAGATTTACCACTGAAAACATGTTCTTACATGGTTAAAGGTTGGGGAAAATAGTGAACCTGTAGAAGTTAAATGTCCGTTTGTTAAAATCAATGACGCGAATTATGAACCCATTAGAAGAGTTCATCGTGAAACAACTTGGAGACATGTTGGTATATATCCAGGACAAACCTCCTGGAGGCTCCTAATAAATATTCAGTAATCATAATGTAAAAGCATTTTGAGACTTTTTAAAAAGATTTTATTTATTTATTTGACAGAGAGAGACACAGTGAGAGAGGGAACACAAGCAGGGCGAGTGGGCAAGGGAGAAACAGGCTTCCTGCTGAGCAGGGAGCCCAATGCGGGGCTTGATCCCAGGACCCCGGATCATGACCTGAGCCGAAGGCAGATGCTTAACGACAGAGCCACCCAGACGCCCCAGCATTTTGAGATGTTTTTAAAATCCCAAATTGCCAGAACAATTTCTTAGCCTCTTTTTCACTGCACCAAGGAAAGTTTCAATTATTTACTCAAAGATGCTTGCAAGCACTAATGTCCTGGGAGGTGATCGATAACTACTGGTGATTGATTGACTGGTGTCTCAGTTCTGGACAGAAGAGTTTCTAAGTCACACAAGCCTTCTTGCAAGATGAAGATTGAGGTATGGAATTGTATTTACGTATTGTAAATTCACACCATCTGTGTAAAGTCTGAAAATTTCATATAAAACAGACAAGGCCATGGTGAGATTCATTGTATATTGTGTAACAGAATATTATTTAATTGTTTTTAATTGAGAAAAATCTCATTAATTTTATAGTTTTATTTTTACTTTAAATGATTTTGGGCTTAAACTATTTATATTTTCTAAATTCTTCTGTGTTTCTTTTTCACAGTCATTGCTGAGCACAAATTTGCCCCTCCCCTAATGGAATTGCAGCTAAGGACATAGTTACTTGAATATGATTTATATTTTAAAAAATCAAGTCCAGAAATAATATTGCAACATCACTTTTTCATGACACCTTGGTCATAATCCTGAGAAAATACTGACAAAATTATTATTTTTAGATATTAAGTGCCAGTACTATATATGTGTGGAAATCAAGCTAAATAATACATTAAAACCCACCCTGTTAAGAATGTCAGGAAAAATTAGTTCATGGAAAGCTTAGATTAATTTTTATTTATCAAGTTCTATCCAAACTCAATCTTTCTTCCCTCCTCCAGTTTTTACATATTTTAGGAAAATCCTCATGATATAAAGATGAATGAAAACCAGCTCATAACAGAACTCATTCTTCAGTCTATTGGAAAAGACATATGTAAGTAATAGTTAAGATACAAACTGTGTAGAAACTGTCACCCTCATACATTGCTGGCAAGAATCTAAAATGGTGCAGCCAGATCAGAAAAGATTTTGGCAGTTCCTCAAAATGGTAAACATAGAATTATTACATTATCCAGCAATTCCACTCCTAGGTCTTTACCCAAGAGAAATGAAAGCAGGTATCTACACAAAAACTTATAGACCAATATTTATAGCAACTTTACTCATAATAGCCAAAAAGTGAAAACAACCCAAATGTCCATTTACTGATAAATGGATAAATAAGGTGTGATATCCACACAATGGAATATTATTCAGCAAGATAAAGAAAATGAATTACTGACATATACTCTACCATGGATAAAGCTCTAAAATATTCTAAGTGAAAGAAGCTAGTCACAAAAGACCACATGTATTCATCTATTTATATGAAGCATCCAGCATGGGAAAATCTATAAAGAAAGTAGATGAGTAGTTGCCTACAGCTGTGAGAGAAGA
Organism: Phoca vitulina; assembly: GCF_004348235.1. Lineage (NCBI taxonomy): Eukaryota > Metazoa > Chordata > Mammalia > Carnivora > Phocidae > Phoca > Phoca vitulina. The sequence goes on from NW_022589718.1 coordinate 23,193,064, forward strand.
GTGGGTAGAGGTGGGGAGGGAGGGTGGGGAATCGTACTAATGATTACAAAGGTTTTGGAGGAATAAAAATGTTCTGAAACTAAATGACATCATTGTACAACTTTGTGAATATGCTCAAAACAATTGAATTGTAGGTTTAAATAGATAAATGTTACAGGATATAGATGATGTACCAATAAAGCTATTAAAATACAAGGTGATGTGTTATAATATAAAAATAAAAAGTAAAGTGCTCCTGAAGGATGAAAAGTAGAATGAATAAGACCTTGTGGGGTAGGGTGAGTGAAGAAATAAAATGTTCAAGGTTTCCTAGAAGAGAAAACATTTGTGCTGGATCTTTTTTTTTTTTTTAATATTATGTTAGTCACCATACATTACATCATTAGTTTTTGATGTAGTGTTCCATGATTCATTGTTTGTGCATAACACCCAGTGCTCCATGCAGTACGTGCCCTCTTTAATACCCATCACCAGGCTCACCCATCCCCCCCAAAAAAGCCTCAGTTTGTTTCCCGGGGTCCATAGTCTCTTGTGATTCGTCTCCCCCTCCAATTTCCCCTCCTTCATTTTTCCCTTTCTTCTCTTAATATCCTCCATGCTATTCCTTGTGTTCCACAAATAAGTGAAACCGTATGATAATTGACTTTCTCTATTTGACTTATTTCATCAATCACCTCCAGTTCCATCAATGTTGATGCAAAAGTTGGGTATTCTTCCTTTCTGATGGCTGAATTTATGCTGGATCTTAAGGACTAAGGAGTGCTCTGAGTTGAGAACACACATCGTGTTAGACAGAGGGGTAAAAGCATAAACCCAGGAAAGACCAGAGCTTATTTGAAGGCTAATTAGGTAGTGAGAGGATAGACTTATGGGATGGACAGTAGTTGAAGTGATAGAGAATGCCAGGAAATAAGACTAAAAAGACAGGTAGAAATCAAGACTGGGAAGAACTCTTTAGGCCATGCTAAGGAATCATATATTTCCTTGTAGATGACAGAAAGCTACTCAAATTTTTGTTAAAGAAAATTAGCATACTTCTTTTTGTTTTATGGGAATAAATACATCTTTTTCAGGTAAGATTTTCATCCCTGATCAAAATTCCCTATGGAATCTAGGAATTAATAAGACATTTTAGTGGTTTTGACCGCCCAGCAACTGAATCAACAGGAAGAGCAGAACTCTTCCATTTTGGGGGAAAGATTACTTCTAATTCTATGGTTCAAGAGGGAACTGACATATTCTTTTTTTTTTTTTTAAGATTTTATTTATTTGACAGAGAGAGAGAGAGAGAGCACAAGCAGGGGAAGCAGCAGAGGGAGAGGGAGAAGCAGGCTCCCCTCTGAGCAGGGACCCAGACACGAGGCTCCATCCCGGGACCCCGGGATCATGACCTGAGCCGAAGGCAGACACTTCATGGACTGAGCCACCAAGGCGCCCCTGGAACTGACATATTCTTACAGACATACCTTCCTGGCCACACGTATATCCAACGATACCCTTGAGCCCAGTAAGGCCAATAGTGGTATACCATGATTCTGCCCAAAGTCTCTGGTCCTTTGTCATCATTTATTTTTACTCTGATTGGGTCTAAGAAATGAGAGCCCTTTTCTGCTTGACGCTAAAACCAAAAAGATAAGTTAACTCAGAGGCTGCTGGTGTCTTTACTGCCAGGCTCACAGAGAAAAATTGTCTATCAAAATTAAGCAGATAAACAAAAACTCTTAGCAGTAAGAAACCTGGGCATCCGTCAGGGTATTCAAATCACGGCTCTAGCAAACTCTGAAGCCACACCCTTGCCTTTCTTGTAAATTGGTAACACAAGCCATTAATTTTCTCTTTTGGCTTAAACTGGTTGAAGTTGAGTTTCTATCACTTGTGGAAAAATATTTCTAAAAATAGTGGAGTTAGGCAGTTTAACCAGTCACTCGTCGATTCTTGCTGGCTTATTTGGTGCCAGAACTTACCAGTCATCTGATGTTAGGACCTTCTGATTCAGCCGGAACCTGGGTACCTGATTCAGAAGCGAGAATAACGTGTATGTGCTGTGGAAGGGGGACTGGAGAGGGAAGAAATGGAGGAGTTCCATCAACTTTGGACATCAGTTCCTGGCCATAGATGTTGTGATATTCTAAAAGGACACACTTACTTTTAGAAAGCCATTTGCATGTGTTCTCCTTTAGGATTTTGATGGACTCCTGTCTCACATTGAGGTCTTTCAACCATTTGGAGTCTATTTTTGTGTGTGGTGTAAGGAAATGGTCCAGTTTCATTCTTCTGCATGTGGCTGTCCAATTTTCCCAACACCATTTGTTGAAGAGACTGTCTTTTTTCCATTACCCAAAGATACAAATGTAGGGATCTGAAGGGGTATGTGCACCCCGATGTTTATAGCAGCAATGTCCACAATAGCCAAACTGTGGAAAGAGCCAAGATGTCCATCGACAGATGAATGGATAAAGAAGATGTGGTATAGATACACAATGGAATATTATGCAGCCATCAAAAGGAATGAGATCTTGCCATTTGCAATGACGTGGATGGAACTGGAGGGTATTATGCTGAGCGAAATAAGTCAAACAGAGAAAGACATGTATCATATGACCTCACTGATATGAGGAATTCTTAATCTCAGGAAACAAACTGAGGGTTGCTGGAGTGGGGGGTGGGGTGGGAGGGATGGGGTGACTGGGTGATGGACACTGGGGAGGGTATGTGCTCTGGTAAGCGCTGTGAATTGTGCAAGACTGTTGAATCTCAGATCTGTACCTCTGAAACAAATAATGCAATATATGTTAAGAAAGAAAAGAAGAAGAAGAAGAATGTAGCAGGAGGGGAAGAATGAAGGGGGGGAAATCGGAGGGGGAGAAGAACCATGAGAGACGATGGACTCTGAAAAACAAACTGAGGGTTCTAGAGGGGAGGGGGGTGGGAGGATGGGTTAGCCTGGTGATGGGTATTAAAGAGGGCACATTCTGCATGGAGCACTGGGTGTTATGCACAAACAATGAATCATGGAACACTATATCTAAAACTAATGATGTAATGTGTGGGGATTAACATAACAATAAAAAAATTTGAATTAAAAAAAAAAAAAAGAAAGCCATTTGCAACTGAGAATAGAGGTCAGAGACAGCAAATATCCAGCATGTGTGTATCCACTCCCCCTTGCTACTTTTGGCAGTCATAGCTAACTGACAACAGAGCTATTTCACTCTGCCCCAGCATTCTTCACCAAGAGCCCTAGAGGAAACCACTGACAAGTAAGTAGAGTTTGCATGCAAGATAGTCTACTTGCCAGCCCTGGATCAGGTTAGTGAGAATTAGCTTAAGTAACAAAATCATTATGACATCTTTTCTCTCTTCTGCATAAAGTTGTATCCTGCTACCCGTTTAAGACTGAGGGGCTGCTTTCAGGAAATCTATTACTCATGTATGCCACAGTGTCAATTTAAGCAAAGAGTCACCTTTCTCTAGTGTATGTGCATCTTAATCCTTCACTACAAACATTGGATGAAAGGATTTCCCTTTGGTGATAAAGAATTCCAGGCATCTGGGAGCAAATGGAAGAGTTATTTCAGGAAGACTTTTTCCCAGAGCCCCTGAAAGCCCACCATGTGTTTGGAGCTAATCCGCCTTTGTCAGAAGTCACACCATATATATTCCACTCACCAGGCCCACTCTAGACAGAATTCGCAAGAAAGTCTGACCTGGTTCATTAGCGTACAAGACATAAAGGCAAAGCCTGCACACGCTTCATTTTATAGATCAGTTCAGAAGTCTGTCAAATCTTATTTGACTATATACCTCAATACTCTATAGACCTAAAGTTTAAAAATGATCTATATTTTTCTACCTGCTATATTATCTTATTTCCTCAGCCAAAGTACTAGTGGGGGGAAATCAACCAGCTGTTTCTAAAATCTAAGCTCCTGAATCCTTGCAACAACTGTTAGGAACCTGTTCTCTTATAAAAACAAACACGCGCATGCACGCGCGCGCGCACACACACACGCGCACACACGAATGAAGGAGATTATAACAAACGAAAGAAATCATATTAATATAATTTAATGCACATACACATGTTAATGCCAGGGGCAGAAATTCAGAGAGTGTGCACAGAGGGAAAACCTTGTCCTGTTTTTCCCCTCTTAAAGTAGTCCCACTGTTCTTTGTTTCTTCTCATGATGTTGTTCAGAACAATGAAGGGTCTGAGGTTTTATCCAAACTGGAAGTGTGCAATTTAGCACATCACAGTTTCACAGATTCTGTCAAAAGTCATGAGACTCCTAGATCAGAGACAAAGGACTTTATCATTCAAGAAATAGCAGTAGCCAAAATATCAACATTTTCCTGCTCCAGTTCTATAAACCTGACTCCCAAAGGGCAACTCAAAGAAGGTCAGGTGATAAGTGTACCAGCAGTGGGATGTATTAGAGAAGATCCCTGAGCTTTGGGAACTCAAATCTTTTATAATGGATAGCAAACCAGTCGTTCTAGAGGAAATACACTATATTACATATCATATCATGTCTTATCATTATTATTTTGTTAGGAAATCCTGCCTTTTGCTCTAGAGAGAGACATTGTCTACTATCTCTATGTCCCAAGGCTGTTGGCTATAAAAAAAAAAAAAAAACCTTGAAAAAAATAACACAGAAGAGCAGTCTCTGCCCCTGCTCACAAGACACAGGAAAACGAGAGCGACACATGGAAAATGATCTCCCAACTGATGTGTACAACAAATTCTTATTTGTCGGTCAATATGGTTTTATTCCTATTAAAATATAAGTGAAATGAAAATAATAGTGATCAGTAAGATTTCATGATAAAACTTTCCATAGAGTTTTTTGGAGTGTAATATTAATTGATTCCTGCCATGTAACTGGGACAAATACTGTCAATATATAAATCGAGAAAATAAATTTCAAAAGGAATAGTTGCCATTTTATACCCATCTTATTTCAAAAGTGGTACACACATTGAAAACCAGGGAATTTTATAATTAGAGGAAGAGTTTCATCTATCTAAAATCAATCATTTAAAGAGGGTGTAGTACATATTGGACCTTGCTTGCCTTTGTAACAAATGTGTAAAAAATATGAAAATTAATGGCACGTGACCCAGAAAATCAGCTTTACTTTAGATAAAATATAAAATTGATTAAGCCAAACATCCTACATTTATGCCAAAAAGGATAACCCACTTCAGATTTTATAATCAAAATCTGTAATCAAGTAGTGGTTTACAAATATGGTATTGCTAACTGGAAATAAAATTTGACACACACTACCCTGTAATATTTAATCAAGTGATTGAAGTAATTCCAACATTTTTTTTTAAGATTTTATTTATTTATTTGAGAGAGAGAGCATGAGAGTGGGGAGGGCCAGAGGGAGAAGCAGACTCCCCGTTGAGCAGGGAGCCCAACGCGGGACTCGATCCCGGAACTCCAGGATCATGACCTGAGCCGAAGGCAGTCGCTTAACCAACTGAGCCACCCAGGCGCCCAATTCCAACATTTTGACTGTAAATTCGCCAGGTTTGTAAAATGCCATTACCATGCACAGGACTCCGGAGCTTTGCATACAGTTCTGGCACAAAACGACAATCCCACTTCCAAGCAAGTTTCTGCTTATGAAGAACACTCAGCTCTCACTTGGGGCACAAATTGAGCCCTGCCTGCCCTGATAGTTGCTGGTTTGTGTCTTTTCTGGGTTGGCACCCCCTGTAGGAGACCCTAAATTGGAGAGGCACCGCGAGGAGTCCCCGCAGAATTAATATAAATCATTTGAGTTGTATGTCAACCACTGATCCAGCACGGACTTGATCCAAGACCACACCTGGTGGGCTTCAGACTGGATTGAACCTCTTGGGCCACCTGAGTTCCATGCAATTAGGACAGTATCCATGGTTTCAGGGCTCTAAGTACTCCACACTCTGGTAGTTTCCTGTGGTTCCAATGCTCTTGATTTGTCTATTCCTTTCTAAACATAAGTTTGAAGGACCATATATCAGGTTATTATACTTCAATTGAAGGCTTCTGTCGTGGCAAAGTTGCCCTCCTTGAGAGTGAACCTACATAAGGAGATGTTTAAATATTTCCTCTCGGCCATACTCCTTGTTTGGATATCGTACTGTATGCCTGAATGTTATGCATTAATGTGTCACTTGTCATCAGGCTGGTCTGTGCTTTGTACTAACCATTTCTTCATTCTTCTGTCACTGCACATAAATCTTCAACCTGTCCAAATTAGCCCATTTCAAATTATTCTCGGGGAATGTGGCTTCCAGGTCATCATGCCCTCCACCCTTTGGTGAGGATTGGGTCAATGGTATCTTTAACATTTTAAGAACACATGCAGCATAATGCCCACTTTTGTTTTCTCTTCACTTCATGTCTGAGCAGCAGAGTATACAATGAACTTTGTAAATATGATACAAGTTTGTATTTTTCTTCAGTGTAAAGCCATAATTAGTTTATTTCTTTTATACAGTGTAAAATGAACGAGATGGATTAGAGTGGTTGCTTCAAGTAATTATGTAATTAAGATGTGTGTGCACTGCTAAGTGAATTCATAATCTTTAGGAAATTCTTTTCAGCTCTAACTAGTGCATAGTAAGAAATGTTTTCACTTTTAAAGTCTCAACAATTTTTTTTTCTTTACATGCCAAATTAGACCTCATTGACATGTTGACCTACAAATTCTCCTGTTTATATTTACAATTTAGGTGGCATAGAAATGCTCCAGAAAGGCTCATGATCAAGTCTGAAAATCTGAATTACCTAAAGAGCACTTGTTAAAAATTACCTCAGTGCACTTACTGAAACTAATAGTCAACAGCTTGGATTTTATGTACTTCTCGGTTCTAAGAGATTGCTATGAATTAAATCGGTATAGCCTGACAATAACATTATCCGAACATTCAAAATGAATTATATTGCTGCAAATATTCTGCAGAAAGCTAAATCAATATGAAATTCAAAAGTGCACAATAGGCTTATTTGCTTCATAATACATCTATTTATTTTTTTAAATTATAGCATTGTGATTTTTGAAATTAACCATCATTCCATCCTCATTTGTCTTACATTACCACCTAAACAGAATCAATCAGAAATGAATAGAGAATTTGCTCATTCAACATTTATAACCACCATTCAATAATTCATATCTAATGAACCAGACAATATTCTAACTTGTGTTATAATTATTTTTGTACATGGTTTATATTACCTCTGGACTCTATCTTATTGTGATCAGCCAAAGCCCCGAGTACAAAACATTGAACATGAATATACACATATATATTCTGAAGGAAGAGATGGAGGGAAGTTCAGAATGAAGGGAAAAAAATGAGAGAGGAAAAGGTGATGGGAAGGCAGGCTTTTAGATTTTTTATTAATTACTTTACAAATATTCAAAGTTAAATATAAGCTTAATTGCAAAAGGTGAGGCTATTATGAAAGATCCCCGTGAACACAGCACTTTGACTTTTGCAGTGAGATCATTAAAATTATTTTGACTCTTCTGGGTAAAATCTACTTTTAGAAGAAGGTGAGCCTTCGATGGCAAATACTTTAATGTCAGGAGTAAAGTTAATAGAATATTTTCTGGTTTTAATCTTAGAATATTTTGCAAAGGTATTTTATATTCTCTAAAATAAATATGTTTAAATATGTTAATAGTTTATAAACAATATAACTGAATCATATGTTCCACAAATATGAAACCATTCTATCACTATTTTCAAATACTTTTACCCAGCTTTGACTTTTTAAAAAAGTAATATAAAGGGGTGCCTGGGTGGGTCAGTCAGTTAAGTGTCTGACTTTTGATTATGGCTCAGGTCATGATCTCAGGGTCGTGGGATCCAGTGCCGAGTTGGGCTCTGCGCTAGACGTGGAGCCTCCTTAAGATTTTCTCTCTCCCTCTGCACTCAGCACAGAGTCTGCTTGTCCCTCTTCCTCTGCTCCTCCCTTTGCTCCTGCTCTCTCTCTCTAAAATAAATAAATAAAATCTTTAAAAAAATAAATAAAAATAAAAAATAATATAAAACCCAGTATTTTTACTAACATGAGCAAGTTCTTTTGGAATTAGAAATTTTCACAAGATATTTTTTATTTTTGACTCCTAACATTTTAGGTCATCAAAATAGGAACATTTTCTTTCTCTTAACCTGGAGGCTCTCCATCTTTCTCTTTTACTTTAGCTCCGGGTTTGGAAATGGCATCTTGAGGTTAGCCTCAAGGTGAGCATCGTCCTCAGAGTTTCAACTTGAATTAACCTTATGCCGACCACTTCTAAATCTTCATTTCAAACACTGTTGTCTGTTCCACTCTTCAACTATCTCCAACTATCTGATTAACATTACAATCGAAAACTAGTGTTAATTTCACTTAAAATTGAACTTGAACTCCACAACAGTTCCTGCTTATTTGCTGTTTCCCTTTAAGCAGTTTCAATTACCCAAGGTCAACCGCCATCTGAAAAGCAGAAGACCCTCCTTCTGACCAATCTTCAGAAGGTGAATAGTAGCCTGACTTTACATCGCAAGGCCTGCGTCACTCACCTCACCTCCTCTCCTCACTTCGTGGGCATTTTGTCATTTCACATCGTCAGAAGAAGGGAGAGTACGGTATAATACAGTGCAATATTTTGAGAGAGAAAGACTATATTCACATAACTTTTATTACAACATATTGTTATAATTGTTCTATTTTATTATTCGTTATTGATCTCTTACTGTGCCTCATTTATAAGTTACACTTTATCATAGGTATGTATGTGTGGAAAAAAACAGGATACTAGGGTTCAGTACTACTATCCATGGTTTTAGGCATCCCCTGGGGGTCTTGGAACACATCCCCCAGGGAAAGGGGGGGAAGGGTCTACTGTTTACTTTCCCCCCATCATCTTACTGTTTGGATCCGTGGCACCCATACCTCCAGTGACTTGCATGAAATAATCCTTGACCCTCCTTAATCCCTCTGAGTGGTGACTGCCAACTCGTTCTCGGAATTTTTATGGCGTTAGACTTTTCTTAGAAAAGAATTGGAATCACAGACTGGAAGACTCGTGATGCTTTAAGATATGAACATATTCACACATGAGCTGCTTCCCGTTTTAAGATTGTTAAACGTAAGCTCAGCAAGAAGAGGGATGCTATTTAAAAGCCAAGCCCAGGAATTGTAATATGACCTATGACCTTGGGTATCAAGTGATCTTGACCATTCAGGGAAATACAACATTGAGAAATTGTATCATATTCAAGAGTCAGCGGCAAGATGCCACGAAGTCCTTTTGTATCTCCGTCAGGATTTACAAGTGTTCCTGACAAAAGATGAAACTTGACACCCTTTGAGGTACACCAGAAACCAGTGAAAATGTCAAGCCATACATAATATTACACTCTTTTCAGCTGTCTTGCAAGCCTCACTCATCAGCTGTTGATTGTTGACCAAAGTGTTACAGATGATAAGTATTTATCCCTGAAAGGCCGCTATTCCAAATAGTTTGGATTTTCTATCCTTTTCTAGTATTTTATGGAGAGTCTAGATTTCTAGGATTCCAGTGGGGGCCAAATTCCATTAGGTTCCTCTATCACAAATACTGTGAACAAACCTGATGTGTGGGAGGCTTATCACACAGCAAACTTGAATTTGAATTCTTATTTTCATTAAGTTTACTGGAGTCTATTTTACCCTACTCTTGGATTAAGGAAAAAAATTAAAAGCAGTTCCATTATTTCCTGAGCATTCTTAGGTAATAGAATCCAATGGTAACTTTTAAGACACACTAATTTTTTAATAGTTTATTTGGTTCCATGGAATAATCAACACTTTGATCTTCATTCAAAGATAATTCTTCTCTGTCATGCAGCTAAAGAGAGAAATACCAGCTTCTTCTCTTCTCCCCTCCTTTCTCAATAGCTGCTATTTCTACACTTACAGATGTGGGGTCGTAGGGATTGAAGGTAGGAAGAAGGATCAGGAGAATCCTTATTGAACAGCTTCAGTGATAAGCAGGTTTCATTCTCTGAGTCTGGAAGTTGTTTGAAGAGGACTCTCTCCTCTTTGCGTGTTACTGGGTTTTCTAAAGCCTTCCTCCTCTTTTTCTACCTCTCCTTCCATTTATCAGGGAGGATCTCTGACTTAACAGTTCTTCTCTTTTCTGGCCACTTAGACCTTCAGTGGCTTTTCAGAAGCTAGGAGTCGAGTTCCAGCAATTCTCTCCGTGAGTAGCTCCATAGGACTGTGGGGAGTGGGGACTGAGCAGCAGGAGAGTAATTAAACTATACACAATCCAATCACATTTTCCCCATCTTGTTCTTGTTATCACTAACTCAGCCTTTGGGTGGGAGGAGGATTGTAAAAAACACATGCTGAGATGAGACATTGGAGAAGCGAGAAGTGTAAAGGAAGGTTAGACTGACCCTATAGAAGAATTATTTCCACTTGGCACATGAAAAAGGAAATAATGTTGTTTCAGTTTTAGATTCACAAATTAATTAAACATCCATTGTATTTCCTGAAGACTCTGAGAATCCGGGTCCATTAAAAAAAATTCTAGAGTAATTTTTCTTCTAGCAATAGGAAGTTAGTTTCTGCTTTTTTTTTTTTTAAGTCTATCTTAGAAAGTAATAGCAAAGTGAAAAGCCCAAATGTTTTGGTTTTATCCATATTCACCCATGGCCATGTGGAACTGACCTCACTTGCTTAGTGGTAGGATTCTGTCTCAGCCTCCATTCTATCTGTTACATGGCATTTTAAAGCTGAAATTGCCTAGGACCTTTAATTTGACTTCCAAGCAATAGTTTGGAAAATCCCACAATGGCAAAAAAAAATTTGGCAGCCAGGGAGGAAAAGTGAGCTTTGTCAGGACAAAAGGACAGAACTAACCCCTGAAAGTAATCAGACACTTTTCAAAGAAGGTTTCATAAAGTCAAAGCATGTACTCGCTGGATAGAAACTCCACACCAGCCAGTTCTCTTAGAAGGTTAAAATTACACCAATTCAATATCAGAGCTTTCAGTGCAGTGTTGATATGGAAGTGTGATACTTAATTCAGTGGGATAGAATTTTCCAGTAGAATTAAATCCAAAGCTATGGTTAATGTGAAATATAAAGAGGACATGCAGTTATCCAAGTATTTGACACGGGGAATGTGCTTGTTCATTAAAAGTGTTCAAGATATCCAGAAGTAAATTGATGATAAGCGACTTTTCCACCGAAGGGAGAGGAAAATGGTAGAAAGAAGACCGGCAAAAGGCAAAAAGAGGATTAGAGGAAAACTAAAGCAGACCTTTAATCTCCTTCTTTAATTTTTTCTTTGCTTTCTACATAAATATTCAAAAGCCTGAAAATGTGCTTTTTCATGGTCTTCCCAGAAACAAAAACATAAAAAGAAAAAAAATCCAATTGATTTAAAGTTGTTGAACACTAACTTGTCAAGTCAGAATAACTTCTGGGAGAAGAATAAACTCACTCGGACACTAAATGTGAGCGTATGTGGCCTCTTCATCCTGCAGAGCCACAGCAGAGCTGAGAGAGCTGAAGGCTCATTAACCAGGGCCAAGAGGTAGCCCATGGAGGCCACGAAGCAGCATGACGCAGGTCTAGAAGCCTGCAGAGCTGGATGGGGACTCCTCATGCTCCTAGTGATGGTAGATAGTAATTCAATTACTGCTGTGAAATTTAAATTTATATATCCTCTCTTCTATCTTCACACCATTGATTTCTTTAGACCCACACCCATGTTTTTATAGCCATAGAGTAGCTATAAGGTCAGCCCACCACACAGCTTATACTCATGGAAAGTCAGCCGTGGTATTATTTAATAATAATAATTGCTAATTATTTATTTTAGAAGGCTCACAGCACAGCCTAAAATCCCCATTTTTTGATAGGGAAAAGAGAGGAGCCCTCGCTTGTTTGGTTGACTTGCCCAAGGCCACTAAGTTTACCCAGCTAGAAAGTATCCAAATCAGAAATTGAATATAGGTCTTACTTAATTCAGGGCCCATGCTTAAAACACCATTGCTCTTTACCTTTGCCCCCTCTGGGTTTGGCCTTTGTTTGCAGTGCTCCTCCAATTTGCCTGTCAAAAGTAAAGTGCTCTCTTAAATCAATACTTAACTGTAGTATTTATTCCTGAATCATTTGGCCAACTTCCATTGCCCACCTAGGCAACTGCATTTTTTAAGATCTACTAAATGTCTAGAAGGGCAAGACCTAATTCTAGCAAATAACTTTTCATCTGGCTGCATGGGGGGCAGATGGGCAGGTGAAATATTGAAGACGATTTTCATATTATATTATGTGAATAACTTTTAACTCCCCCAAAGTGGAAGGCAAGGCCAGCTTCTCTCGTAGTTTCTTTCCTGTCTTGGAACTGTGACACACATAAAAATATATACCCTGGTAAGAAGGCAATAACAATGCTAGGAAACAAGATCGAATAGAAAATTCTTGTACACAATTGACAAACATTTATTTTTTTTTAATTTAAATTTCCTATTAGTATGCAAGATCCAACTCAAATTCCTTTTAAAAAATTACATGGAGAATAACCTATATGTCTAGACTGGCAACATCTATTAACAAATTTAATTTCCCCAGTCAAATAAGCCATCTTCCTTAAAATATCATAAAAAAAAAAATCCAGATGTCTATGGGCGCCTGGGTGGCTCAGTCAGTTAAGTGTCTGCCTTTGGCTCAGATCATGATCCCAGGACTCTGGGATTGAGGCCCACATCGGGCTCCATGCTCAGCGGGGAGTCTGCTTCTCCCTCTCACTCTCCCTCTGTGCTCTCTCTCTCAAATAAATAAATAAAATCTAAAAAAAAAAAATCCAGTTGTCTTGCCTTGGGAATTTCATTAGCTGATATCCACAGATAAACTGCCATCCTTAGAATTTTTATAAATTTTATCTGCAATATATGTTTATTTGAGTTAGTTTTCCTCAAGACCTAAAATAATCTTAAGTACTTGACTGGTTTTCTTCCTGTGATGCTGACCCGGCAGTCAAAATCAGAAGTCCTTTTACTGTGTGATAGGCTGCCACTAACCTAACTCTTGTTACCAAAATCCCAGGGTTCTTAAAACATTAGTGGGGTTGCCTGAAGTTGCCCTTTGAGGTAATGCACACTTTTGAGTCATCTGTCTTTAATCTCCCCTTCCTTCCCGCAACTCCCCCAACCCTTTGCTTTCCTCCCACTCTAGTTTCAGTTAAATATCACCTGGCATTTGTATGACCTGACCAAGGTTGCAGTATTGTGAACTCCGTCTATAGAGTTTCCATATTTTGCAGCTCCCCTGTGGAGTAGCCCCCATCCCTGGGAAGTGCAGTGACCTAGGTCTATTCCCTCAGTCACTAATAGTTGACCCCCGTCACAGTGGAGGAAGTCAGGGTTGCCAGAAGAAAGCGATTCCCTCTAGGATGGGACAGAATAACAGTAATGACATGTGATGTTGATAATTACATCCAACACTTATTGAGTACTTACTGCATGCCAATCAATATGCTAAGTTTATTTTATAAGAATATATTATTCCCTTTGGAAATTTTCAGAAGTGAGGAACTAAAGCACAGAGAAACTGAGTCATTTGCCCAATGTTGAGCATGAACACACAGCATCGGGAAGATTTTAACCCCGACAGCCCAATTCCAGAGCCTGCTTTCCCAGCAGTATTGGATGGGCCATACCGAGAGGGCAGAGTGGTGGGCCGCGAAGCAAATGAGGATGGATGAGCTTTCTGAATGAACAGTGTTCCACGTATCCCAGACTCCACAGTTGCTTGAAAAGAATAAAAATCAACGTGAAGGGGATATCAAGGATGAATGCTTTCAAGACTGTACATTCATTTTACTCAGTCTAGGTGTATAAGAATACAGATGGCTGCATAATTTAAGCCAGTCTGTGTGAATGATTGGCAAAATAACGAAAGCCCTTTGCCTTTGGGAAAATTGCCAGTGTGGTTCCAGATGCTTAAGAAGATGGGCTCCCTGGACGAAGCCAGGCAGGGTCCCTTAGGTGAATTAGCACCATTCTGTGAATTCCACCCCAAACATGGAGGCTATGTACTATATTTTTATTTATTAAGCAACCATGAAAGACAAAGCTGCAGAGAATTCCCAAAGCACCAACAAACAATGGAAGAAAGCCCAACTGTTGTTTTGTTCACGCTTCAGTTTTCCCACATGCCCCTCTTCTTCTCGAACTGCAAAATTACCATTCATCCCCAAGTTGACTTTAACGAAATGTGGTAATCTGTAGGGATCGTTTTCTTTTAGGAGCAAATAACAATGAAGCTTGCTATTTAAATCTCCTTTCCACTGATGCACTTGAGTATTTAAATTGCATAGTTACAAGTAATGAGCATTTTGTCGCGTTTTCCGTCTGCATCATACTGCTCTGTCCCATTATCGATGAGAAGGTATTTCATTCTGAGCTGTTCAAATGAAGCAGAAGAGATTTTTACCTGTTTTTCTTTTGTATTCTCATAAGTCTTTGGTTCTCCCAAGTCTTAGCCCAACCTCTTTCTGATGCTTGTGTGCTTTCTTTAAATAATAAACAGCTCTTGGGAGTTGCCTCATCAATAATGCCTTCTGCCTGCTTTTAAAAGAACTGTCAAAATTAGTAAATCCACGACACAAATGTTTTCCCTATCATACTTCCTCTAAATCAGGGATATTAGCTTCTTCTGCTGTGAACTTCTTTATAAAACAGTCAAGACATGATCAGCATATTTCACCTGGAGCTCAATGTGTGACTCGCCGAGTCAGTTTTTCCCAGCCAGAGGTGTCACGGTGAAAAAATGAGGATTTAAAAATAAAATTGCTGATGTTTGGTGACCCAGGCTTTGGGGTGTAGCTTTCACCCAACAATGAATTCTCAATAGTATCAAAGATTGACCGTCAGAAATCTCAGTTGAGATACAATGTCTGTTTTTCAATTAGATTGTGCTTTTCCCTCCCTCCATGGGCTGGATTAATTGAAACACAAGGCAGTCAAATGGCCCATCAAGGTCGTGCCCTGAGTCATGGCTCAGTTTGTTCTAACAGTGTCCATCTGGCTGGCAGTCTGTGTTTTCCATTCTGCTCCCCACCACCCAAACCCCCCTCGCTGGTCTTCCTCACCGTGTCAGGGAGCGAGGGGCAACACACTTCACATACTTCCTCTACAAAAAAAGGGTATCTCCGCCTAGAATGCGCTAGATCTGCTCATGCCCAGGGGAGTCCAACCTTTCACATACCACCCACCTCACACCTGTCTCTAATGACTTGATGTTGCATTACAGTATGCTTTTTTATAAGAACGTATTTTTTTAAAAAAAAAAAGGAAAACCAAGTATAAATCTGGCAGTAACTCACTGTTTTTTTGGAATAAACTCGTTTATGGACTTTGAAATGACACAGCAAAGATAAATATTTGTGAGTTATTTTTTAACAACAAGAAAGTATGAAACCTTGTTGAAAACAACGTTCAAGTAATTTAACAAAAACTGCATGAGTCTGTATTTAACATCTGAGAGGATACTTTTAGATGCAGGGAGGAGAAAAATCTCTCAACCCTTTCTTTGTCACTTGTCAAAAAAGAAATTCATGTTGTAACTTATTCATTTTTCATCACATTATTTCATATTACTATTTAAAATACATGCCAAGTGTGTATACAATATATAATATTTAAAGAATGATAAAACAAATACTCATTTAGCCATCATTGTCCATTAGCAATAACTTTGCTTTTCCATTATGTTGAATTTATTAATAGTCATGTAAAAATATTGGTATTCCTAAATGACACGTTTAGTTTGGCTTGATTTCACTTTTATAATACCACATATATATGCAGATTTGTGTGCATGTGATTTTCTTGTGTTGCTCAATATTAACATTTTAACATACATGATTGTTAAATATGTGACTCTCATTTGTATTTAGAAGACACTGAGTGGCTTCCAGGTTTTTGCTTTTGTGCAAACATAGCTATGAACATTATTGTGCATTTCCTGATGCATATAGACAAGAGATTCTTTAGAATATATTCTAAAGAGTGGGATTGAAGTATTTTTAGGTAATATGCATGGCTACCTTTTACTAGGTAAAGCCAAACTGTATCCCAGAGAACCACTGATTAATGAGAATCCTAATCTTCTGAACAATTATGATCTTAGATTTAAAATTTTCTCCCAGTAGATTGTCAAATGGCAACTAATTGTGATAATACCTTTATTTCTATAATTTTCAAATTTTTTTAAAGTTTTATTTTAATTCCATTTAGTTAACATACAGTATAATATATATTTCAGGCCTACAATACAGTGGTTCAACACTTCCAGACATCACCCAGTGCTCATTTCAACGACTTCACTCCTTAATCCCATCACCTATTTAATCCATCCCCTCATCCACCTCCCCTCCAGTAACCATCAGTTGGTTCTCTATAGTTAAGAGTTTTGTTGTTTTGTTTGTCTCTCTTTTTAAGCTCCCTTTGCTTGTTTCTTTTGTTTCTTAATTCTCATATGAGTGAAATCATATATATTTGTCTTTCTCTGACTTATTTCACTTAGCATTATATTCTCTACTTCCATCCATGTTGTTGGAAATGGCAAGATTTCGTTCTTTTTTTATGGCTGAATAAAATTCCATTAATATATGTATCTCCCACTTCTTCTTTATCCATTCATTAATCAATTAATTTCCATTAATCAATGGACACACGGGCTGCTTCCATACCTTAGCTATAGGAAATAATACTGCTATAATCATAGGGGTGCATCCTTTGATTAGTGTTTTCGTATTCTTTGGATAAATACCCAGTAGTGTGATTGCTGGTCATAGGGTAGCTCTAATTTTAAATTTTGGAGGAAACTCCATACTGTTTTCCACCAGTTTGCATCCCACCAACAGTGCAAGAAGATTCCTTTTTCTCTTCCCTTACTGTTTTTTGTGTTGATTTTAGCCATTGTGACAGGTGTGAAGTGATATCTATTGTAGTTTTGCTTTGCATTTCCCTGGAGGTAAGTGATGATGAACATACTTTCATGTGTCTATTGGACATCTGTGTGTCTTCTTTAGAGAAATGTCTGTTCATGTCTTCTGCCCATATTTTAATTGGGTTATTTGTATTTTGTGTGTTGAGTTTTAGAAGTTCTTTATATATTTTGGACACTAACCTTTATTGGACATGTCATTTGCAAACATCTTCTCCCATTTCATTGGTTGCCTTTTAGTTTTGTTGATTGTTTCCCTCACTATGCAGAAGAATTTTATTTTGATGTAGTCCCAATAGCTTACTTTTGCTTTTGCTTCCTTTGCCTCAGGGGACCTATCTAGAAAAATGTTGTTATAGCTGATATCAGAGAACTTCTGCCTATGTTCTCTTCAAGGACTTTTATTGTTTCAGGTCTTATATTTAGGTCTCTAATCCCTTTTGAGTTTGTTTTGTGTATGGTGTAAGAAAGTGGTCCAGTTTTATTCTTTTGAATGTAGCTGTCCCACTTTCCCAACACCATTGGTAAAAGAGACTATCTTTTTCCCACTGTATATTTTGCTTTATTTGTCAATTAATTGACATATAATCACGGGTTTATTTCTGGACTCTTTGTTCTATAGATCTATGTGTCCAGTACCATACTGTTTTGATTACTAGAGCTTTGTAGTATATTTTGAAATCTGGGATTCGGTTACCTCCAGTTTTGTTTTTCTTTTTCAAGATTGCTTTGGCTATTCAGGGTCTTTTCTGGTTCCATACAAATTGTAGGATAATTTGTTCTCATTCTGTGAAAAATGCTATTGGTATTTTGATAGGCATTGCATTAAATCTGTAGGTTGCTTTGGGTAGTATGGATATTTTAACAATACTTGTTCTCCCAATCCAAGAGCCTTTTCCATTTGTTTGTGTCAATCTTCAGTTTGTTTCATCAATGTTTCATAGTGTCAGAGTACAGGTTTTTCACATTTTGGCTAAGTTTATTCATACATATTTTATTATTTTGGTGCAATTGTAAATGGAATTGGTTTATTATTATTATTATTATTATTATTATTAATTGTTAGTTTCAGAGGTAGAATTTAGTGATTCATCAGTTGCATATAACACCCAGTGCTCATTACATCCAGTGCCTTCCTTAATGCCCATGACCCAATTATCCCTTCCTCCACCCACTTCTCCTCCAGCAACCCTCAGTTTGTTTCCTATAGTTAAGAGTCTGCTATGGTTTGCCTCCCTCTTTTCATCTTATTTTATTTTTCCTTCCCTTCCCCTATGTTCATCTGTTTGTTTCTTAAATTCCACATATGAGTGAAAACATATGGTATTTCTCTTTCTCTGACTGACTTATTTTGTTTAGCATAATACCCTCTAATTCCATCCACATCATTGCAATGGCAAGATTTCATTCTTTTTGATAGCTGAGTAGTATTCCATTGTATGTTACATATATATGCATGTATGTGTATATGTATGTATGTGTGTGTATATATATATATATACACCACTTCTTCTTTATCCATTCATCCATCGATGGACATCTGGGCTCTTTCCATAGTTGGCTTTTGTGGACATTGCTGCTATAAACATTGGGGTGCAGGTGCCCCTCCAAATCACTGTTTGTATCTTTAGGATAAATAAACTCAACACCCAAAAAACAAATCCAGTCAAGAAATGGGATTATTTTCTTAATTTCTCTTTCTGTTGCTTCATTATTAGTGTATAGAAATGCAACAGATTCCTGTACATTGATTTTGCATCCTTTGACTTTACTGAATTCATATATCAGTTCTAGTAATTCTTAGTAGAGTATTCAGGGTTTTCCATATATAGAGTATCATGTCATCTGCAAATAGTGAAAATTTGAGTTCTTCCTTGCCAATTTGGATGCCTTTTATTTCTTTTTGTTGTCTGATTGCTGTGGTTAGGACTTCCAGTACACGTTGAAAAGAAGTGCTGAGAGTGGACATCCGTGTCTTGTTCCTGATCTTAGGGGGAAAGCTCTCAGTTTTTCACCATTGAGAATGATGTTCACTGTGGTTTTTTTCATGTTAGGCTTTTATTATGTTAAGGTATGTTTCCTCTAATCCTGCCTTGTTGATTGTTTTTATCATGAATGGGTGTTGTACTTTGTTAAATGCTTTTCTTACATCTATTGAAATAATCATACGGTGTTCATCCATTCTCTTTTTGATATGATGTAAACATTGATTTGTGAATATTGAACCACATTGCAACCCAGGAATAAATCCCACTTGATCGTGGTGAATGGTTTTTTTAATGTACTACTGGAATTTGTTGCCTAACCTCTTGCTGGGGATTTTTGCATCTATGTTCATCAGAGATATTGACCTGTAGTTCTTCTTCCTTTTTTTTTTGAAGTGTCTTCATCTGGTTTTGGTATCAGGATAATGCTGGTCTCATAGAATGAATTTGGAAGCTTTCCTTCCTCTTCTATTTTTTGGAATAGTTTGGGAAGAATAGGGGTTAACTTTCTTTAAATGTTTGGTAGAATTCGCCTGTGAAGCCATTTGGTCCTGGACTTTTGTTTGTTGGGACTTTTTTTGATTATTGATTCAATTTCATTGCTGGTGATCCAATTTCATTGCTGGCGATCAGTCTGTTCAAATTTTCTTTTTCTTCCTGCTTCAGTTTTGGGAGGTTATATTATTGAAGGAATTTATCCATTTCTTGTAGTTTGTCCAATTTGTTGGCATATAATTTTTCATAATATTCTCTTATAATCCTTTGTATTTCTGTGGTGTTGGTCATTTCCCCTCTTTCATTTCTGATTTTGAGTCCTCTATTTTTTTAATGTTTTTTGTTTTGTTTTGTTTTGTTTTTTGGTGTTGATGATTCTGGCTAATGGTTTATCAATTTTATTAATCTTTTCAAAAAGCCAGCTCCTGCCTTCATTAATCTGTTCTATTGTTTTTGTTTTGTTTTGTTTTTTCAGTTTCTATTTCATTTCTGCTCAAAACTTTATTTTATCCTTCTTTCTACTGGTTTTGTGTTCTGTTTGTTCTTCTCTTTCTAGCTCCTTTAAGTGTAGGTGTAGGTTGTTTATTTGACATTTTTCTTGTTTCTTGAGATGGGCCTGTATTGCTATAAACTTCTCTCTTAGAATGGATTTGCTACATCCCAAAGATTTTGGACCATTGTGTTTTCATTTTCATTTGTCTCCATGTATTTTTGTTTTATTTCCTCTTTTATTTCTTTGTTGACCCATTCATTGTGGCATGTTATTTAACCTCTATATATTTGTGTTCTTTTCAGATTTTTTCTTGTGGTTGACATCTAGTTTCATAGTGTTGAAGTTGGAAAAGATGCATGATATGACTTCAGTCTCTTTTAATTTGTTGAGACTTGTTTTGTGGCCTAATATGTGATCTATTCTGGAAGATGTTCCATGTGCCCTTAAAAAGAATGTGTATTCTGGTGTTTTAGATTAGAATGTTCTAATATATCAGTGTGATCCCTCTGGTCCATTGGGTTATTCAAAGCCACTCTTTTTGTTGTTGATTTTCTGTTTGGGTGATCTATCTATTGATGTAAGTGGGATATTAAAGTCTACTACTATTTTTATGTTACTATCAATATTTTCTTTATATTTGTTGTAGATGGTTTATATATTTGGGTATTCTCATGTTAGGTCCATAAATATTTACAGTTGTAATATTTTTTTCTTGGATTGTTCCCTTCATATTTATATTGTGTCCTTCTTTGGCTCTTTTTACAATCTTTGTTTTAAAGTATATTTTATATATTTGGGTATTCCCATGTTAGGTACATAAATCTTTAAATTGTAAAATTTTTTTGTTGAATTGTTCCCTTCATAATTATATTGTGTTCTTACTTGGCTCTTCTTACAGTCTTTGTTTTAAAGTCTATTTTGTCCAATGTAAGTATCGCTACCCCAGTTTTCTTTCATGATTATTTGCATGAACAAACCTTCAGGTGTTAGTGTATTTAGGCTTCAGTTCAGTTGTCTGCAATGGCTTTCTTTACCTACTTGGGCAGGGTTTGGTCCCTTTGTTGTTAATGGACAAATTTGGAGCTTCCTTGGCCTTGAGTTGGGTCAGATCATGCTTGCCAGAGGTGCAGCAGCACCAAACTTCAGGGAAATTTCTCTGTGCTGTCCTCCGAGAAGATTTCATCGGCGGGAAGGGCCTACAACCTCGACCAGCTGTCTGTCCCCAGCCCACTCCTGGGGCCCAAGTGGGACTTGTGTATGTGCTTATATTCCCCTCTCCCCAGGGCTGGAGTGACTTCAGAGTGCTCCTGACCCCTATCAAGGCTGCTTGCACTATGCCATACTTGTGGCTCTGTGTTGGATGGACTCCTGGATAATGCTTGTTGGATGGGTTAGGTCTGTAGGAGAACACAGAGGTGGGGGTGGGCTGCAGGGTGTTGGTAAGTTTTGTGCTAATCTGCTTTGTAGGGGCACCTCTTGCTTTTGAGAACTGCTGAGGGTGGGTTGGAGGGGCATGTCCACAAGAGAATGCTGGGGCAGGGGGCACTGTTAGCAAGCTATGTGGAGAGTGTTTGTGTGGAGTTGGTTCCTACAGGTGTTAGTGTATCTAGGCTGGGGGGTGGGGGTCGGGGAGGGAAATGGTACCTGCCAGCCCTTTTGTTTTTGGAGATATCTCCTAAAGATGTCTGCCCTTCCAGCACATGCTGTGAAATTAGTAAACAAATCTCCCTCCTGTACATTCTAATAATTTTTCAAATTACTACTTTTATACTGTGTTTCAGCAGGGCTGTTTGTTGTGCTATCTCTTTGGCGAGGGGGGGGCTCAGTTTCCTGTTGCCCTCAGGATCTCCCAGAGCTATGCTTGCTGATTTTTAAAGCTCCAGGTGTTAAGCCCCCTCTCCCCCCATTATAAGACTCACAAAGTTAAGCCCCTGTGTTTTCCAAGCCAAATGTTATGGGGATTCACCTTCCAGTGAAGGTCCCCCATACCTGGGGATCTGGTCTGCTCCTCTCCCTTCTCAGTGCTTGCAGTGTCCCTCTCTCCTGTGGACAGTTTCAAGGGTTCTTCTCTTTTTCAATGTAGCTTCTTCTCCATGTTTAGCTGTGGCAAGTCTGTTCTGCCAATTTTGGGGTCATTTTCTGGGTTATTTACACTGATGTGGGTGCTGTGTAGGTGTATCCATGGGATGAAGTGAGCTTAGGATCCTCCTACTCCACCATCTTCCCCAGAAGTCTAATAATTTATTTATAAATTCACTTTTACACGTTCTG
The DNA here is from genome assembly GCF_004348235.1 of Phoca vitulina. Lineage (NCBI taxonomy): Eukaryota > Metazoa > Chordata > Mammalia > Carnivora > Phocidae > Phoca > Phoca vitulina. The sequence continues at coordinate 23,215,310 of NW_022589718.1, forward strand.
GACACTAACTTTTATCAGTTGTAAGCGTTAAGTGTGGCTGATACTGTGTCTTAGTTTGCTTGTTTTCTCACTCTCTTTATGGTCTTTCATGAAGAACAGAAGTTCTTAATTTTAATGTGGTACAGTATAGCCATTTTTCCTTATTTAGCTATAATTATTTTCATTTGACAGTATGTTGCCACCACTACAGAATAGATACATTTTCCTATTTAATCTTCAATTTTTAAAAATGTTTTTTTGTCACATAATTTTTTGACCAGTCTTGAAATTATTTTTATTTTTTTATTTTTTTTTTTTTTAAAGATTTTATTTATTTGAGACAGAGAGAATGAGAGAGAGAGAGAGCACATGAGAGGGGGGAGGGTCAGGGAGAAGCAGGCTCCCTGCCGAGCAGGGAGCCCGATGTGGGACTCGATCCAGGGACTCCAGGATCATGACCTGAGCCGAAGGCAGTTGCTTAACCAACTGAGCCACCCAGGCGCCCGAAATTATTTTTAATTAACCGTTCCAAAACCAATCCACTGATCTATAATTTCATTTCTATCATATTTCCATATTTCCATATGCACATGGTTCTGTTTCTGGATTCTTTATTCATTGCATTCATTTATCTGTTTTTTTGCCTCTTATATTGACTGTATTAGTTACTATTGCTATTTACTAAGAATTCCATGTAGTAGGGCAAATCTTCCTGGTCTAATTTTTTTTCTTCAGAGTAACTGGCCATTTATGGAGCTTTGCTCCGCACATATGATTTTAAATCTGCTTATCTAGTCCATGGAAAACTATTTTGGAAATTTTATTGGAAATAGCAGGAATCTCTGGATCATTTGGGGGGAAAACTGCCAAATTTATGATACTGAGTTCCTACAATCAATATCCAGGGTCTAACTCTCCATTTATTTATGTTATCTTGCATATTTTTCAGTTAATAGACTAGTCTTCGTAACAAACTTATATATTGCTTCTAGATTTATTCCTAGGCTACATTTTTGCTGTCATTGTACATAGTATCTTTTATTTGGCAATTTCTAAGCACTATTTGCTAGTGCATGAAATAAAAGTGACTTTAGTACCTTGAATCTTTTATCCAGCACCTTGTTAAATCACCTTATTAATCTCCATGATTTGTAGATTTCTCTGGGTTTTCTCTTTACTTTAAGATAAGGGTGGTGTTGTAGTGCACCCTGGCAAAGTCTGGGCGAAATGTACATCCAATTTAGATCTGAGATGCATGTGATAAGCTGTAAAACACTGATATAGAGAAGAATGAGACCAGTGCACAAGCCACCCAGGTATCCTCAAACTGGGATATCGCTGAAGGTGCTTGTGTAGAAACGTCTGAGTGATTTCTTTTGAGTCATCCTTTTCATTGCTCAAGTTTGAATCAAACTATCCAAGAGCTTCTTCCACAGCTTTGTTACTCTCTGTTATCTTCTGGTTCAAAAATTAATGTTGAATAACTAATGAAAAACATTTTTCCCTTATAAAGAGCAAATGAAATATAATAGAACATTAAACAAACATTATAAGGTAGATAAATGATAGCATTGTACATGAATACAAAATGTTTTGAAAGCATCCCTCCATTAAGTTCATTTTTCTGCAACAAATATTTATTGAGGGCCTCATATATGCAAGACACTGAGCCATTAAGAAAAGTATTTGTTTGGTCATCCCTGTCCCAGGAAAATTAAGAAGATAGTAAGTTTAACTAATTTAAGCCATCAATCTTAGAAACAGAAATAACCCCCACCCCTGTCTTTATTCTGTAATAGGTTTTTCACCCTGATTTATTGGATAATTGCCTAATCCATCTTGAATATGTAGACAAGAATTCATCAACCTGAAGTACTTAAATGTATTCATCTTTGAAGGAAAATTCCAACTAGCTAACCATTATGTCCTAATTCATTAGCTATGGTCATCACTCAACACTTTCTAAGGAAAAGGCATACAAAGAAAATACTCATGAGAGTTCTCTTTCTTACTCAATGAAAATTCTCATATTTTTCAGTTCATGTCTAAAACATGAAAATACTATTATAATGTGTAGCCAACCCAGATGCAGAAAGTTCTAGGGATATAATTCCCAGCTCTACTTCTTATAGGAAGTGAATCCCTGTAAGCATAAGAAACCCCTGTACGTGGTGTGGATCTTCAATAACTGTTATCTTCTCACTTTCCCTCTCCTTTATCCTTGCGATGGGGGGGTGGAGGTGGGGTAATAGCTTTCAGAGGAGGTAATACTTTGAAGACTTAATTACATGTTAGGTATTTGAAAGATTCAAAATATTAAGTGTCCTTTTAATTTAGTTCCATGTTTATTTGAGTTACTGAAGTTTCGTACACTTGTTCCCTCTGCTAGTAATACAGGAATATATTTATATATAATAAGGGCAAACAACATTGATGTATATTTGGTTAAAGTGCAGATCCTCCCCTGTTGCCACCCAATCTCATTTTCCACTCAAGAGAGAATGAAAACAGCATACTTTGCAAACTTTAGAACATTTTCCATACATAAATACATATATGGACAAAAAGTTAGAATGTATAGAATACATGGTTTTTGTTGTTTTAATAGAAATGGAATCATAAATATTTCTGTAAAATTATTTTCTCATCATAATAGGTCTTAAAGATGTTGCCATGTTTATATTTTCAGATCTTTACCATTCAACTGCCACAGAGTAGTTTTTTGTATAGCTTTGGATAGGGACATCTGGTGGTTCAGTTGGTTAAGTGTCTGCCTTTGGCTCAGGTCATGATCCCAGGGTCCTGGAATCAAGTTCCGCATTGGGCTCCTTGCTCAGCAGGAACCTACTTCTCTCTCTGCCTGCCACTCCCCCTTGCTTGTGCTCTCTCTCTGACAAATAAATATATAAAATATTTAAACATAAATATATAGCTTCAGATATTATCTAACCATTTACTTATTGATGAAAATTTATAATATTTACATCTATGTATATATTTTATATCACCCTGCAGTGACTATCCCTATACATGCCTCCTTTTACAACAGTGGACAAGTATCAGAGAAGATACTTGTACATCCTATTTTCCCAAAGGGAAAATAAATCCTACCAAGACCTCCCCACTTACACAATCTTACATTAGCAGAATCAGACTCATGGTCCCAGAAACTGATTACTTCCTCCCTTAATCCATAGTATACATCCAGAAGACTCCTTTAAATTCAGTTATGTGTTCCTCAGTATGTCATTCTAGAAAATTCTCATGTCCAAGTACTCTATATTTTCCCAAGTCAAACAACTGTATCAGATTCTGCAAGATTCATTCTCTGGATAAGTTATGACTTCTAGTAGCCAAGAGTTGCCTAATACATGCTACAATTCAAGATGCTAATGGTAGAAAAAAATTGCTTAAATTTGGCTGAATGCAGGTTAGCTGAAACCCAGCTATCCAAATCAAAAATTTATTAAAAAATTAATATGTACAAGAACTCTGTTAAAAATGAATATATGTGGGAACTGGTTTTTCAGGTATTAATTCTTTTGTTGCATATCGTGCAACTATCATTACCTTTTTAGTATTTGTACAGACCATTTTTGAAAAACACAAAGTGTGTGTACTACATATTATATAAATATTTATGTCCTACCTGCCAGTATAAATGAGATCATAACATTATTTTGTAATTTACCATAATTTATTTAGGGTGTTTTTGTTGCATGTTTTGGAAAGTTTGAATTTTTGACATGTTAGAATTTTGCTGATATCTTTCTCTAATTTTTCAGTACCAGTTATCAAGAAATTATTCCTATATTGCTTGCTTAATTACCTATTTTACCTGTATTTTTAATTCATTCTTAGACAATTATTTCTACTCTTTCATTTTTGATAGAGAAATGTTAGAATAACCTAAATGTCAAACAAAAGTGGTGAAAGAAAGAATAGAAAGAAAGAGAGAGAAAGAGAAAGAAAACCCTGTTCCATTTTTTCCTTGCACAAAGATGAAAATATAGCCAAATAAGCAGAATAAGCATAATTGTTTTTGAATTGATATTTTTAAAGTAGAAAAATCCCATCCTTTGAAACTTTAGTTCTTTTTTATCAATGATTCATTATTTGCTTCCTTTTCTACTTTACCATGTTAGAAATGGGTTTTATTTTAAAAATAAAAATATGATTGATTAAAAGAGAGCAGAAAAAAAGCCTAGAATTTTACCATTCTGAACCATCCATTAACCTTTTTGTTATCTGACCTAGCCTTTCTAAAAGATAAAGTATGTTTGGGGCACCTGGGTGGCTCAGTCGTTAAGTGTCTGCCTTCGGCTCAGGTCATGATCCCAGGGTCCTGGGATCGAGCCCCGCATCAGGCTCCCTGCTCAGCGGGGAGTCTGCTTCTCCCTCTCCCTCTCCCCCTGTTTGTGTTCCCTCTCTCGCTGTGTCTCTCTCTGTCAAATAAATAAATAAAAATCTTTAAAAATAAAAAATAAAAATAAAAGATAAAGTATGTTTAGGGAAAATATATATATATATTTATATATTAATCTGTGTGTCTTATTTGTCAGCAGAAAGGGGATCATATCATTATTTTGTAACCTAAGATAATTTATTTAGGCAACTTATTAAATGTTAGATATTTATTTTATTCCAACATCTTCTTATCTTAACAGAGTATGCAAGAATAATTTTTATATCAATTATATGTAAAAACAAAAAAGTAGAGAATAAAAGAAATGATTGGTTAAACATGAAAAGAACATGACTGAACATGCTATTAGGTATTAAAAGGCAAAAGTAGAAAAATATCCATATTTTGGAAAAGAATACATAATGATGTATGATTGTCTTTAAAGTGCCCCACGGTCTACCAAAGATGACTAATACCAGAAAAAACAGTGTCTAGGAATTTTCATTTAAACCCCATCATCATTTCAGCCAAAATGACCTGTTGACCAACTTGCTTTTAACTAAATTGCTTTCAACAAATTATGTTCTATAAAATTGCATTTGTTCAAATTGCTTTTTTTTTTTAAGTGGTCATCAAATCATATCAAGGACAGAACTAGAAATCTAGACGCAGTTTTTTTTCATGCTTAGTTCTTTTCTCCAGCTCAGTCTCTGTTGGTGTTTCTCTATCTCTTTTTCTCTCTGTGATCATCCTTAGTCTTATATTTTATGATGAATCAATTCCTATCCAGGATCATGTGGTTCTTTTTGTGAATGTGGACACCCTTTGAAAGATTACCTTCTTCATGCCATGCCTTCAGAAATACTGTAGAGTGATGGCTTTTTGACCATATTATATCTAACTCCAACTTTCAGTTTATCTTCTAGTTTGGGCATGCTTCTTCCAGCAATTTCAAACTAAATTTCATGTATCATCTTTTCGCTTCTCCTTATCAGATGAACACTAAACATTTCTAGTAAACTCTTGAATAAAACTTCTGGTGCTATATAACCAATGAACAAATCAACTAGGCTATTCCATTGTGTATTGCAAAATTTTATGATAGCACACTCTTCCCACATATACCCAGAACACTCTATTTCTCCATCCTTATAGCTCCATCCTCTAATTCCCAGAGTTATCTGCACAATGTTATTCTCACAATAGCAATGTAATAGAAAAAACAAATTATTAATATACCAGCATTCACAGCTTCTCTCTCCTGAATTCCAGGGATTCTTGTTTGAAAGGTCATTTATTGGCCTCTTCACCACGGCCCCAAATCCAAATAGCAGGCCCCAAATCCCCATAGTCTGTGAGACTATATTTTCCAATGGTTGCACAGGGCAAGGCAATGGTGTAGTATGATAGGTAGTTTGGAAGAGATGTGGTGGATGTGGTGCATGACAGTGTGTTGAGTGAGGGTTAAGAAAGCAGTAGGAGCAAGTGAAATAGAATGGCATAAAGGAATAGGAACATTTTTTTTTTTTAAAGATTTTTATTTATTTATTTGAGAGAGAGAGACACGGCGAGAGAGGGAACACAAGCAGGGGCAGAGGGAGAGGGAGAAGCAGGCTTCCCGTGGAGCAGGGAGCCCGACGCGGGGCCCGATCCCAGGACCCTGGGATCACGAAGGAATAGGAACATTTTTATTTTATTGTATGTATGTGTGGTTTTCTTGAGTGTATAATATAGAAAGAGGAAATTTTATCTAGAAAACAGGTCATGTTAAACTTCCTATGTCATGTACCGAGCAAAATGCCTGGGCTAGACTTGTTAAGAAGGTAGAAAGCAATAATGCCTCAAAGCTTCTGGAGTCAGATCTGTGTTTCCTTTTAGTGTGACTCTGCAGAGACTGGGTCTCTGTGGGGACACAGCTTATAAATATGATTGCCTGCTCAAGAGCTGAATAGCATGTCTTGACCACTTTCTCACACAAGTAAAATTAGAATAAAACCACCCTTACCTGATGACTAGCTCCCAAGGAACACCCCAGTACCAAGGGGCAAGTCTGGCTCCCTTGCCCTTAGTTTTGCTCCATCCACCTAACAGAAATTTGCATAACAATCACCAACTATATTCTATCTGAGATTCCTGTCAACTCTATTGTAAGCCCATATCTTATTTTGCATTAATCCCTTTTAACCTAACTACAGCACGCTCAGCATCTCATTTGACTATGGAACACAAATCTGTCATCTGAGCAATATTAAAGTCTTGCCATAACAAGGCTGGTTACAGTACTTATGAAATTGCATGGTTCTGAAGAGAAAGCCTGAGAAAACATGATCCATCTATACATTCCTCTGTATCTCATGGCATCTTTCTGCCACCACCACACCAAGACGACCAGATCGCACTGGCAGGAGAGTGAGGGAGTAACACTGGAAATATATCAGATGCTGAATTCAAATGCTGTGACAGTGACAGCAAGATTTTGCACATAATTTCAAAAGAAACTCGGGAGAGGGGATGGGGGAAATAGATGATGGGGATTAAGGAGTCCACCTGTTGTGATGAGTACCAGGTGATGTATGGAAGTGTTGAATCACTATATTGTACACCTGAAATATATATTACACTGCATTTTAACCAGCTGGAATTTGAATAAAAACTTTGAAAAAAAAAAAAAAGACTATCTTCAAGAATTCACCTGGACCTGCCATGTAATCTCCCTGTTTCTCACTCTCCTTGCCACCTTTGTCTGTTATTACCCCTCAGAAGCAGATCCTCATGTTGATACTTATTTGACTTGCTGTTTCCTGTCTTGTGAAGATTGTATGGGTCCCTAACTTTGTGTTTCCCCTAAGTCTACCTAATTTGTTCACCGTTGCATGGCACCTGGAACAATATTTGGTATCTAGTACATGTACACAGGTGACCTTGTGTATAGCTTTTATCACTTCTACTCCTCTCTCAGTTCCAACAGCTCAGACTATGCATCTTAAGCGAGCATACAGGATCTGCGCCAACTTTAATCATCAAAGGAAAAAAGGTTTCTTCATAATAGTCAAATTAAAGATAGGAAAGATAGCAAAGTTAAAGATAGGAAAGATAGGAAAGAGCAGAAAATCCTGTTAAGAAGAATAGCTAAGGGGCACGTGGGTGACTCAGTCATTAAGTGTCTGTCTTCAGCTCAGGTCATGATCCCAGGGTCCTAGGACTGAGCCCCATATGGGGCTCCCTGCTCAGCGGGAAGCCTGCTTCTCCCTCTCCCACTCCCCCTGCTTGTGTTCCCTCTCTCGCTATATATCTCTCTGTCAAATAAATAAATAAAATCTTAAAAAAAAAAAAGAAAAAGAAGAATAGCTAAGCACCAAATGATGTTTTGCAATTATTTGCAGTACTCTAGGAGCTGAAGTTTGTAAAGAAATTAAAATTGTTTTTTGAAAATATGAATATTTTATTTATTTGTTTGACAGTTCTACTATCTATCTGGCCATGTTCTAAACCCTGGATACAGGGATGAAATGAAGAGATCCAGTGTCTTTCATGCGGTGAATTATTTAAAAAGTGGCAGATAGAGAATACATATGTAAATGAACAAACAAGACCATTTCTCATGTTAGTAACTGCTATGAAGTCCTAAAAACTCGGTAACTGAATAAAGGGTGTCTAGGAAGGGTGGTTACCTTTGTTGGTGTGGTCAGGAAAAGCCTGTCTGAGGATATTGTAGTAGAGTATCAAATAACGAGAAGCAGGGCCGTGTGCGAACCTGAGAGATCATTCCAGGCACAGAAAAGGGAAAGCGTTCAAAGGCCCTGAGGCAGGAATGAGCTCAGCGTGTTTTAGGGGCAGGACCAGTGAATGAAGTGACAGAAGGTAAGGGCACCAAGTGGGCACAAGTCGGACAGATCATGTAGGGAAATGTAGGCTCTAGAAAAGCACGTTTTCATTCTAACTTCAAACAGAAGTCATTAGAAGGTTTTTTAGTGAAGAATGTTATGCTCTGATTTATGCTTTTAAGGATCAGGGAAGTTGCTGTTGAAGACTCTGTGGGCCCTGTCAGTTTGCAACACAAAGTCTGTGCCCAATACCTTGAGATTCCCTAGCAGACAGAGAGTCATGAATAAGAGAGCAACTCTCATTTTAGTTAATTGACATTTTAAAAACTCATATAAAAAAGTAAGAAAAAGGCAGACGACTCAATAGAAAAATTGGATAGTATATTTCCAATAAATGGATGGCACTTCATGGAAATGGATATCCAAATAACCCATACATAGCTTAAAAAATGCTATAAATCATTCATTTTTAGAGAAATCCAAATTAAAACCGTAATAAGTATCACTATATACCCCACCAGAATTGCTAAACAAACATAAAACAACACCACCACCACCAGTTAAAAGCCTCTGTAAAGTGTGTGGAGTAATTAGAATTCTCATGCTCTGCTGGTGGAGCTGTAAACGTCTTTGGAAAGGTTTGGTGGCGTCTGTAAAATATGCTGGAACTGACTCAGCTGCCTGTGAGACCTGCCACTGGGTGATTGAAATTGACAAAGGTGGGAATAGTTACACCACAGAAACTGACACATGCCACAAGTCAGAGTTTGCTTCCTTTGTTTTGTTTTTTTTCCCCTAGAGACCTAATAGTTAAGTATCAGCACATCACTGACTAAAGTTAAGCATACACATTCTTGGCTGAGAAACTCATACTCATATTCTTAACACAGATATTTCTATCAATGGTAAAGTGTGGAATAATGAAATATTATATAGCAGTAAGAATAGCAAGAGGCAATAACATGGATGGATCTACAAAGATAATAATGAGGAAAATAAGCCAGAAAAAGAAGAGCATATAATGTATGATTCTATGTATATAAAGTTCAAACTTAGCCTGAAGTGATCTGTGGTATTATGTCCATAGTAGTCAGAAAAGGAGGTGGTAGGGACTGGTAGTGGGAGAAAGTGTTCCAAATATGTTTTCTTTTTTGATATGTGTGCTGATTACATGGGTGTGCTCACTCTGTGAAAATTTATCAAGCTTACTCCCAGGCTTTGGGTACTTCTGTGTTTGTATGCTATCTTTCAATAATTTTGTTTTAAATAAAACAAAAGTAAGGAAATTCACATAACACAGATCTAGTAAATGTTCACTTATATATTATTAAAGGTAAAGGAACTAAGTTTCTTTATTTCAAATCTCTGGGCAGGATATTTAACAACTTCCATTATTTGTGTAGAAGAACAATTTATATCTCATCTTTAAATATTAATTATTTTTAAAAATATTCTCTAATTTGGATAATACAACTCATATCATATTTGGTGTTACTGATAATAGATTAGAAAGGGAAAATCTCTAGAATCTTGGTTTCCATAGTTTATTGTATGTAAGAGTCACCTGGGGGATTTGCTATGAAATTAGATACCTGAGCTCCCTTGAGGGGCGCCTGGGTGGCTCAGTCAGTTAAGCGTCTGCCTTCAGCTCAGATCATGATCCCAAGGTCCTGGGATCGAGCCCTGCATCGGTCTCCCTGCTCAGCGGGGAACCTGCTTCTCCCTCTCCCTCTACCTGCCTCTCTGCCTACTTGTTCTCTCTCTCTATCTCTCTGTCAAATAAATAAATAAAATCTTAAAAAAAAAATATATGCAGTTGAAATTATCCTGGTCTAAAAGGAATTATTAAAATATATTTTCATGTAAATTTTGAAAGATATATTATAATGGAAGTAGTAAAAGAATTACCAAGTATAAATACAAACAGAAATATATAAGTTGTTAGGGTATTTATTTATAAATTTTTGGTTAAAAAACTTACTTTAACTCATTCTCAGCTGACAAAATACACCCTAGAGAATGGAAAATTAATCCTAGGTATTTCAGGATTATTTGCAGCCATGGTGGGAAAACATGTTACTTCAGTTTATTTTGCTCTATAGATAACTTTCTTATGTCACATGGAGCTGCCTACAATTCTGTTTTAATAAAGGCTGGTGTAAGTGGGGAAATAAGTACAGTATTATTAAGGAAATCAAAGTATCATCGAAGGAAACACAACTAATGAACATTTAAGTATATAAAAATGGAACCGATTCTTATAAATTATAATAGGGTAATGACACATGTAAATGACAGGATATATGACAATATAGCTGATAAAAGCTTGATCTCAAACACACACACACGCACACACAAATATATAAAGGTACCAGCCACAATCTGGTGATTAAGTAGTCATTACAGTTAAAAACAAAACAAAACAAAGAAACTTACCCATAAGGAAATAGAAATTATCAGTCATACAAAAAAAAAAATGCACAGAAACACAAAAACAATTTTGTTACCATTACAAATACACAATGCTGCCTAAACATATAGTGCTCTCTACTGGCTCATTCCTCATCTCTGAAGGGCAACCTGTTTTACTGTAACAATACTGTTGAGGATCCGGCGACATGAATAATATAATTTAGTATCTATATTAAAATGCGCTATAGAATTATGCACATTAGGAAACATAAGTATTCTGTAAATTGCAGAAGTCAAAGTAAGAGTATATGTTTTAACAAATTATAAGTGTGTAAAATGAATAGTAGCAAGAACTGAAATAGAAATTAATATTTTTGCTTCTCATGTTCACAAGGGTTTTGTTTTTTTCATAAAGTTTCTTAAGCATCTTAGGCAATAGATAATTTAAATTCCTGACACACTGTTTATCAATAGAAAAAGATGGCTTATCTTATATAAGGAAGGGTTATTTTTGTTTCTCTCCGTTCATAAGCCCAGAATCAGCTTCCTCTGACAGTTATCTATTCATTTCTTTGTGGACGATACAATCTCTCAGAATAACTTTTACCTCATCGTCTTGGCATCTCAACCTAAAATCTAAGGCAATAAGATCACATTTCAGCATTTCCCTTACTAAGGATTTTTATTAATCAAGACACTTGCTGTTCTCAAAACACCTAATGACACTCTATATGGAACACTATCCACCATTTTCTAGATTTGGGAGTCCCATTCTGCTAGCTTCACCAGATGCTATGCTCTTGCCTTCACTGGACTTACAGTCATATCCACTTACCTGTTGATTACTCATATGTTCCCAAAGAATAGGATAAAGGATATGCCCCAACAAATACAACTCTTTGTTCCTGGCTGGGTTTCTGCCTAAATCCTGTTTGCCAAATGTTCGTTCAGCTGGTCAGCTGTGAAGGCCTCCAGAATTGCACGTGTCCTTTTCCTGAAGGTCTAAAGCAGAACTAACCTCCCTTCACAGTACTCATAGCCCCAATCTGACTTTTCTAAATTCTCCATAAGGAAAGAGGCATAAAAACAAAGGAAAAAATTTTTTTTAAATGTATGATCTCAGACATTCTTTTAAATTCTTTCACTGTTGTCTGATGACCTATTGCTCTCCAAGGGCAGGGTTGAAATGGGACATTATTCGGTCACCAGACTGCTTAATCTTAGCATTTCAGAACTCACCCTGATGAGAAATGTGTGAGGAGAGAAAGTATGGTCAACGTTTGAAGTCTGAAAAATATTTTCTGAATATATGCCTAATAATGCCTGTTAACTAGCTGAGCAGCATCTCTAAGGTTTTTTCTTTTTCCCTAGTATTTCACTTTCCCCCTTTTCTTGGAAAAAAATTAAAGATATTTACATAGTTTCTTCATGTACTCCAGTTTATTAAGAAACTTTAGACTTGCGTAAGGGGGATAATGTAAAAACAGCTTGTGAAATATCTGGGAAAGGCACCTAGAGGAAAATTTAAAGGGCATGTGCGAATAACATTTATTTGAAAATTTAAAAAGACTATCATCATTGTTTCCAGACCATTATATTGCTCAGCTACGTAATTTCTATTGGAACATAAGGAAGTGGGCAAGCAGAGGGAAAGCTTGAAACTTGAAAGGTAAGTTATAACTTTGGACTGATAGCTTTCAAGAGGAAATTAATTATGTCTCTCTTAATAGTAGGATAATAAGGGGAGTAGAAGTCTACAGAAGATAGAGAAAAAGGCTATAAAATTTTTGATACTTAAATAAGGTATTTTAACTCCCACATGAGGAAGCAGTGACAAGTACCATAAAATCAGTATGCCCCAGTAAAAACTAAGGATAAACTAATTTTACTCAAGACTGAGAGAAAACCAGCATGAATAATAATTGAAGATTAGGGGAAATGTACTTACTCACCCTTAACTTAAAAAAAAATCTGACCTAAATTATATATTATTCATTTAAATGCACATTATTTAAATGCACTAGATAGCAATTCTAGTAGACACTAAGTATAGCTCTTTTAAGCACTCTTGGTGTTTTAAAAGAATAGAAAAGGGGCATTGGTTTAAATCTCTCAGTTAATCATTCTTATAGGAAGTCTAGAGGTCAATATGAGGACTCAGTGCAGTTCTCTCCATATACCTGGTAGACAAATATAGAAATGTGAAATATACTGCCCAGAAGATAATTTTTTTGAATCCGTGAGTTGCAGCCTACAAAATACATAAAGATATATATTTTTTTAAAGATTTTATTTATTTATTATTTGACAAGCAGGGGGAGCGGCAGAGGGAGAGGGAGAAGCAGGCTTCCCGAGGAGCAGGGACCCAGATGCAGGGCTCAATCCCAGGACCCCAGATCATGACCTGAGGCAAAGGCAGACGCTTAACCAACTGAGCCACCCAGGCACCCCCATAAAGATATATATTTTTTAAATATCAGTGTAAATATATACAAACTGTTCTTTAAATTTTTAGCTAGGTCGGTTTTGCCAGCTGGTAACTTTAGAAAACTTAGGAAGCCTACTCAGTATTTGCTATTATGATTAGGATTCTTCATCTTTGAAGCATATTTTCAGTGAATAATATTCTAAGCTCTACGTCAGATTGAGAGAAGAAAGACAATTGTATTCTTGAACTTTCCTGGATGGATTCAGATGTTACAGTCTTTTTTAAATTTTTCCCCCATTGTTGGGATCAGAGAAAGTCAGAAATATGTTCTCTGTGACCAATTTAAATCTTTCCAATTTCTGTTCTTAATACTGTTTATTACTACGAAATAATAATTGACCTTCCAATATACTTCCACATATGTACATGGGTATTTCCCCACTTTATAGCCATTCTTCATTTACAATATATCCTATACATCTGTCAATAAGTGATGTTTCTATGAGGGGCATCTGGAGTTCTAGTATTAGAACAAAGCCTTATTTTCACAGATAAGACAACCAGCGGTAACATAATTTGCCTTGTGATGCTGCATTTTCTTATAGAAGAATCTACCTTCATTCAGAAAACATATCCTATACATCCTAAACATGTGCTAATTTCAGAGGATAGAGTCTTCTACTTAGATAATCCATATACTCACCCCTACATCTTGTTTCCATTCTTATATTCAGATACTTATTCTTTCATATTCACTGTTAACTGTTTGGTTTATAAATTGCAATTTCTGCCATGAGTATACCAAAGACAGAATTTCTCCTGTACTTTGGACCCCATTTAGAGTGTTAGGACTCTCCTTGTAGTTGAACTGTGAAAATGTTATTTGTAGGTTTATATTGAACTTCAAGTATTATGGGATCTTAGTAATCAAAATCGTGTTCCCCCATGGCCAGATGAGATCATTTCACGGCATTATTTTCTTTTTGTTTTAAATTTCAAATCCATTTAATAAAAAGTGTGCATTTATTAGTTTCCATCAATAATGGTGATTGAGTATATTTGGAATCTTTCTTCTATATTTTTTTTAAGCAAGATTTTGTTTTAGCTGTAAAACCAGACAAAATTCTACTTCAATCCCATTCCTTCTATTTACGAACAGTTGAATCTTAAACATTACTTAAACTTTCTTTCATTTTTTTAAAGTTTTTATTTAAATTCCTAACTTTATTTTCTTATTCTGTATAATGAGTACAACACCAATGTCATAGCTGTTAAAAAGATTGAGAGACTATGCTCAGTAAAAACTATTTCCCTTAACCTAACAGTTTTTTAATAATTAAAAATTTTGAGATAATTATAGATTCACGTGGAGTTGTAAAAAAAAAAAAAAAGACAAATTTCCTTATACTTTTAACCAACTTTCCTCAATGGAAACATTTTGCAAAACTATAGCACAACATCACAGCCAGGTTATAACATTGATACAATTTCTAGCTCTTGTTCGGATTTCCCCAATTTTATCTGTACTTCTGTGTGTTTACATTTTTATTTAAAAATAATTTAAAACTGGGGCACCTGGGTGGCTCAGTCAGTTAAGCGTCTGCCTTTGGCTCAGGTCGTGATCTCGGGGTCCTGGGTTCGAGCCCTCCCCCCCATCAGTCGTGCTCCTGCTCAGCAGGGAGGTCTGCTTCTCTCTCTCCCTCTGCTCCTCCCCTTTCTTGTGCTTTCTCTTTCGCATGCACTTTCTATCTCTCTCTCTCTCACTCAAATAAATAAATAAAATCTTAAAAAAAAACAATTTGAAACTCACAAAAAGTAAAAAAAAAAAAGTACCAAGAGCATTTTTTTTCTTTTTCCTAAATCATTTTAGGATGCCAACTTGATGCCCTATCACCTCCCACATATGAATTTCTCACAAAGACATTGTTCTACATAACTAAAATATAGCCATCAAATTAGGAATTTAACATAGATACATTACTACTATTTAATCCATAGACTTATTAAATTCTCACCATTTTCCAATAATATCCTCTATAGAAAAAGATCCAATTCTATTTAGTTGGCATGTCAGTTCAGTCCCGTTCCCATTTGTTCCATTCTTTCGTTTTTACTTGGCTTACATGACTTGACATTTTAAAAAAATTATAGGCCAGGGGCGCCTGGATGGCTCAGTCGTTAAGCGTCTGCCTTCGGCTCAGGTCATGATCCCAGGATCCTGGGATAGAGCCCTGCATCGGGCTCCCTGCTCGGCGGGAAGCCTGCTTCTCCCTTTCCCACTCGCCCTGCTTGTGTTCCCTCTCTAGCTGTCTCTCTCTCTGTCAAATAAATAAATAAATAAATAAAATCTAAAAAAAAAAAAAATTATAGGCCAGTTATTTCATAGTATGTTTCTCAATTTAGGTTTGTCTGATTTTTCTTCATGTCTAGATTTAAGCTAAATATTTTTGGCAGGAATATCAGAAAAAATGATACAGTATTATTCTCATTGCCCCCCATCAACTTATAAGCAAATTCAATTCGTGCACTTGATTAAGGTAGTTTCCTCCAGGTTTCCCCATTGTAAAGATTCTCTCTTTTACCTTTCTAATTGTTTAGTATTTTGTGCAGAAGTTCATGAATCTAGGTAAACCTCCTGTGCATCATCTAATGCAACCAAATGTATCAGGTGCGTTGATATCTTTGTCTGGGTTACTTATTACTGTGATGGTAGCCAAATGATTTTCTTCTTCTATAGTTCTTTCTGTATTTATTAGTTGGCATTCCACTCTTGAGAAAATCTGCCACTTCTCATCATTCTTTGACTCATTCATTCATTCATATCTGCATGGACATGTGGATTTTTTGGGGGGGTTGGTTATAATCTGTTACTATTACTATTTATTTTGATGTTTGAATGTTCCAGATTTGACAAGTGGGAGTCTCACACTGGTTCATGTATCCTTTTGACATTTGGTTTCATCATTTTTGGAATATTTCCTTATTTTCTGTTGCAACAAACTCTTCCTGGCTCATCTCTTTCTTCCCTTCCCCAGCTGAGGAATCAGAAGTTTCTCCAAGGTGCCCTGGTTTCTTTCAGTGGAGAATCGTATTTATAAAGCAAGATCTGAGTGAAAGATATGCTTATTTCTCTTGGGGTATCTCTGCTCCTAGGCTCTCTAAGGACAAAACTAGGATATATATGAATTATATTACATATAATTATATTATCTATCCATATATCTATATCCATAAATATCTATCATCTACCTCTCAGTTGAAAAACTATAAATTGACATTAATATTTTATTTTCAATCCAACATTTCAGGGTTCATTCTAGTTTTCCCTTTTTCCATATTTGTAACTTCCTCCTCCAGCAGCAATAAATCTGACTCAGTTGTTCTCAAGATATATAGTTATTTGATCATTTCCCTTCACATGTACCCAACTCATTAAAGCCATCATCCCTCTCCTCTCCACTCTCCCCATCCTCTACCACAGGTGTAGACAAGTTCTTTAATCTGCGTGGCTCCTCAATATATAACAACAACTACCTTTGTGATTCTCCCTCATGGAGGACACCTTCACCCAACTCAATCTCGATTACCCAACACTAGACCACCACTGCCCACTTCCCCTGTCAGCCATCTTCCCCAACTTGGGCATGTTTTCCTAATCAGCACCAGGCTGCCACAGGGGCTCCAAACCCCCAGATAGTCTCCTTACCTCACTCAAATTCTGGAAGCCCCTGCCAGGTTGCTGCCCCACGGGGATGACAGTTTTTCACATCTTTACCAAATGGTTTGTCTACTAAATTAGGAAGAAAGGAAGGAAGGAATGGAGGGGAGGAGGAAATGAAGGAAAAAAGGAGCAAAGAAAAGAGGGAAGGAAGGAAAGATTTTGTTGTTTTAAAGCAAGGAATTTATGGACCCTTCTTTTATGCTACACACAAAAATCAACTCCAATGGATTAAAGACTTAAATACAGGACCCTAAGCTTTATAGGCTTAAAAACATATAGAAGAAAACATAAGTGAAAAACCTCCGTGCCATTGACCTTGGCAATGATTTTTTTGGATATGACATCACAAGTTCAGTCAAGAAAAACATGAATAAACAAGTAGTATTATGCCAAACTAAAAAGTATCTGCAAAGCAAAGGAAACCATAGCAAAATGAAAAGGCAGCCTATGGAATGGCAACCTATGGGAGGGGAGAAAATATTTGAAAACCATTAACCCCTGATAAGGGGTTAATATCCAAAATATATAAGGAACTCACACAACTCAATAGTAAAACAGACAACCCTATTTAAAAATGGACAAAGAACCTGAGTAGGTGTTTTTTCAAAGAAGATATACACATGGCCAACAGATATATAAGAAGGTTTTCAACATCACTCATCATCAGGGAAATGGAAATCAAAACCTCAATGAGATATCATCTCACACCTGTTAGAATGGCTAGTATCAAAAAGACAAAAGATAATGAATGTTGGTGAGGATGTGGAGAAAAGGGAACCCTTATACACTATTGATGGGATTATAAATTGGAGCACTATGGAGAACAGTATAGAGTTTCCTCAAAAAATTAAAAATAGAACTACCATATGAACTAGCGATCCCTCTTCTGGGTATTTACCTGAAGGAAATAAAATCAGTACTCTGAAAAGATACCTGTACTCCCATTTTCACTGCAGCAGCATTCACAGAAACAACCTAAGTGTCCACTGATGGATGAATAAATAAAGAAATTTGAGTATACACATACAGTGGAATATTGCTCAGCCTTTAAAAAGAAGGCGCTCCTGCCATTTGTGACAACACAGATGAAAATGGAGAACATTATGCTAATTGAAATAAACCAGAGACAGGGAGAAGAATACTCCATGATCTCATTTTTCTGTGGAACCTAAAAAAAAAAAAAAAAATGTTAAATACCTGGAAGCAGGAATTGGAAGAGTGTTTACCAGGGACAGTGAGATGGGGAAATGGGGACATGTTGATCAAAGGGTAGAAAGTTTCAGTTATATAGGATGAATAAGTTCTAGAGATCTAATATACAGTATAATAGTTGTAGTTTATAGTACTGTATTATATACCAGAAATTTGCTCAGAAAGTGGATTTCAGGTGATCTCACAATGACAAAAAGTGCTAACTATGTGAGGAGATGGATATGTGAATTAACCTGACTGTAGTAACCATTTTACTATATTTGTCTATCAAAACATCACATCATACACCTTACATATATACAATTTTTATGCAAAAACTAAAAATAGGAATATTCTTCAGCCTTAAAAAGACAGGAATTCCAGGGCGCCTGGGTGGCTCAGTCGGTTAAGCGACTGCCTTCGGCTCAGGTCATGATCCTGGAGTCCCGGGATCGAGTCCCGCATCGGGCTCCCTGCTCGGTGGGGAGTCTGCTTCTCCCTCTGACCCTCCTCCCTCTCATGCTGTCTCTCATTCTCTCTCTCGCAAATAAATAAATAAAATCTTTACAAAAAAAAGAAAAAGACAGGAATTCTGCAATATGTGACGATATTGATGAACGTTGAGGATGTTACGCTAAGTCAAATAAGCCAGTCACAGAATGACAGATACTGAATGATGCCACTTATATATGGTATCTAAAATCATCAGATTCATGAAATCAAAGACTGGAATGGTGATTGCCAGAGGCTGAGTGTAGGGGAAAATTGGAAGTTACTAAGCAATGGGCATAAGGTTTCAGTTAAACAAGATGAATACGCTCTAGAGATCAGCTGCGCAACATTGTGCCTACTGTCAACAATACTATATTGTACATTTAATAAAAGTTTTAAGAGGTAGATCTCATGTTAAGTATTCTTTCCACAATAAAATTTAAAAATTAAATTTTAAGAATAAGACCATTCTAAGCCTACTGTCTAGCACAGGGCTGCATGAATTGAAGATAAGGTTATAAATATTTAAGGAATAAGAAAAAATTTAAAAATAAACCAAGGGAGGGGTGCCTGGGTGGCTCAGTCGTTAGGCGTCTGCCTTCGGCTCAGGTCATGATCCCGGGGTCCTGGGATCGAGCCCCGCATCGGGCTCCCTGCTCAGCGGGAAGCCTGCTTCTCCCTCTCCCATTCCCCCTGCTTGTGTTCCCTCTCTCACTGTGTCTCTCTCTGTCAAATAAATAAATAAAATCTTTAAAAAAAATTAAAAAAATAAATAAACCAAGGGATTTATTTATCACATCTCGCAGTAGAGAGATGACAGGGAAATTGTTCTCTGTTTAAGTGGCAGTATGTTTGTGTCAGTGAGAAAGTGTGGTGAAGGAAAATATTAATTTAAGATATTTAAGATAGGCCACAAGTCATCCCCCTGAAAAGTTTACAGCATGGTCGAAATTTGGCTTTTGTGCCTACGTTCTCCTTGTTTTGTGTTTTTCTGCTTTTCTCATATATTGTGAACACCCAGTACTGTCATAGACCCCCCACACACCTCACATCCAATAAGGATCTGAAATTCGTTCATGTATTGTAAATAAGCAAAAGCCAGTTTCTTTTTGGGTAATCAATACCTGGAGACTAGGTGCTAAGTATTCTTCATTTACTTCAGGACTTTTTCTAAACAAATGGCCTCTATAAGGCCCCCAGTAATTCAACCTCCCCATGCTTGCTTCCCCATTGTGCTTAAAGCCTAGGTCATGACTCCATTCTTGACCTACTTATCCCATACCTAATTCCTCCCCATCTGGACCAGACCATAGACTTGCTCCAGAGAGTATCTGTAACTAGTTCTTGCTTCTTTAGAAGTAAAAAGATAGAAAGAAATGGCCTCTCATTTGCTGAGTGGAAGAACTGATTGGTTGTAGATTGGATGAGAGAAGTATGAGTCAAAGATGGGGCCATTTGTACTCGTTGTTTCAGACACTGAAGAGGTGGCCAGGCTACAGAAGCCAAACACAAGGAAGATAATTTGTATGACAATGAATCAGAGTTGCAAGAGGCAGAAGAGTTTGTACACGTAGAGTAGAGGAGAGACCGTAGAGTAGTGGTTCTTGGAAGCCTGAATGTATGCTCCTGCCTGCCTTCACTGATCATTGCGGTGAGCAGACACTCAGAACTCCTGTCACACTTTCTTTAGATTTTCCTTCCCTTATGGCTCCTACGTGGTGAGGTGTTTTATGGAACGTCTGGAGCAGCAGCATAGGAAAGTGTCATAAAAACGGAGGAAATTAAACGAAACATGCCCAGTAGGAGCCGAGCACGAATGCGCCAGTTCCTGTTCTTTGTTGCTGTTCTTTCCAGATGTGCAGAATTTTCTTGAAATGGAAGAAAGAAAAAAAAAAAAAGAATGGTTAGTAGTGTCTAAAAATATATAATTGGATTCAATGACTATTGTGCTGGAAAGGTGTTTTTCAGAAGTACTTCCTGGAGGGAAAAGTCATAGGAGAAATTATATTTTGGCTCACCCAGGGACATTATTTTCCATTCTGAGGACTGTGACTGTTTTATCTGGCCATCATCCTCTTCGCCTCACTGACTATCAAACCCTCGGAACACATATTAAGAACTGAGTGCCAAGGTAGCTGTTCAACGTCTCCGCCTTGGCTTCTAGATGGCTGGCAATTGCTACATGTTTAAAAAAAGAGAGAGAGAGAGAGAGATTGCTGTGGAATATGGGAGAATATTTTCCTTATGGATAGAACTTAAATAAAAATGTGGAAAAGGGTTACTAATGTTTTAAAAAGCTTTCTCTTTTTCTTGAAGTTGCTTGATATCTCCCCTTCCCCACTTGGTGTGCTGACGGAGGATTTGTCTCATGCTGTTGACAAGGTTTGCCTTTCTGAAGGCAAGTCACTTTCCCAGTACCTTTCTCAATGGTCCTATTTTACTACCTTTTGTGATGAGTGATTAAACTTCACGTGGCCGTTTCTTCTCTCCGACTCCCCTTGCACACTGTTTTCCTTATCGGACAGGGGAAAAAAACTGTAACTTGATCTTTGAAACTGGTTTTTCATGAAGTGACATATGCCCCCCACAAACTTCCCAACTTTCTACCTCTCGGATTCTCGGGATCCTGTTATTTTCCGGCACAAAGTCTGAAGTAAAAGAACTTAGAGAGGAGATCTCAGGAAAGGGAGAGAGCAGCAGATCAACTTTGCTATTTTCCCTCTATTCAGTCATTCTGTTCATTAACCCATTCATTTAATATCAGTCTATTGAGATTTCCTAGCTGTAAGGTAGAGAATTACATGCGTTAGGTGATAAAAGGATCTATTAGACGTAATCTCCATCTTCAGAAATTGAGAATCTAGTAGGTGAGGGAGGATATTTTTAGAATAAGAGTAATAAGTAAGAGTATAAGCTAAAGGTTACAAGAGAAGTACCTGCTAAGTGTTTTAGTGAAATGTGAAAAGATGTTTGGGAAGCATGTATCAGGGAATTATGATGTTTATTTTATCTTATGAATCAGGAAATTGTTTTATGGGGGAAGTTCCATTTGATTTGGGACAGGAAAACATGAATTTCCATGCATAGCACTAGAGTGGGGGGAAAAGAATTCAAACAAGACCCATATACACACAAATGCTGACAAAGACCTGACAGGGATTATTGTTTGCTTGTGCTGCGTGTTTCTCATGGAGGGGAGACTGCAAAAGTTTCCCACACCGGCGATGCTCACTGAAATATTTATGCCTTTCATTTCTAACCCCGACTCCTTGACAGTGTGCTATGGAGTCCAGGAAAATATGAGAGCCTCCACCTGTCCCCACCGACTTGGCTGCTTTTAGTCCAACCCATTGGCCCTTGAGGCCAGAGAATGACACACGCATGACAAGGATGGATCCAACCGGAGCCCCCAAATGAATTTTCAGAAATAGAGACTCCCAGCCCTGGAGAGTCACTTGGGCCTTCTAAATGTTTTTACAGTTTGGTTTTTCTTTCTTTTTTTTACAACTACCCAACCCCTACTTGAATATCTAGTCACATGGAACTCACTGTTTCTAAAGAGAGTCCACTCTTCCTTCTGAAAATCCTCACGGCTAGAAATTTATTTTTCACATGTTAAGTAGAAATGTTATCTTCTCTTGCCTTCAAATTTTTCTCTCCGAGAGGACTGCTCCCAAAAGCAGTCAGGCAGTATGAAAATCCTCTTCTGCTAGAAGGACAAACTCTATTCTCCTTGTATAAATTAACTGCAGGTTTCTCTCTATGGGATGACACACACACACAAAATGCTTCCTACTCTCCAGCCCATTATTTGGAATATTGGATGGATTATTTTGTGTATTTACTCCTAAATTCCAAAGATCTCTAAAAACTTCCTGAAAATAAAACTCTTACCATTAAGAATGAATCATGAGGAGAGAAAAGAATACATTCAATTATCTTGGCAAAAACATAATGCCTTTATAAACCTCTTTTTTTTTTTTTTTTTAATGACATGTTCCCTTATGGAACCCAATAGCTTGGGTTTATGGAGCCTTCCTTCCAGAATGTTTACAACATGAGCTGGGAAGATGGCGATGCCATAATTAAGGAGGTAAGAGGGCAGTGGTTATTA
This sequence comes from Phoca vitulina, assembly GCF_004348235.1. Taxonomy (NCBI): domain Eukaryota; kingdom Metazoa; phylum Chordata; class Mammalia; order Carnivora; family Phocidae; genus Phoca; species Phoca vitulina. Next base: position 23,237,876 of record NW_022589718.1, read on the forward strand.
TGCTTTCAGGAACTGTTCACCACAGGCTGGCCGTAAGAGCCTGTTTTTATGAAGGGAGAAAATGTTAGTTAGGACTTGGGGGAAAACCGCTGATTGTCAAAAGTACTGTTGACTCTTTTATTAAACAAAAAAGTAAACTTAAGCTCAGCGACTAAAATCCAAAACGGTTCCAAGTTTTTGTTTTGGCTGCAGGAACATGTCTGCATCTCCAAATAAAATTAAAATAAACAGCGTTTCTGTATTTCTCAATGGCTTGACGAGAAATGCTTGTTTGTTGCCAAATGTTTGGTGAAGCTGAGTCCATATCTATAGAATGTCCAAAATGCTTGGGTGCTTTTAAGAGTGTGCCCCCTCGCTGGCTAGTGAAACTCCTTTCTCCAAGCTTTCAAAAAAAGTTACTGGATCCCAAATCTGATGGCCTTTTCGAAACCTATGTTTCTTACTTGTATACGGTCGGACACCCTCTCTTTGAAACTATCCTCCTCTTGGATGTAAATATACTGAGAAGAGCTAGAATAATACAGAGTTTGGGTTTTATGACACCAATGATATTTTTAGAAATCTTTTTATAAGAATTGATAAATATAAAGGCATATCTCTCATTAGCATTATAGATTTGCTTTTAATATTAGCTCAACAGACATTCTGGAGTGTATTCTGTAATATAATATGAGGTAGGCTCATTTTTCTCTACGTAGTGAACCAGTTTTTCTAATAGGATTTAACAAATATTCTATTCTTTATCATTGATTTTTTTTTTTATGCCAGCTCAACTATATACCAAAGTCTCATACATAAAAGATTTGCGGTATACAGTCCTTTATTCAGCTGGTCAGTTTATCTGCTTCCATGCTAATGTCATACTCTTGTTTTTTTAATTGAAGTATAATTGATACACAATATTCTATTAGTTTCAGGTGTACATCATAGGGGTTGATATTTTTATACATTTTAAAATGATAAATTTAGTGAAGTCCATTAACTTAAGTTTTATATTTGAAAGATATAATCAACAGCTAAATTGAAATAGTTAATCTCAGTGATTTCTATAAAATGTTCATCTCTATTCCCCTTGGTTTAGGATTATTTGAAGATTTAGGAAACAGTGACATTCTGCAGTTTTATTTATTTATTTTAAATTTTGTTTTAATTTCACTATAGTTAACATGCAATGTTATATTAGTTTCAGTTGTACAATGTAGTGATTCAACAATTCCATATATTACTCAGTGCTCATCAAGAGAAGTGTGGTCTTAAGGCCCTTCACCTATTTCACTCATCCCCCCACCCACCTCTGCTCTGGGAGCCATCAGTTTGTTCTCTAAAGTTAGGAGTCCTTTTTTTTTTTTTTTTTTTTTGTTTATCTCTTTTTATTCCTTCTTTGTTTTGTTTCTCAAATTCCACATATGAGTGAAATCATATGGTGTTTGCTTGCAATGACTGGCTTATTTCACTTAGCAGTATACTCTCTAGCTCCATCCATGTCATTGCAAATAGCAGATTTCACTCTTTCTTATGGCTGAATAATATTCCATTGTGCATATACACTACACCTTCTTTATCCATCATCTATCAGTGGACACTCAGCTGCAATAAACACAGGGTGGTGCATATATCCCTTCAAATTAGTGTTTTTGTATCCTTTGGATAAATACCCAATAGTACAATCTCTGGATCATAAGGTAGTTCTATTTTTAATTTTTTGAGGAACCCCCATTCTGTCTTCCACAGTGGCTACACCAGTTTGCATTCCCACCAACAGTGCACAAGGGTTCCTTTTTCTCCACATCCACACCAACACCTGTTGTTTCTTGTGTTTTTGATTTTAGTCATTTTGAAAGGTGTGAGGTGATATTTCATTGTGGTTTTGATTTGCATTTCCCTGGTGATGAGTGATGTTGAGCATTTTTTCATGTGTCTGTTAGCTTTCTATATGTCTTCTTTGGAAAAATATCTGTATATTCTGCCCATTTTTAATTGGATTATTTGTTTTTTGGGTATTGAGTTGTATAAATTCTTTAAACATTTTGGATATTAACTCTTTGTCAAACATATCATTTGCAAATATCTTGTCCCATTCAGTAGATTATTTTTTGTTTTATTGACTGTTTCTTTTGCTGTGCAGAAGCTTTTTATTTTGATGTAGTCCCAATAATTTATTTTTGCTTTTGCTTCCCACATATTTAGAAAGATGTCACTATGGCCGATGTCAGAGAAATTACTGCCTGTGCTCTCTTCTAAGATTTTTATGCTTTCAGATCTCACATTTACATCTTTCATCCATTTTGAGTTTATTTTGGTTTGCTATAAGAAAGTGGTCTAGTTTCATTCATTTGCATGTAGCTGTCCAGTTTTCCCAACATCATTTGTTGAAGAGACTATCTTTTCCCTATTACGTACTTTTGCCTCCTTCATTGAATATTAATTGACCATATAATCATGGGTTTATTTCTGGGCTTTCTGTTCTGTTCCACTGATCTATACATCTATTTTTGTGCCAATACTATACTGTTTTGTTTACTACAGCTTTGTAATATAACTTCAAATCTAGAATCGTGATACCTCTAGCTTTGTTTTTTGTTTGTTTGTTTGTTTGTTCATTTCCAAGATTGCTTTGGTTATTCAGGATCTTATTGTGGTTCCATACAAATTATAGGATTGTTTGTTTTACTTCTGTGAAAAATGCAGTTGGTATTTTGATAGAGATTGCATTAAATCTGTAGATTGCTTTGGGTAGAATAGACATTTTAACAATATTTGTTCTTCTAATCCATGAGCATGGAATGTCTTTCCATTTGTTTGTGTCATCTTTGATTTCTTTCAACAGTGTTTTCAGAGTTTTCAGAGTACAGGTCTTTCACCTCCTTGGTTAAATTTATTCCTAAATATCTTCTTATTTTTGGTCAATTTGTAAGTGGGATTGTTTCTTAATTTATTTCTGCTGCTTCAGTATTAGTGTATAGATATGTGGTGGATTTTTGTACATTGGTTTTGTATCCTGAAAACTTACAGAATTCCTTTATTACTTCTAGTAGTTTTTTGGTGGAGGCTTTTGGGTTTTCTATATATAATATCATGTCATCTGCAAATACTGAAACTTTTACTTGTTCCTTACCAATTTGAATGTCTTTTATTCCTTTTTGTTGTCTGATTGCTGTGGCTAGGACTTCCTACACTATGTCGAATAAAAGTGGTGACAATGGGCATCCTTGTCTTGTTCCTGACATTAAGAGTAAAGTTTTCAGGGTTTCCCATTGAGTATGATGTTTGCTGTGGACTTTTTATATATGATCTTTATTATGTACAGATATGTTCCTTCTAAACCTATGTTGTAGAAGGTTTTTATCATGAATGGATATTGTACTTTGTCAAATGCTTTTTCTGTATCTTGAAATGATCATATGGTTTTTATCCTTTCTCTTATTGGTGTGATGTACATCAATTTGCAAATATTGAAACATTCTGCATCCTGGGAGTAAATCCCACTTGATTGTGGTGAATGTTTTTTTTTTTTTTTTTTAATGTATTGTTGGATTCGGTTTGATAGTATTTTATTGAGGATTTTTGCATTTAAGCTCATCAGAAATATTGACCTGTAGTTCTCTTTTTTGTGCTCTTTATCTGGTTTTGGTATCACAGTAATGCTGGTCTCATAGAATGAATTTGGAAGTTTTAGTTCCTCTTCTATTTTTTGGAAAAGTTTTAGAAGAATAGGTATTAACTCTTCTTTAAATGTTTGTTAGAATTCACTTGTAAAAGCTGTCTAGTCATGGACTTTTTTCTGTTGGGAGTTTTTCTGATTACTGATTAAATTTCATTGCTGATTATCAGTTTGTTCAAATTTTCTATTTCTTCCTGTTTCAGTTTTGGGAGGTTATATGTTTCTAAGAATTTAGCCATTTCTTCTAGGTTATCCAGTTTGTTAGCATATAATTTTTCATAATACTCTCTTAAATTGTTTGCATTTTTGTGGTGTTGTTATTTCTCCTCTTTCATTTCTGATTTTATTTGAGTTCTCTCCTTTTTTTTGGATGAGTCTGGGTAGAGGTTTATCAATTTAGTTGATCTTTTCAAAGAACCACCTCCTGGTTTCATTGATCTGTTTTATTGTTTTTTTTCAGTTTCTAGATCTTTTATTTCTGTTCTAATTTTATTATTTCCTCCCTTCTGCTGGCTTTAGGTTTTGTTTGTTCTTTTTCTAATTTCTTTGGGTGTAAGTGTAGATTATTTATTTGAGATTTTTCTTGCTTCTTGAGGGAGGCTTGTATTGCTATAAACCTCCCTCTTCGAACAGCTTTGCTGCATCCCAAAGATTTTGGATCATTGTGTTTTCATTTTTATTTGTCTCCATGTATTTTTTTAATTTCCTCTTTCATTTCCTGGTTGACCCATTCATTGTTTAGTAGCATGTTATTTAACTTCCATGTATTTGTGTTCTTTCCAGATTTTTTTCTTGTGGTTGATTTCTAGTTTTATTGCATTGTGGTCAGAAAGATGCATGGTAAGACTTTGATCTTCTTGAATTTGTTGAGACTTGTTTTGTGGCCTAATATGTGATCTATTCTAGAGAATGTTCCATGTGTACTTGAAAACAATGTGTATCCTTCCCATGTTTTAGGATGGGATGTTCTGAATATATCTGTTAAGTCCATCTGATCCAGTGTGTCATTCAAAGCCATTGTTTCCTTACTGATTTTCTGTTTAGATGATATGTCCACTGATGTGAGTGGGGTATTAAAGTCTCCTACTATTATTGAATTACTTTCAATTAGTTCCTTTATATTTGCTATTAACTTTTTTATGTATTTGGGTGCTCCCAAGTTGGGTGCATAAATATTTACAATTGTTATATCTTTTTATTGGGTTGTTCCCATTATTATTAGATAGTGTCCTTCTTTGTCTCTTGTTTTAAAGTCTCTTTTGTCTGATATAATATGGCTACCTCAGCTTTCTTTTGACATTCATTTGCATGATAAATGTTTCTCCATATCCTCACTTTCAATCTGCAGCTATCTCTAGGTATGAAATGAGTCTCTTGTAGGCAGCCTATAGATGAATCTTGTCTATTTGTTTGTTTGTTTGTTTTCACCTACTCCATCACCCTATGTCATTTGATTGGAGGACTTAGTCTTAGACTTTACATTCAAAGTAATTATTGATATGTATGTATCTGTTGCTATTTTGTTATTTATTATGTGGTTGTTTTTGTAGATTCTCTGTTCCTTTCTTCCCTTGCTCTCTACTTTCACCATAAATTGGTTTTTTTTAGTGAAACACTTGGATTCCTTTCTCTTTATTTTTTTTTTGCATATCTATTACTGGCTTTTGATTTTTGGTTACCATTAAATTTGTATATAACATCTTCTGCATATAGCAGTCTATATTAAGTTGATGGTAATTTAAGTTTTTACTCATTCTTTACTCCTTTCTTCCCCATAGTTTAGGTATATGGTGTTATACTTCACATACTTTTATTTTGTGAGTCCCTAGACTGATTTTTACAGATATACTAATTTTTACTGCTTTTGTGATTCCTACTTTTCATACTCTTACTATGGTTTTTCTTTTCCACTCAAACAGTCTCCTTTAGTATTTCTTATAAGGCTGATTTAGTGGTCATGAACTCCTTTAGTTTTTGTTTGTCTGAGAAATTCTTTGTCTCTCCTTCTATTCTGAATGATAACCTTGCTGGAAAGAGAATTCTTAGCTGATTTTTCTCCTTTCAGCACTTTGAATCTATGATGCCACTCTCTTCTGGCTTTGTGCTGAAAAATCAGGCGGCCTTATGGGGTTTCCCTTGTGTGTAACTTTTCCTTTCTCTTGCTATTTTTAAAATTCTCTCTTTATCACTACGTTTTGCCATTTTAATTACTATGTGTCTTGGCGTGGACCTCCTTGGGTTGACTTTGTTGTGGGCTCCTTGTACCTCCTGGATCTGAATTTCTATTTCCTCCCCCAGATTTAGGAAGTTTTCTATTATTATTTTTTCAAATTTTTTGCCCCCTTTTTCTCTTTCTTCTCCTTCTGGGATCCCCATAATGCAAATACTATGATTAAGGGAGTCACTGAGTTCCCTAAGTCTCTTCTCATTTTGCATAATTTTTTTTTTCTACCTGCTCAGCTGATTACTTTTCATTATTCTGTTCTCCAGGTCACTGATTCATTTTTCTGCTTCCTCTAGTCTGCTATTTATTCTATCTAGTTTATTTTTAATTTCACTCATTGTGTTCTTCATCTCTGATTGGTTCTTTTTTATCTCTTTCGTAAAAGTCTCACTGTCTCCATTCTTTTCTCAAATCCAATCAGTATCTTTATGATCATTAGTTTAAATTCCTTATTGGGCATATTACTTGTCTATTTTGCTTAGGTCTCTTGCTATAATTTTGTCCTGTTCTTTCATCTGGGACATATCCTCTGTCTCCTCATTTTGTCTAGCTCTCTGTGTCTGTTTCTGTGTTAGGAAAAGCAGTTATGTCTCCTGTTTTTGAAATAGTGAGTGGGGTACACACTTTTAACAAGGTGGCACTGGCCCTCTGCCAGAGGGGACATGCCTCCACTAGCACGACCAGGAAGGCAGAGACCACTCCACAAAATGTGTGAGGGTGGGGTGCATAGTTTTAAAAAGGTGCATGTGTCCTCCGGTGGGAGGCTGCTACCACCGCCATGGAGACGGGTACCACAAAGTGCACAGCTGAGAGATAAAATGTTGGTAAGGTTTGTGCCAGTGTTCTAGGGGAAGGGATCTGCAGTGCTAGAACTGAGGCAGATCAGGCTGGAGGGTGCAGAGCACAGTGTAAGCAAGTTAAGTAGTATATGCTTGAACCACACTGGATCCCACAGGTGATTGTGTGTTTTTGTCAGGGACGGGGAAGAAAATGGCACTTGCCATCTCCTTTGTTTTTGGAGGGGTCTCCCAGGGATCTCTGTTCTTGTACATGCTCTGGGTTTAGTATATAACTCTCCCTCCAGTATGCTTCCAGCACATTTCAAACTACTCTTTCTGTGCTATATATCTCTGGGGGCTGTTTGTTATGCTATCTTTTTAGAGGAGGGGATTCAATTTCCTATCACCCTCCCAGCTCTCCCAGAGCCAGAGCCAAGCTTGCTGATTTTTTAAAGTTCCAGGCTTTAAGTCCCACTGGTTGTAAGAACTTACGCAATTCATCTCCTCTGGTTTTCAAAGCCACTGTTATGGGATTTGTATTCCCTGTGTGGGCTTCTGGTGTGATAGTCTGTTTCTCTCACCAGTCTTGGCCTCTGGGTCTGTTTCTCCCTCTGGTGGACAGAGTGCAGGTCCATTTAGCTTCCTCCACTCCACCCTTTCTACCCACTTCAATGTGACCTTTTCTCTATATTTAATCATTGGAGTTTGTTCTGCCAGTCTTTGGCTCATTTTCTGGGTTATTTGCATTGATGTGAATGTTATTTACTTGTATCCATGGGATGAGGTGAGCTTAGGGACCTACTACTCTGCCATCTTCTCTGGAAGTCTGCAACATTCTACAGTTTTAGGTCACTAGTAAACACATCCAGTCTTCAAGCAATTTATGTAGGACTGCAATTTGAAAAATTAGTTTAACATAATACTAAGAATTTTAAAAATCTGACGAGATCGGGCGCGTTCAGGGTGGTATGGCCGTAGACAAGAATTTTAAAAATCTAAGACACATTCCTTACATTTAATAAACTTCATATAATTGTTCTGAATATGCAAAGATGATATAACTGGGCACTAACCCAATTTATGTAACCTTGGAATTCAGTTTCCATAGTCACGTATTCTTGTTTTTGATGGCGGGAGATTGGAGAAATCAGCTCCTCACGTGACCCCTAATGGTTTCTACCCACTGATATTCATACCTTCAGGTAATCCCTCTCATTGAGTGTGGGTAGGACTGTGACTTGCTTCTAACCAATAAAATATAGCAATGGTGATGGATATCATTTCCATGATTATGTTATATTATATAAGACTCTGTCTTTGCAGACTGGGTCGGAGTTCATCTTTGTGGGCTTGATGAAATAAGTGTCTATTTTAGAGAAGCCTCATGGCAAGGAACTGTAGGCAGCATCTAGGACTTGAGGGTACCCTCTACCTGACAACCAGTGAAAAGTCAAAGAATGTCAATCAGTCATATAGCCTCAAGAAAATGAATTATGCCAATAATCTGAATGAACTTGGAAGGAGATATTCCCCAGTTAAGCCTCCAGATGACAATGCAGCCCAGCCAAGTCCTTGAAACTCTGAGCAAAGGACTCAAGCAAGCTGTGCCCAGACTTCTGAATCACAGAAACTGAAATAATAAATGTATGCCGTGCTAAGTTGCTAAGTTTGTGATGATTTCTTATGTAATGATAGAGATTGCATATATGATAATGCTTACATAGATGTGATAAATGAATGAGACTAAAGCTTGAGGGATTTTAATTATTTAATTTTTTAGCATAGAGAATGGCTAAACACAGAAGATATTCTTATGATTCAGGGAAAAGAATATGTTAATAGGAACCGTAGAGAGTTACACAATTTGCTGATCCAAAATGAAAATGAATTGCTTGACCTAGATGGACCTCAAAATTGGAAGGCAGAGAAAGCTGTTCACACATAGATAAAGAAGACTCTTGATCACTGGTATTTGATAAAAGCTTCTTAAAGTAGATCCATCTAAAAGAGACGGATATTATAGTAAATATTGGGGGGTGGGGTGGGCCAAGGCTTTACTGAGATCTCCTCCATAAAATTCAGTGAATTGTAAGTTATAAAATAAGTTTATTTCATTTTTAATAAAACTAGAGTTATAATTGTGTTCTAAGAATAAAAATTAATAAAATACTAGTTAATGGATTGGGCTTTTATTTTTTCTCATGATATTATATTGTGGAGGTATCGGATTTCCTACTCCATGTTTGAGTTTAAAGCAAAATTAAAACATTTATCATTTTTAAAAGAATTCTTAGTTTTTTTTTTTAATTTTTCCCATAATCTTTCTTAATTTTTTGGTGATTAAGTCATTCTGCTTTACTTACTATTTTCATCAACTTTGTTTCCTTTCCTTTTCTTCCATTATTAGCTGGTCTAGACTACTAGACTTTCATTTGTCATTGAGTTTGTTGTGACCTGAGCAGTCCTTTCATATCACTGTTATTGACTGCATGAAATACTGCATCTTTTACAATATTCACCCTCTCACTTTGCAGAAGTTTTATATTATTTTTCCATTGTATTGTTGAATATCAAACAATTTGCAAAACCACTCCCTGTCTCATGGCAAAGACAGATTGTAATATTAAATCTTAAATGTGAAATCTGGAAGAGCAAAGATTTGTCTGCTTTGTCTATAATAGTCTCTTCCAAGGTCTTAATGCAAAAACCTCAATTTTTACTGTGAAATCTGATTTGCCTTCTATTACTAGCCTCATTCAGCCCACAATTTCCTCTGCTTTTTACCTCTAACAAGATAATTCTAGTCCTCTGAGTAAATGTACAGATGTTAAGTCCATGAAGTATATTTTCTTGTAGGAATACCCATACGGGGGGTGGGGGGGCTTACTTGGTACCTTCTTACAGTTTCAACCCATCTTACAGAGTGGGCTCTGTGAACCAAGAGAGAAAGGAAAGCTTCAGTACTTTATTTTCAAGTGCTAAGTAGTAAAAATAAAAAAAATGTATGTATCTATTTGCTGTCTCTTGATGGTTATAGTTCAGATTTATTATACCTATAAACCCTTCAAGATAAATCAATATAATACATGTTGAGTACAAAGTTATTCATCTTTCCTCTGAAATCTTCCACTTTGTCCCATTTCCCCATGTACTATCTTCTAATATCTGGCACAGTATCTGGCACAAAATAGCTTCTTAATAAACAGACGTTGAGTAGAATAGTCAAATATCCCCCAGCAATAAACCTAGTCATAATTTTTAAGTTTTAAAATACCAAATTATGTGTAAATATCAGTAGTACTAAATTTCTTCATGCTACCTTGAACAAATGCAAATGTAAGCATAAAAAATAAAGACAAGGACTTTAGGGAAATTTTGCACTTTACAGTGTGTTGGAGGAGGTCAGTGTGGCATAACTCTGTGGGATCCATTTGCATTTAGCAGGCAAATGACAGGCATACACACAGAATCAAAGTTTTCTTCTTTTTTAAATATAGACACGATTTTCTGATGATCAGTATGAGCAATGACAAAGCAAACTTGGTTGCCATTTGAAATATTTGGCTCTAGCTCTGGGAAAAATCCAAGGCTTTCTAATAGATAAGCTTACAGTGTATATAGTTCATTAGTTTCGCTGATTAGAACACTGATTAGTGAGGCTCAGATTAGAATCTGAATTCCTGCGGAGATCAAATTATCTTCACTCGATACCACGGCCAACTCGTAACTCCAAACAGCAATTCAGAGTTGTTGGTCTCGCAATGATCTGAGTGAGAAGAGGGAGCAGTTTTAAATTAAACCTGTCATTAGGACAGGAGAAACAATCACAGCTGTAACAGTTGTCATTCTGGGCTATGAAGACTTCTTTTCTGAATTACAACTAATCCAAAAGAACAAAAACATTAATAATCTTTTAAGTAAGGTGCTAGGATGGGATTTTTCTTTGTTGCAGCTGAACTGAAAATTCATCCACCAGAGCAAAGTGACATCTTTATTAGAATCTATCCTAACCCATTAGATTTGCTGTGCAGGTAAATAAAACAGATCCCAGTGTCACATGCAAAATGAAAATGGCAGTTACATTATTACCTATTAGACAAAATAAAGAATTGCAGAATTGGATCCTAAGCCCAATTTATGTAGAAAATTCCAATGCAAGAAGAGAGTTACAATACAGTCTTACTCTCTTTGCCTCTATGTAACAATATAATTACGGTGGAATGTGTTTCCTTTGTTTTTGTTGTTGTTGTTTCTTTGTTTTGTTTTTAGTTAAACTGCAAATGGGTTTTTCTCATCAAATAATCCGAAAACATTAAATTCTGGTTTTTAAGAATGAAGAATATCCCTTCATTTCTTAAGGGATAATTTTTATTAAGAAAGAAGAACATCCTTTGTTGTCATTGTAAGCTTAATATGTTACAAATTTAGTTTCACTAAGCCAAGAAAAAAGCCATCTAATGACCAAGTATTTGTCCTTGCTAGACTACTACTGTTCTGTCTTTTCCTGGAATGTTGACAGGGACATTAAAGATAATTAAACTTTCTGTTAAACAAATGCAACATACAAGAGCAACTGATTCATTTCAAGAAATTTTGTTATAAAATATTGGAAAGGCAAAGGAAAAAATATAAAAATGTTAAAGAAAACTTAAAATATTATAATAAAAATGGCCAATAAAATACTCATTGAAATTCAAAGCTTTACATTTTTACCAACGAAATTTACATATTATATTTAGATACTGAATTTTTACTATAAAATAAAGTACGTGATCATTTATGGAATTATTTTCTACCTGAACATTTTGTGAGAAATGGCCATAAGCTAAAATTGCAATCATTTTTTATTAAGATTAACGAGTTTTCTTTGAAATCAGCAAATGTATACCAGTCCTAATAGGATCTATTATAGACTCTTTTCTAGCCCAGAATCATACATTGCTTTTAGTTTTTAATGTCTCTTTAGCTTTTTTTTAATCTAGAAAAGGGCAGCATTCTTTTTTTTTTTTTTTTTGTCTTTCATGGATTTGAGCTTTTTGAAGAGTAGAGGCCAGTTATCTTATAGACTGGCCTTTATCTTGGATTCATGGGATGTTTCTCATGATTAGATCTAGTCCATGCATTTTTCACAGGGGTGCTAACACCAGTGATGCTCTATCTTCAGTGCATCATATCGGGAGGCACACAAATAAAGCTGTCTTAAAGAAATAATTTCATAACCATTCTGCCATCTTCATGACGAGTTTCTTTTTTCTATGGATATACGTTTTCATCATTTTTTAATACTTATAAATACAGATACACAGTTTTTATGTGCTTTCTGTTCCATTTCTAATATTATAGCATGTTTATGTCTCTTTATAACTTCATAATTTATTTAACCAGTCAATTGCTGGGGAGTCAGGTTGGTTTCAAATGCTTCACTATTTATTAAATGAATAAAACCATGGTAGGCTACGTACACTGTTGATGGAGTCATCAGGTTCAACTGGACAAAACACGAGGACAAAACATTATGCTAATGTAAGCGAAGTTCTTTTCTGTTCTCAGATCTTCAACTACAGCTCCCCTATTCTCAACCAACAGACTTAGAGATGGAAGTTTTGCAACAAGCGGGATCTGGCAGGGAATAAGGGTGGGACCGACATACATTCATTCCCAGTCCTAGAAAATAATCTTAAATGTAGGTCTTGTTGACAGTGACCCAGCCATGTCATTTTTGTTAATGGGCCGTAGAATGCTTTTGTGTATAAATCTCCTTGAGTGAAAATATAATTTAAGTTGGCTTAAATATGCCTAAAATCATCACTTTAAAAAAGATTTATCATAGAAACCTTAAGAATGTATCTAGAACTTTTACTCATGCCTTCTCTAATTTTTGCACTAGAAAACCCCTAAGGGAACTTTTTGCACATTTACACAAATAAAGAGAGAGCAATGTATTATATAAGGAAACTATTGTGAATACAACCCAAATACTGTCAAGGGACAAGAAAACAGTACATTGATGTCCTACAGTGAAGCCTTTTATTTCCTTCATACAATATGAGATTTTCTATTATGCTGGCGATGGGCCATTTGGAATATCTCAGAAATTAAAACTGGAATCAGAATGCCAGGCATCCCGACGCAGTGCCAAACTCCCAAGGCAGAAAGATGGAGGGAGAGAAGAAGAAGAAAGGAAGAGAGGAGGCTGTTGGTGATCCCTACCGAGGCTAAGTTGTTGCCTAGGTTCACAGCACTGAATGGTGACTGCATTTCTAAAACTTGTCCAACCACCAGCCTGATAAAGGGCCTATCAAAGAATCAGATGGAGAGAATTAGCTGAGTGGGATGGAAAGAATTAGCATGGCTCCCACTGGTTACATCACTGCTTAATTTGGTGCGTCCCTATATCAAGTCAGCTCATAATTATCTGCTCTAATGGGCCTCAGAGGGAGGGGTGGGAACGGGGAGCTGTCACACAGACAATACAAAGACAGTAAAATATTTTCTATTAGGCTAATGCATATATCATATGCTTAAGAAGGAAGTATGTTTATCTTTCTAATTATGTTTTGCTTAGACTAATTTTTTTTTAATTCCCATGCCAATGAGAAAGCTATTTCATATTACACAGATAGTAAGGAAAGCAGCCTAGGTTTTAAAATCTTCAAGATAAAATACATAAAATTGGTAAACTACAAGTCAGAAACGTGTTTTTCTGAAAATGTGGCCTCTCCAGTGTCCCTGTAATTTGGTTCAGGCCTCCCCTACATCTTCACCAGACTCCCCATTGCCCTCCCTCTCTCCAGGCTCCCTCTTCTTCAGCCCCGCAGCCCAAATGGAACGGAGGGGGTGGGTGCTGAGTTCCCACCACCGTCCTGACTCACCCACAGGTGCTAGGGGAGTGGAAATATTCCCTCCCGCATCACCACTAATCCCTCAAAAATCCCACGCTCTGTATCAAAAGGCCTATGAGTATTTTAACCCATTAATTTCAGAGAATGTGGCGCAAATCGCAATGGAAGGGGGAGTGAGCTTCAAAAAACTATTTTGGAGAAAAAGAAACACCAGTTTTTTTTTTTTCTTTCCCCCTCTCCCCTCTGCCCCCCACTTTCCCCTCCTCCCCCTACTCTGCCTTTCTCCTGGAGTAATCTGAACTCTCCTGTGGCAGGCAGTTGGCTAGCTCTGTTCATCCAGGAGGTAGGAGGTCACTTACAAAAGCAGTTTAGAAAGGCATGGATGTAAATATTTCATCCGTTACTTTAGTAGGAAGGATTGTTCTACACCAGTGTTATGCCCCTGTTTAAACCCTCCAGTGAGCCCCTCACGTTCCTGGCATTTAGACTGCGTGGCCCGCAATTACCACTGGCCTTTCCAGTTTAGTTTGTGCCACTCCCCCAACTACACCAAACACAACAAACTATTTTCCATTCACCAAAGATGGCATGTGTTCAAGATAATATACTTTTAGGGTAGTGACCATGTTAAAAGAACATGGACTTGTAAGCTTGAATAATGGCTCCAGGCCCATATCAACCAAAGCAATCCCTTGGTCGAAGATTCAAAACTTTAATTACTCTTGAAAAAGGCAAAACTGGTTGCCACCGGTCACTCTGCCCTTTCAATCTGTTTCATTGAGGGTTGAAAAGGACAGTGCTGTCCCTGGAAATTGCACAATAATGAAGTGCTGCTCAAAAGATTTTGTGTATGCATAGTATATATACTTCCCTAGGTATGTGGTTATAACGAACATGGGTGGGGGGGCGGGAGGATGACTGCATTTCTCTCCCCGTGACCCTTCCCTAGGCCAAGGAGAAGAGATTTTTTATTACAGATAAATTCATATTTTTTCTCCTGTTTTCATTTTAATTCAACGAAACCATTGAATCATCTGCAATGTGCTGGGCTCTGGGAGGCATAATGGGTCAGGTGCTTTCAAATGTTGTTGACCTAAATCCATGATAAGAATAATTTTTAATCCTGACCCATATATATGTAAACATGGTTTCCTTTATATATGTGTGTGTGTGTGTGTATTTAAATGCATGCAAATATATATGCATATTTTCTTTATTATATGTGATGTTCTTGGATACTTTATATTCTACTTCTTTTCTATTTGTTGATGCTTGTTGCAAACCATTCGGTATCGTGCTCCAGAGCATCTGCCTCCACGTGACCACTGGTTGTGGCTTGCTAAAAGGTGCCTGACTATAGCTACTTTGGCCAGTTCCAAATGGCTAGTTGGCCTGGTACAGATGAAGAGATCCTGGGCCCAATATTATCATGGTACCATTTAACGCAAAACTAAGTTACACTTCTTTTTTCCTTTCACTCCTCACATATTAGAAAATCCTGTTGGCTTCCCTCCAAATTATTTTCCAACTGACCATCCCTCATTGTCTCCACCACCACCAGTCCTGTCCAAAACATGATCGGATCTCACCTGGATCCCAGCAAAACCCCTAAGTCTTCCTTTTTACTCCATTGCCCCTTTAGAGTCTCCCTCACAAAGAAGCCAGAGTGATCCAGTTAAAATGTAAGTTACATTACATCCCTTTTCAGTGAGCACCCTCCAATAGCTTTCTTCCATAACACACGACATAAATCAAATCAAATTCCATGCCATATCTCCTCCTACAAGGTGCTGCTTGATCCATCCTGCCACCTCTTCAATCCCATCTTCTATTTCATTTCCTGCCACTTACACTTGCTCAAGCACTCCAGCCTCAGGCTGGCCACTTTATTTTTTCCTCCAAACACTGAACCATGCCACAGGGCATTTTCAATGGTCTGGAGTCTCCCTTCAAACTCCTCATACAATGATTTACTTATTTGTCATGCTCATTGCTTATTGTTTATTTTCCACCTGTTAGAATGTGAGCTTTCCAGGGGCACAGATCTTTGTTTTATTCACAGGTAGTATATCCAAAGTAGCTAGAAGAGTGCTGGACACATTGTGGGTGCTTCTTAAATATTGATGGTTGAATGCAAAAAATGTTAACTCTCATGTTAACACTATCAATAACACAAGCCACTCTTGCCTTTTACACACATACACAACAATCACACAGCTCCATATTTTCTCCAACATCAAACAAACCACTCCAGTCACAGATTTAACATTTCGAATACCAACCATATAAAGTAAGAGTGGGAGAAAAAAAATGATAATTAACTTTATTATCTTTGTATTAGGTTGGTCAATAAGTCATTTGTAATAAATGTTTCTCAAAAAAAGAATCTCCTTTTCTAGTAAATTATGAAGTCTCATATCTACATTTCAGGCTGTTTCCACCATAATCCAACTGAATATTTATAACAGGTATTCAGGGCATGCTTTCCAGAAAAGAAATAAAAAAAAAACCTACTTAGACATTTCACAAAGTCATTTCTATACTACTAAAATTACAGACTCGATGAAATAAATCGTTTTATCTAACACTGGTGCAAAGAAAAGCAGTTTGCAGTGTGGGGTCTTTTCATGGTCTCCTGGATTGTCATTTTTCATTCAGAATATTCAGATGAGCCCCTTCAAAACCATGTAGGTTACATGTTTGTTATTAAACTGCAGACCAGGTAAGCACAAGAGTTGACAACCTGGGGACCCTTTAATGATAATTCTCTGCCCGTGTTAGCCATGGTTTTCCTATCCCTGCAACAATCTTCAACTGTGTAATCAGTTAGAATTTAATTCAGTTCAGGATTAATCTCTAAATCCAGGCCTGAGCATTTCTCTAGTGTAACACTGCTGGGGATTAGCCAATGCGGGATTCCGAGTTCAGAGATCAGGAGCAACACAGGAGAGAAAGAGGGTTAAAGAGGACTGCCAGAATAAAGGTTGGTTCGCAAGGGTATGTCTACTTCATCGCCTTCACATCTATAAAATCTAGAAGACCAGTTTATTTTGGGAATTAATCTTTCCTTGAGTATCCGTCACATTTGGCAAAAAAAAAAAAAATGGTTTATATAAAAATGTCTATACAAAAGTTGCCATGGCATACCTCATAAGTGCTTATATATTATATGAGGCATAAGGAGAGAAATAAAATCCAGCTCATATTCCTTCCCTTGGGCAAATTCCAGCATCCACCCTGCCAAGCAATAAGCCATCCAATCTCTGCTTTGTTTACCTCCTCTTGGAAGTAGCAAAATTTGTATGATTGAGATTTAGAGCAGTCTTCAGGTGGTCATGTGCATTTCAAGTACCATTATTATATGTTAATTAGCTCTTCTTATATGTGCTGTTTAATTAAGTGGAAAACCATCCTTACCATGAACCAGAGAAAAATGTCAATGCAAACTATTCACCTGGGTTGAAGGACACTGTGCTATAGGTCAAGAACATAAACCCTGAATTAGGTTGCCTGGGTTCAAATCCCAACTCTGCTACTTACTGACTAGGCAAGATTGGTTATGTTACTTGACCTTTCTCTGCCTCTAGATTTTTCTCTAGGGATAATAACACCTTCCATGTAAGGATTTAGGTTTTAACTTAAATAGTACTATATTAGGATTTAACTTAAATAATACTATATTAGTCTCCTCAGGCTGCCCTAACAGAATCCTCCAGACTTGGTGGCTTATACAGCAGACATTGATCCCTGAAATCTAAGATGAATGTGCTGGCACAGTTGGTTCCTGGTAAGGGCTCTCTCCCTGCCTCGCAGATGACCATCTTCTTGTTGGGGTCTCATACGGCCCATTTTCTGTGGGCACACACCCTTGGTGTGCATTCTTCTTAGAAGGACACCAGTCCTATTGAATTAGCCCTATTGCATAAGGACTCCTTATGCCCTTACTTAACCATAATTACCTCTTGAAAGATCCTATCTCCAAATACAGTCACACTGGGGATTAGGGCTTCAACACATGAATTTTGTGGGGACCCAATTCAGTCCATAACAAGTCATATATACAGTGTCAGTCACATAGTAACTTCATAATAAATACAAGCTCTTATGATGTGATAATTTTACTTTCCTCACAGACGTGTATATGAGTCTTAGTTTCAATAGTTATTGTTTTGGTTGGTTAAAATTACAGTTTATAAGCAGAAGCACATTTACATAAGTAAACCCCAATTCATGCATTTAATTAAAGTGACAGGGAATGAAGTTTCATTCTACTGAGATGACTTAAATGCAGACATAGACACTTTACCCACTCTTTTATGTGATGTATTTTATTTTTCTTTTTTAATTTAAATTCAATTAATTAACATATAATGTATTATTGGTTTCTGAGGTAGAGGTCAGTGATTCATCAGTCTTATATAATACCCAGTGCTCATTAGATCACTTGCCCTCCTTAATGTCCATCATCCAGTTACCCCATCCCCCCACCTCCCTCCCCTCCAGCAACCCTCAGTTTGTTTCCTAGGATTAAGAGTCTCCTATGGTTTGTGTCCCTCTATGATTTCATCTTGTTTTATTTTTTCCTCTCTTCCCCTATGATCATCTGTTTTGTTTCTTAAATTCCACATATAAGTGAGATCATATGATAATTGTCTTTCTCTGATTGACTTATTTCGCTTAACATAATCCCCTCTAGTTCCATCCACATCGCTACTAATGGCAAGATTTCATTTTTTTTTTTTATGGCTGAGTAGTATTCCATTGTATATATATACCTCATCATCTTTATCCATTCATCTGTCCATGGACATCTGGGCTCTTTCCATAGTTTGGCTATTGTGGACATTGTTGCTATGAACATTGGGATGCACATGGCTCTTCTTTTCACTACATCTGTGTCTTTGGGGTAAATACCCAGTAGTGCAATTGCTGGATCATAAGATAGCTCTATTTTTAATTTTTGAGGAACCTCCACACTCTTTTCCAGAGTGGCTGCACCAGCTTGCATTCCCACCAACAGTGTAAGAGGGTTCCCCTTTTTCTGCATCCTTGCCAACATATGTCATTTCTTGACTTGTTATTTGTGCTGTTCTGACTGGTGTGAGGTGGTATCTCATTGTGGTTTTGATTTATATTTCCCTGATCCTGAGTGATGTGGAGCATTTTTTCATGTGTCTGTTGGGCATTTGGATGTCTTCTTTGAAGAAATGTCTGTTCATATCTTCTGCCCATTTCTTGATTGTATTATTTGTTCTTTGGGTATTGAGTTTGATAAGTTCTTTACAGATTTTGGATACTAGCCCTTTATCTGATATGTCATTTGTAAATATCTTCTCCCATTCTGTAGGTTGTCTTTGCGTTTTATTGACTGTTTCCTTGCTGGGCAAAAGCTTTTTATGTTGATGAAGTCCCAATAGTTCATTTTTGCCTTTGTTGCCCTTGCCTTTGGAGACATGTCTACCAAGAAGTTTCTGGGGCCAAGGTCACAAAGGTTGCTGCCTGTGTTCTCCTCTAGGATTTTGATGGATTCCAGTATCACATTTAGGTCTTCCATTCATTTTGAGTCTATTTTTGTGTATGGTGTAAGAAAATGGTCCAGTTTCATTCTTTTGCATGTGGCTATCCAATTTTCCCAACACCATTCATTGAAGAGACTGTCTTTTTTCCATTGGACATTCTTTCCTGCTTTGTCAAAGATTAGTTGACCATAGAGTTGAGGGTCCATTTCTGGGTTCTCTATCCTGTTCCACTGAACTGTGTGTCTGTTTTTGTGCCAGTACCATACTGTCTTAATGATAGCAGCTTTGTAATAGAGTTGGAAGTCCAGAATTGTGATGCCACCAGCTTTGGCTTGCTTTGTCAACATTCCTCTGGCTATTCAGGGTCTTTTCAGTTTCCATACAAATTTTAGGATTATTTGTTCCAGCTCTGTGAAAAAAGTTGATGATATTTTGATAGAGATTGCATTGAATGTGTAGTGTAGATTGCTCTAGGTAGCATAGGCATTTTAACAATATTTGTTCTTCCAATCCATGAGCATGGAACATTTGTGATCACCAAACCAGCTCTACAAGAAATATTAAAAGGGATCCTTTATATGAAGAGAGAGCCCAAAAGTAACATAGACCAGAAAGGAACAGAGACAATATACAGAAACAGTGACTTCATAGATAATACAATGGCACGAAATTCATATCTTTCAATAGTTATTCTGAATGTAAGTGGGCTAAATGCTCCAATCAAAAAAAAACACAGGGTATCAGATTGGATAAAAAAGCAAGACCCACTGATATGCTGTCTGCAAGAGACTCATTTTAGACCCAAAGACACCTCCAGATTGAAAGTGAGGAGGTCAAAAACCATTTATCATGCTAATGGGCTGCAAAAGAAAGCTGGGATGGCAATCCTTATATCAGACACATTAGATTTTAAACCAAAGACTGTAATAAGAGATGAGGAAGGATGCTATATCATAATTAAAGGATCTATCCAACAAGATCTAACAATTGTAAATACTGATGCCCCTAACATGGGAGCAGCCAATTATATAAGCCAATTAATAAGAAAATTAAAGAAACACATCGACAACAATACAACAATAGTAGGGGACTTTAACACCCCCCTCACTGAAATGGACAGATCATCTAAGCAGAAGATCAACAAGGAAACAAGGGCTTTGAATGACACACTGGACCATATAGACTTCACAGATATATTCAGAACATTCCGTCCTAAAGCAACAGAATACACATTCTTCTCAAGTGCACATGGAACATTCTCCAGAATAGATCACATACTGGGTCACAGATCAGATCTCAACCAGTACCAAAAGATTGGGATCATTCCCTGCATATTTTTGGACCACAATGCTTTGAAGCTGGAATTCAATCACAAGAGGAAAGTTGGAAAGAACTCAAATACATGGAGGCTAAAGAGCATCCTACTAAAGAATGAATGGGTCAACCAGGAAATTAAAGAAGAATTAAAAAAATTCATGGAAACAAATGAAAATGAAAATACAACTGTTCAAAACCTTTGGTATGCAGCAAAAGAGGTCCTAAGAGGGAAGTATATAGAAATACAAGCCTTTCTCAAGAAACAAGAAAGGCCTCAAATACGCAACCTAACCTTACACCTAAAGGTGCCAGAGAAAGAACAGCAAATAAAGCCAAAACCCAGCAGGAGAAGGGAAATCATAAAGATTAAAGCAGAAATCAATGAAATAGAAACCAAAAGAACAGTAGAACAGGTAACGAAAGTAGGAGCTGGTTCTTTGAAAGAATTAATAAGATTGATAAACCCCTGGCCAGACTTATCAAAAAGAAAAGAAAAAGGACCCAAATAAATAAAATCATAAATGAAAGAGGAGAGATCACGACCAACACCAAAGAAATACAATTATAAGAACATATTATGAGCAACTAAGTGCCAACAAATTAGGCAATCTGGAAGAAATGGATGCATTCCTAGAGATGTATCAACTACCAAAACCAAAACAGGAAGAAATAGAAAACCTGAAGAGACCCATAACCAGCTAGGAAATGGAAACAGTCATCAAAAATCTCCCAACACACAAGAGTCCAGAGCCAGATGGCCTCCCGGGGGAATTCTGTCAAACACTTAAAGAAGAATTAGTACCTGTTCTTCTGAAGCTGTTTCAAAAAATAGAAATGGAAGGAAAACTTCCAAACTCTTTCTCTGAGGTCAGCATTACCTTGATCCCCAAACCAGATAAAGACCCCACCAAAAAGGAGAATTACAGACCAATATCTCTGATGAACATGGGTGCAAAAAGTCTCACCAAAATACTAGCCAATAGGATCCAACAGTACATTAAAAAGATTATTCATCACGACCAAATGGGATTTATTCCTGGGCTGCAAGGGTGGTTCAACATCTATAAATCAGTAAATGTGATTCAATGACATAAACAAGAGAAAGGGAAAGAACCATATGATCCTCTCAATAGATGCAGAAAAAGCATTTGACAAAGTACGGCATCCTTCCCTGATTGAAACTTTTCACAATGTAGGGAAAGAAGGAATATACCCCAATATCATAAAAGCCATCTATGAAAAGCCCACGGCGAATATCATTCTCAATGGGGAAAAACTGAGAGCTTTCCCCCTACGGTCAGGAACACAGCAGGGATGTCCACTATCACCACTGCTATCAACATAGTACTAGAAGTCCTAGCCACAGCAATCAGACAACAAAAAGAAATAAAAGGCATCTGAATCGGCAAAGAAGAAGTCAAACTCTCACTCTTTGCAGGTGACATGATACTCTACGTGGAAAACCCAAAAGATTCCACCCCAAAATTGCTAGAACTCATACAGGAATTCGGCAAAATGACAAGATATAAAATCAATGCACAGAAATCAGTTGCATTTCTCTACACTGAGACAGAAGAAAGAGAAATTAAGGAGTCAATCCCATTTACAATTACACCCAAAACCATAAGATACCTAGCAATAAACCTAACCAAAGAGGCAAACGATCTGTACTCAGAAAACTATAAAATACTCATGAAAGAAATTGAGGAAGACACAAAGATATGTAATATATTTTAAAAGGCATCCAACTGTAATCCTGTAGAGTACATCATTGTCAGCAAACTATCGCCTGTGGGCCAAATCCAGTCTGTGGCTTGCTTCTATACAGCATGTGAATGTTTTTTACATTTTCAAAATGTGGCAAAAGAAACAAACATGCACACACGAAAGAAGAATATGTGACTGAGGCCTTCTGTGGCTCACAAAGCTGAAAATATTTACTATTTGGCCCTTTTACTAAAAGACTTTGTTGACCCCTGCTCCATGGGTGGAGTTTAACCTAAGCTCTCCAAATATATCCATTTTTTGTAATGTGAGCACCTCAGCTTTCCTCTACCCTGAGCAAAGTGTCCCTTTGTTTTCCCCAAGCACTTTCTTTCTATCTTATTTATTTTGGGGAGAAGTAGTCTACAGTCCCTGTCATGTCTCACAAACATCTGAGAAAGATACTGGTACCCTTTCACATTTTCTTGGTTACTGGGACTCAGTAATGGCTTCAGAAGTGAAGAAGGATCATGGTGTTTTGAGTTATTTTTTCTACTTACTATCTCCTATGGTCAGACTGGGCCTGTTATTTCTTGTTATTGTTGTCTCTCCATCTTTGAAACCTCCTCCTTTTCTGCTTCCTATCTGTGTTGGTCTGGGAAAAGGAGAAAAAAGAAATAACTATTGAATAACTATTGATTACTTTTTTATCTATAAGATTTCATTAGATTCTTCTCATATGTTAGCTTCTTTAATTCTTGTAGTATGACATTATGGTTAAATGGTATCCTTTCTACTTTACAGATTAAGAAAAGGGTTAATTTACTTGAATTCAAGCCCAAGTCCTTCCAGCTCCAAAATTCAAGGCCTTTCATCAAAGACACCTGAAAACCTGACTGACTTGAACTGTAAGTAACATTAGGGTAAACAAACTAAAATGATGCTTTTGTAAATATTGCCCAGTGTTGAAGTGTTCTAAGACATCTGTTTTGTTTTCTTCCCAGTATTTAGCTATGTTCTAGATGGTTCAGTTGTCTGACAGACAACTTCCAAATTAGTGAGGTGCTGTGATAATACTTTGCTTGTTCAAATATATCCTTTGACATCATTCATTCAATGAATGTTGAATGTTTTTCAAAAGCTGCTCATATCTGAAAGTATGTGAAAGAGTATTTATTGAGATGCAGATTTTCTTTAGCTCTCTTTGCATATTTCATTCCCTGTGAAGACCAAGTAGGTCTCATTGTTCTCTCTCTTGTCACAGGGAAGGATTCCAGGTGCAAAACAGGAATGGTTAAAGAGATTTCTTTCCTGGATTTGTAGTTCCAAAAGCCTGAGATCCTTTAGCATCCTTTGCTAGGACGAACTAGTGAGGTGGAAGTGGGGGACAGCCCCAGCAGCTAGGAAGAATAAGAGAAGATTCCCTGCTGTGTTGTGGGAGAGGGGGTTAGTAGGGTTTCTGTTTGCACATGTTATTTAAATGATCAGAAAAAGCTAGATGTTTTTGTGTGTGTGAATTTAGAATTAAGGGCTGATGGCCACACTAAAGGATCCCTTTGTAGTCACATTGAAGCTGTAATAGGAATTGGAAAGTACAAAGGAGACGGTTGTGTTTAGTTGACCAAGCAGAAGAGATGTTTTCAGATTGGAGACCACCCTGAGATGTGAAATGTGTCACTCAGGCAGTGGTGACCTTCTCTGGCATAAATCGTGGTGGACTCGGTTCACAGCAGCACCCACCGCATCAGAGGTTGGAAGAGTCGTTTGATTTGAACGGTGGAGAGAACTCTCCTTAGCAATATGTTTTTATGAAACTTTGGTCCACAAACCCAGAATTACAAGATAGACCATACTGCTGTATTGCTTTTAAATCAAAATATTTTGTCTTTGAAACTCCATCTCAGTTAATACTGGGAGCCTCTCTCCTTCTCTGGGTTCCACAAGAATATGAAAATGTTTTATGGTACCTAGAAATGTTTTGTAGTATCCAGAAATTAGTGAAAGGACTCTCTTATCTTTAGGTTACCATGGTGAGATCCAGTTTCCTCTTGGATGGCTACTTTTCTAGTAGCCATCTTAAGAGCTTTCTGTTGCTTCAAAGGCCAAAGATACTTTTGTAAATATACAGATTTAAGAACTCAAGATTCAAGCATAATCACAGGATTACTTCTAAAAGTATTATTTATTGGTCTTTATTTTTCCTATTTATAAACATATAATTGTTTAAAGCAGTTGAGTAGAAAATCCAGGAAAGTACAGAGAGAATAAACATTAATACCTGTGATATGTTTTCTTATAAAAACTCTTCCCCATCTAGGTTTTTTTTAATAGGCAGAGGTAATATTCAAAATACTGAACCACCTGCAGAAGTTTAGGCACCAACAAATCAGAAAAAAAGTTCTGGCTGACAATGGAGAAAGATCTTGAACCTCCCTTCCAAGCTCCCTTTTCAGACTTTGCTTCATAGCTTCTTTATCTGGAAGAGGTCCAGATTTGCCATATTTAGGGGAAGCCATGTGTGGTGGTGGTGGTGGTAGTGGTATTGGTGGGGTTGCTGGTGCACTAGCTATTTACCAACTGATAGAGAAGTCCTTTAATAGTATGACAACTAGTATGGGTGTATGGCCATCTGTATCAATATGTACTGGTGGAGTTATTAGCCTGGAATATATTATAATTCCTTATAGTTTGGGTTTACTCCACTTAGCAAAAACTAGTAAACATTTTCTTGTAGCATAATATGTTCCTATAAATGAGAACTTCATACATGCAACTAATCTTTGGTGATGCACCATAGGCATACCAAGATGATGGATGATTCCATCTCCTCTTACAGTGGCTGGGTGGACATGTGCTACCAGGTTCCAGAACCAGTCACCTCCAGCACCTTGACTATTTGCCCTAGTGTGATATAAAAATACTGTCATTTTCTTCATGTGTCATAATGTGAAAAGGGTTGGGAAGAATCACTTTACAACAAGGTTTTTAATGGGAACATATCTTCTCATTATATGGCTATAATATGGTTAACTTAACCAATTGCCTATTAGTGGATTTTCAACTTGTCTCTTATTTTTTTAATATTTTATTTTACTTCTAATGAACACACTTAAACATATATCCGATTATTTTCTTAAAACAAGTTCTCAAAAGAGGAATTTTGGTATCTTGGGTCCTATTTAATACTTGGACACAGAGTATCAAATTTCCCTTTCTGTGAGTACCAAAGAATACAGGCTCTAGATCTAGACTACTGGTACATGCATCCCTGTTCCATCCCCTCATTAGATGTGTGACTTAATGCCTCTGTGCCTTAATCCCCTTGCTGAAAATGGGGATAATCATAATATTATCTCATTTGATTATCATGAGGATCAGATGAATTAGGAGTACTTAGAACCACTCCTGGCTCATCTTTACCACTCATTAAATCTCAGCTGTTTTCTTTAGTAGTTGTAGTTTTTGTTGTATTTTAAAGATTTTATTTATCTGAGAGAGAGAAAGAGAGCACGAGGAGGGGTTGGGGGGTTAAGGGACAGAGGGAGAGGGAGAAGCTGACAACCCCCCCCCCCCCCCCCCCCCCCCGCCATGAGCAGGGAGCCCTATGCGGGACTCGATCCCATGAGCCCGGGATCGTGACCTGAACCAAAGGCAGACGCTTAAGACTGAACCACCCAGGTGCCCCTAGTCTTTGTTATTTTAAAGTTTGCCAATTTTCACTCCCCCAGAAATATAGAATATCTTTTCTCCCATAATCCCAAAGGCACTGGGAATTAAGTTCTTTATAATCATTGCTATAATATCATAGGTACATAAAGATTTTCCTTTTAGAAAAATGCACTTTAATCACTTATGAGATTAAGTATGAGATTACCAGTCTTTGATAGACATGTTATGTTTTGTCTTTTGCTCATTTTCTATATTTTTAAAAATGGAAAATGTTCTGGGAATACTAGACTGCCTATTATGCCATTCTGGGTAAAATAAAAAATAGAAACGCCAAAGTAATCGGAACCTCATGGATGTGCTCTAGATAGGGAGTTTCGGTTTTACAACTCTGGCTGCCCATTGTAATCACCTGGGAAATTTTAAAAGCTGCTCACGACTGGGCCACACCCCCAGAGATGGTAATTTAATTGGTCTGATTTAATTACCTGGCATAGGGAATTGTTAAAAGCTCCCCAGGTGATTCTAATGTGCAGCCAAGACTGGTGTAGGTGGGTACTGATTAATTCAGGGTCACTTGGGTGTGTCTGTGGGGCCAGGTACTGGAGAGAATGACTTTCATAATCAGCCGACTCTCCAGGCCAACAGAGTCAATTGCCACCGTGTAAACTGGCTACCAGAAGGCCGTAAAGACTTCTGACTAAGACTGAAAACAAAACATCCAATTCTGCTAGACTTTGCAATATCTTAAAATTTCTGCTCTGGACAGTTACTTTCACTTTCAAGTTCTTTTTCTTAAAAATCAGAAGATATTATATATAAAGATTAGAAAGAACCTCACTTTTTAAAATTAAAGTTCATTGGATTTTAATGTAAAAGATATTTTTTTCCCCAGAATTAAAACTTTCTCTCATGACCATGGACAAATATTCTAGTTGGAGGAAGTTGGGAGAACAAAATGTACCTTGAGGAACTCTGAATGCATTTTAATGACTTCGGTAGTCTGAACTGAAATACATAAAAAAAAAAAAAATACATGCCAAAAAAAAAAAAAATCAGCCCAAATGTTACACTTGTACTTTTGGTGGTAGAAAAGATCACTACCTAGCTGATATTTCACATTCTTGACTGTGTTTCTTCTGTGTTGTGTTGCTGTTGATGAAGAAAACAATCACAAAAGGATTAAATGCATACAAAACAGGCTGGATAATATGCACCCTGTGTACAACAGCTTTGATCTTTTGTCTACTTTGAGTGTAAGTGTCTTGAGATTCAGTATTTTAAGAAAAGAATACTTCCCTTAGACTAAAAACTATAAACTGAATTTGTCCTTCAACTGGGAATATTCAACCACAATGTGTTTTCAAGGAAAAGCTTTAAGAGTAGCTTCAAAGAATTCAGAAACTTAAGAGAAGGACAAGATGCTGATGTGTTAGGAAAGTCTACAGTATTTGCTTCTGTGGTTTTGAAGATGTAAGTAAATAGAAACAGCTATGGCAGAGAAGTTCTATAATTAGCTTTCATCCTGATTCCAAAAGTTGCTTATTTTAGAGCTATTAATAGTATATAAAAACCACTGTTCAAAACTCTTGGTTTGGATTTTCTGGTACTTTAATGAAAAAATTAGTGTTTTCAAGCTTTGTGGTTTCTCTAAAGTCATGTGCTAAGGAAGTAGAAGTCCTCTGTTGCTGAAAGGTTTTTGGGAATGGTGGATGCTCCGGTATTTTCTGCTTCCCGGGCATAGCTTTCTCTAAGAGTCAGAGCGTGAGTCTAAATCAGAAATTAAATAAATTACTGATCTAAACTGTGGGTCTAGTTATAGACAGACACTGGTATTTAGATGAAACAAATGTGCTCTTTAAACACAGTGACCTTACCCAGTTGTTCTTCCAAAACCACAACAGAGAACAATCTTGCTCAGTTAATCAGAAAAAAGAAACGACCACCTAGAAGGGTGTCTTTCAGAATACATTCGGCAGCAGGATAGGCAACCACATCCTCCCCTGGAAAGTGAAGCCTCAGTATCTCGCCTCAATCCAACCACCAGTCAGCACCAAATCCCTTCCCTGAGATCACCAAATGTGTTGTCCCATTACTTGTTTTTTCCATTGGATGAATTCCTTGTAGGCCTAAATCCTATAGGATTGTATAGGATACAAATCGAATCTAGAGAAGGACTTTGAAAACCTCCACCACCCCCAGCCAAACTTGACCCAGTTGCAAAGTAGACTGGGTGGGCATAAGAGACACTAAGCCATGTTCATGAAGGAAAGAATGGTTATTAATGGAGTTGAAGAACATTTATGGAATTCTTGAGTTCCCATTTAATGTTTTGCTAAGTTTCAGGAAAAAAGATTTTAAGCAATGGTGACCAATAGAATAAAAGAAGTGACTCAAGTCAAGTTATAATTAGGTTACTCTTTACACACCAGAAAAATAAAAAAAAAGTTCTGAAGTAGCCTCTTGGACATGAGATAGGGAAAATGTAGCCCAGTGTGCCCCGTCATATGCAGAGATGGCAGGGAGCCTTAGAGAATACCTTCTAGAAATCAGTCAAATAAGATTCATTCTGCGTTCCTCCAAGAATTCAGGATGCTGTTTGATGATCACTGTGTGATTCCCCTGGACTCGCTTGAACCCACCCAATAGGGATTGAAAACTTCCCAGCAGTGGCTCTCAATATTTATTTCTCAGAATTATCTGTAGAGAATTTGTTTTTTAATTACCTATACATGTAGCCTACCCCAGAATGTCTGAAACAGAATCCCTGGTGGTATGTATTTTAAAGAAATATCTGTTCAACAGCAAAGTTGAACACCTCTGAATTTAGGCAAATAGAAAGGATCAGGTTTCCCACAAGAAACTAGCTTTTCTAAGGGTTAGGGGACTAGCGATTTTTGAAGATTGGTTTAGATCATCTCAGTGGTCCCTTCAGGGGACCTCAAGTCCTTCGAAGTGTTCTAATGAACAAGATGGTCACAGAAAAGACACTCTTTAATTGTAAGGGGTCTCTGAACATCAAAGAGCTTGTGCACTTGAAAGCAGAATTCCAACCAAACTTTTTCTGTAAAAATTAAGTTTGGAGATGACTTTTGTTTGTACTGTTTGCAATTTTATTAGGAAAAGTAGAATAACTCCTTCAATTAATCTAGACAAACTTCTGTTTTCTATACATATACACATCATGTAAATATTTTCCTGTTTATATACTTTGCCATATTATATACCATTCCCAAGAATGTTTCCATTAGAAATTGTTTGCCAAAATAGGATCAACAGTTCATAAATAAATTTTATACAGTTTACTTGATGAAAAGGAGTGCATGGAAGAGGAGGGTAGATGAATGCTTTTTGAGCTCTTCATATGCATTTTTTTAATAATGGATCAGTTACCGCTCTTCTTTTGCTGTTGAAAACTGAAGTTCAGATTAAGAGAAATCTTCAACAGCATACAGTTAGTAAGTAATAGAGTCAGGATTTAAACTCAAGTCTGCTGATCCCATAACTCATATTTTCTAAATTGCATTATATGAGGACAATCAATAGAGAGGCAAATGTCCTTTCCTGGTCCTTGAAAACATATCACTTAATGATTTATATCCTGAAGGCCTAATTATGTACTCCCAGTACGGCCATGAAGATTACACAATTGGATATCTAATAAGACTTTTTCATCTCTCCTATTTTCCTATTTTTCATGAAGGAGCATGTAGACATTTTAAGGAATCCTTAAGAGGGTCCAATATTTTAAAAATCTCTACTGTCTTCGTAACCAACTAAGAAATAAGACAAAAGAGTAAGGTAGAGGAGAGCCCAATTATTGTCTTTATTATGGACCAACTTTAGACTGAAGGCTATGGCTTGAATCTGAAGGAAAGTGGGCCTCCTAAAATTGAATCCCAGGGTTTTTTTTAAAGATTTTTATTTATTTATTTGAGAGAGAGAGAGAGAGAATGAGAGAGAGAGAGAGCATGAGAGGGGGGAGGGTCAGCGGGAGAAGTAGACTCCCCACTGAGCAGGGAGCCCAATGCGGGGCTCGATCCCAGGATCCCGGGATCATGACCTGAGCTGAAGGCAGACACTTAACCGACTGAGCCACCCAGGCGCCCAAAATTGAATCCCAGTTTTAAACAGACTTCTCTATCCAGGTACTGGCCGTTCCCATAACACTGGAAGCTTGAAGGACCAGAGATACATATCTGCCTTCTCTATCCAAGCTTGCGGTTAAGAGAAAATGAAGAGGAAAAGCCTAGATCTCTCCAAAGTCACCAGTCAGAACAGTTACTCCACCAACAGTAGAGAAACTCCAGCATTGCTACAGCTATGGATCTGCCTTGCACATGGGAAAAACAAAAATCAACAACCCAAAACACCAGAAGTGAAGAAAGAGTGCTTCTCCTGGACAGAATATGATGCCAGGAAGTTTTCCATATGCTTAAGAAAAACGTGTAAGGACACATCTAATGTTAAAATTTATCCGCTGAGTTTAAGGAAGAAACAAAAGGCTACCAAAAGTCCCATATTTCCAATCCAGTTCACTAAAGAGGGAAGGTGAAAACCCTCAGGTGGAAAATCATTTAACATCAGTGTTTCTCATATAGAGCAAATATTGAAATTAAGGGTTTGAAATAATAGCAGTCAGTGTCAGAGAAGTTAATAATTGGGACACATTTACTGTCCTTAAAAAAAAAAAATCCCATGCTTGCTTTTTGTTTCCTTTCATCTCTTTTGTAAAATTTGCTTTAAATTAAGATATCTTTCAAGAAACATACTTCACGACAGAAACTGAAATTCCTTTTCACCCTGAATGCTCAGTTGTGTATGAAGACTGAGACCCAGGGGAACTGACAATATTGTTTACTTAGCTTTAGATGTTCTTTTGATTCTTCTTTAGTATGTTTGAGGGCAGTAGTTTGACCATTTAATATTTATAAAAGTGTGGAGTATTATTTGATCAACTGATAGTCCACTTATACCAGGACACAAAAAGTTAATTCATAAATATACATTTAATTTGTTAATTAAATTTAATCTAACAACATCTTAACTCTTCATGAGTTTTTAGCTTACACTTTAAAAACGATGTATAATATTAGGGCAGATTTCTGACTAATTTAGGCCAACCTCCCTGCCTCATCCTCCTAAAAAGTTTTTCTCTCAGTTTCCCTAAATTTGAGCCAATATTTGTCTGATGTAACATCTCAAAGATTATAGAAATACTAGAGCCAGAAGGCACTAGGTCCAATGCCCTCATTTCATAGATAAAAAAAAAAAAACCTTGGACTTAAAAAGATTAAATGATGTGACAAAGATTGTGAAATAACTTATTGAGCAGAGCTGGAGCTAAATTCTTCTAACCCCTGAAAGGATTTTTCAACAGAAGTTGCCTTATTTTCCAGTTTATTTCTCTACTACTAATTTCCAGTTTAAAAATTCTAACCCCTAAGATGAAATTTCTCAATCCTTGTGGCTTTGTTTAGTTTGATTGTACAGTTTTTATTTTTTAAAACATCTAGTGGGATTCTACAGAAGGAGGGGAATGGTTTTTTATTGCTTTGATTGCTGTTTTTATAGCCACACACAGAGAAATCACATGATATCAAAAAATCATACAAAGCATGTGGTTTAGCTCCATCCAGCTCTAATTTTAGTCGGCAATTCTAATTTCATGAAAGATATGCATGAAGCACTTTCCATTCACTGAATGTCTCAGTGCTTGCATTTGTTTTCCCAGACTTGCTATTTCATTTGGATTTCACTCTCATTACCCACATTTTGTGGGGGTCCCTTTGCCATTTCCAAGGGTAAACTTCAGATTGGGAAATCAGCTCAGTTTACAGAGTTGGGTACGGTTATATTTATTTACTGTTCTTTGGTAAAAAAGCTAAAATGTCCCTGCCTGTTTATTACATTAGAAGATGTTTAAGTGCATGTCCCAAATAAGAAAGACCTTGTTTTCCATTTGGCTTCAGGTAACTTCGAAATCCCTGGGGGTGATCATGTCTGTTCTTGGAGGTTCTCCTTGAAGTCTGATCGTGTGAAACAAATCTGCTTCTCCAGCCACACTTGGAAGTCGCTCCTTTCTCTCTTGTTCCCATTTGATTTTAAAAAACCTGCTGCTCCAGATCAGAAGAAAAACACTATTCTCCTAGCCAAAGATTTTTGCATTGACTGAGGCTCTTTAGATGGCCAAATTTATCTTTCAAAATTTGAAATCAGGTTTCGTCCATCTCAGCAACGATTTCCATCAATATGATGCAGCCGCTCTACTTTTGCAACAAATAAACCTATGACTGAGGGTACCCGTGATTAGAAATATCTTGATGCAAAATGCAATATAACATACCATATGTCAACGCAGTGGGAAACCACCGGCTCCAAAAGAAATGAGCCTGAATTTCTGACCCACTGGTGTGAGAGTAAGTGGACTTGGATGAAGTGCAAAAGAAGCCATCAGAGAAAGAGATGTTCTGATAATCCTACCCTTCCCAGGAGCACATCTGCTTTGATATGAGAGCACAGAGGAGTGCTGGAAAAGGACCATCAGTTTCCCGCCACTCCGTTCACAGCTTCGTCACCAATGCCGTGTGTACAGAGCAAGCGGAGGCTCGGTCAACAACCTTCAGGCTCTCAAGACAAGGAGATGTTGGAGTCATCATCTGTGAGCCAGATCTGCTCCAGCTAAAATAATCACATGATTGAAGTAAAATTACACCGTTAACATTGAATTACTGATTCATGTCTCCCTTCCATGTGCATGCTTCCAGCCTAGCAATCTGAATTGGCTATCTAGATGTACTTTCTTTCCTTCTTTTTCTTTTTCTTTTCCTTTTTTTTTTTTTTTTTTTTTGTCTTTTCACAACCTTCACCCAAAAAAAATAGAGTGGAATTTTTCAGGAACTGTTAGGAAGCCAAAATGTATGCTAGATGCATTAGGTTTATGTCGGATCTAGGATCTAAGGGAAACAAGAAATCCAGGAAATGTTTCAAAATCAGACTGAGTCTAAGAGGAAGCAGTCTTTGGCTTGGTGCCTTAATGGACAGCAGGAATGATGCAGAGAGGATTATAAGTCACTCATTCCCCAATTAGATCTCATTTTCCCTGACGGCACAATAAAACCATGTCTCCACACAGCAGTAAAATTCATATTCCACTGATCAGTCAGGTTCTTTATTGCTGATTAGGTTTCCTGAATAAAGAAAGTTCAGTAGTAGCCATAATGAAAAAGCTTCAAATGTGATGGATGGCAAGAGTTGAGCCTCGCTTAATAGTACTATTTTGGTTAAGGTCTTCAAGACTGTTGCCAAATTGAACTTGAAATAGAGTTTCAGCATATGCAACCTGGCCATTTTTACAGCACACGAGCTACTGGACCCGAAGCTCCACTGACTGAGCGGAGTCACGTGGGAAGGTCACCGGCAGCATGGCATGTGAGAACATACAACAGGTCTTCGCTGTGGCCCTGATCTGTCCGGAACCATTCACATTGTTCGGTGGTGGAGAGAGTTTCCTTCTCAGTAAAGTGGGGAGTTGAACTTGAGTTCTCTGGGCAAAACTGCTATGGCTGTAGGAACAAGACAAAGCAAATGTTCTAATCACATGGAATCTGGCTTCCTTTCTGAGGGCACTTCAGCCAAGGCAACAAAAACCAAAATAGAACAGGAGCAAGGAGTGTTTGGGGTGCAACCTCTCATCAGCGTCCTTCCCCTTCTCACTGCCAACAGGTCCCTAGGTTTTGCCAATCCCATGACTGAGGTGTCACAGAGACCAGGCGAGAAAGACATTTAGACCAGTTACCTTCTGCTTAGACCCAAAATAGCGCTCTCCTGAGAACAAGAGATGGGGTAAGGAGTTTTTTGGTTTTTTGTTTTTTTGGGTTTTTTTAGGAGAACAAAGGTAAAAGAGCTACAAGAATTTAATGTCAGATTTCTTGAAGCTCCTCAGCTTAGTTTCATGGAAAAATCTGTTTCCACAAAGAACCAGTGCTATTATTTGCGACTGAGATTCCTAAGCTTCCGATACTCGCGTATGGTGTGCTTATCAGAAGATGAGATAACTCTGCTCCTCCAAAATTATGTGTGTTCACGTGGGGAGGGAGGACCCTTGGCAGTTCTGCAAGTAAGCACCAAGACAGCAGGGATTCTCGTCAGTTTTAGAAAACTGACTTAGAATCATATTCCTAGAATACAGGCCAACTGTAAGATGAACACTATCCACATATAAAGACTCATGGGCCAAGAGGGACTGACGAGCCATGCCAACCAGATGCTGGCTACTGTGCCGAGAGGGGGCACCCTGGGCAGCATGCCACAGGTGTGAGTGCACCCAAGTCCTAGACAGATGCAATGTAGACAAAGCTCTTTCCTGATCCTGCCCAGCTTCCTCTATGAAGTCTCCTCTCTCTCTCTCTCTCACTCAGTACAAAACCCCCAGTTCCGAGGAACTCTGTTTCCCCTATCACCAGGACTCCCTGCCGATGGTTCCCCTCTCCTCCTTTTTCATTAGAAAACGTTCCATTCAGAGATCCTCTGCCAGTTACGTGTTCATGTGATAAAAATACTTTGCCCATGAGAATGTGAAAAATAATCTTTAATCCTCCAGTCAGCGGATGTTTGTATCCTAAAGGACATCTGGTGTTCAACTCAAGAGGAATTCTCATTTGTAATTCATGGGAGTGGTACCTCTGAGTGTTAGGTTTTTCGGCACCAGAGTCTCCCATTCACTCAAACTCTTGTAGGGAATTAAACATAATAAAATAAACCAACTTTATTTATTTCATTTAATCTTCCCAAAAAGATGAGTAGGCTTTGTTATTTGTATTTTTATAATAAATTGGAATTCAGAGAGGTTAACTGATTTGCTCAGACCTCAGTAACTCTATGTTCCAAATACTCAGCATGTTTTTGTACTTTGTCACATCATAATTTTTAATATGTCTATACAGAAGTATTAATTTTAGAAGTAAATGAATTGTCTTTCCAGCAGTATGATGTTAGAACATAAGACTCTTATACCTAAAATAGCAGGTGTTTTAGAGCTAGAAAGACCTGAGCGTGAATCCCAGCTAACCAGTTCTGAGACTAAGGAAGGACCTTCAAATGTCCTGAGAATCATTCTCATCTCTCCAGTGAAGGGTAGTGGATGTTTAAATGAACTGGTGTATTTAAAAACTTGGCACCAGTAGACATAATCTTTATTTAATGTTTCATATTTTTGAGAAGTGGAAAAATATCCCATCTTTGAAAAATCATCCTTAGATATCAAAAATTTATTTAACAAAAGGTGTTCACAATTATTAATATAAGGGTCTGCTTCTTACATCTTCATTTAAGAATATGTGCCAGTTATGTTGGAGTAATTTTAAAATTCCTCTTGGAAATCTGCAACACACAAGGCTAGTGTGAAAAGAATAAATGCATTGCTCTATAATTGAGAATGTTCTCCTAAATAAGAAAAGTAATTTTATCAGTATTCAAGTACAGTTGAAACCCAGAGGCAATGGAAAAGAAATGCCAAGACCTTTCGGTTGACATGGAGTCTTATCTTCCAGTGACTGAAAAATGTGCCTAAAACTTCTCTTACTTTCTGTGGTTCCCCGCAAGTGGCATCAATTTATGTAACTGTCTGATACATAGCACTTCTGAACAATAAATAAAAGTCACCACCTAATGGGCTTAACTATTTACCTCAAGATCATAATTCCCTCCCAGATACTTCATAAATCTAGAAATCCATCCCAATGAGCACATATTTTTGAGCTTCCCCTGTGCTTACAATTTTTGGTAGACGTTAAAGAAGATGCAAGAATGACTAACTTATGGTCACTTCAGGGAACTAACCTGTGAGGGGAAAGTTAACCTATCAATACAAAGCAGGCAACCTACAATGGGTGATAGAGCAAAGTGGTGTGGGAGGATAGAAGAAGCTTTGGTTCTGCCTGGGGACTCGGAAAAGGCTTTGGAGAAGATAACAGTTGAGTGGAGACTTCAAGAATATACAGAGAATGGGAGGAAAGTGTAATTCAGAGAGACATAGAAAACATAGAGACGATGTGGGCAACACAGACGTGTAAATGTGAATGACTCCTCCAGTCACAGCAAGTGTTTGACTCGAGCATGAAGTACATGGTAGTAAGAGGCATCATTGTGCTAGGCAGAATATTGCCCCCCACCCCCACCCCCACCCCAGGGATGCCAACGTCCTAATACCTGGAAGCTGTGAATATGGCACATTTCATGGCAAAGGGGGATTAAGGTTGCTAATCCACTGACCTTAATGCAGGGAGATTCTCATGCATTATCTGGGTGAGCCTCATATACTCAGAAGGATCTTACAAGGGGAAGAGGGAGGAAGACCTCAGAGCGATGCAGTGTGAGAAGCATGTGACCTGCACTGCTGCCTTGAAGACAGAGGAAGCTACCACAGGCCAAGCAATGCAGGAAGCCTCTAGAGGCTGGAAAAGACTAGGACCTGGGCTCTTTCTCCAGCCTTCAGAATGTAACGCAGTTCTGATGACACCTTGATTTTAGCCCGGTGTGATCCATATCACACTTCCAACCTCCTTCACTGCAAGCTAAGAAATTTGTGTTGAAGCCACTAAGTTTGTGGGGCTTTGTTACAGCCTCAATAGGAAACTCATCCAGAGGTGAGGAGTGGAAATATGGGCAGGGGTCAGACTGAAGAGTTTCGATGCCTTTCAGAGATAGGTGGACTATATTCTAGGAATGATGTGCCACCAAGAGAGAATCACATGATTGGTTCTCTGCTTTGGAAAGCTGAATTTGGAAGCAGTGTCGAGGGTACAAGGGAGGGGAGGTAGGCCAGAGGAAGGGGGTCCTTTGGGGGTGTTGCAATAACAGGATGCTGAGTTAGGGCCATGAATCTGGAGATGGAGATAGATCGAAATGGGTTATAATAACCCAGGACACTGAATTAGTGCCACAGATCTAGAATGTCATAGATCCAGGGAGGGAAGTAAAATCTTGGTAGCCAATTTGGTGGCTGGTTTAAACTTATTTCTCAAAGTTCAGAAACTGAATTAAGGGAACCAATTAGAGTCTCCTTTTATCATTGATAACTTCCACGTGATACTTTGTATTCATTTATTACCATTTTGTTTTATTTCTCCCAAGAGGAAAAATCACGCTGAAGGGCAAGTTAAGAATAAATAGGTTTAGCAGGCAATTTTGTGTGACTGAGCCCCTGGGTGGAAAAATCACAGCAGATGACTGGATTCAGAAACCTGTCGGTGCAGTCATTCTGCCGAGAACCAGAGGGTAGTGAAGGTTTTCCCAATGTGATCACTTTCTCAGGCACAGCCCATCGGATTTGTGTCAATACAGTGATACATCTCATCTACCTGAATCAACTCGGTTCCTTCAAGGAATTTGGGAATAAATAAACAACATACTGTACATTATTTCCATTCATTCCCTCATCCAAACATAAAATAATCATCATCATCATTAAAGGTCAGGGCTTCACTGTGCATTGGAGTTAGCCTGTCCCTACCCTGCAGCTGGGACCAGGGGGGCAATCAGAGTTGACAACAGCAAAAGGGCGTAACAGGGGCGCACACAGGGTACAGTGGAAACACAAACCAGATTAAGACCAGCAAATCAGCAAAGGCTTTTTAGAGAAATTTTGAAGGTTATATAGGCACTACCAAGATAAAAGGGAAGACAAGCAGAAGGTAGAACATCAGCAAAGAAAGGAATAGTGAAATGTATATATACTTAATATATTTATAAATATATTTAAATAATATAAATATATTTATTATATATAATAATATATTAATATAATATAATTAATATTATATAACATATAATAATATATTACATAATATAATATGATAAATATAATATAATTAATATAATAAATAATATAAATATATATATAAAATATATTTAAATAATATAAATAAATTTAATATATATAAATATATATTTTTTTCCACTCTTGGCTCTGTCTAGAGAAACAAAAACAAAAGGATAGAGAGAGAGGGAAAAAAGCATTCTTTTTTTTCAACTTTATTGAAGTATATATAATTGACTTGTAAAATTGTAAGATATTTAAAGTATACATCATGGTGATTTGATGTATGTATACATTGTGGAAATCCTCCCATCTACTTGACATATTTATCTTTTTTGTGTGTGTGTGAGAACATTTAAATCTCACTTTCTTACCAAATTTCCATGATACAATGCAGTGTTATCAACTATATTTACCACATTTTAGATTAGATCCTCAGACCTTATTCATCTTATAGCTGAAAGTTTGTACCCTCTTATCAACCTCTCCCTATTTCCCCCAACTTCCTGCTCCTGAAAACCATTTTTCTACTGTTTATATGATTTTGACTTTTTTTTTTTTTTTTTAGATTCTATGTTTAAGTGATACCATGCAGTATTTATCTTTCTCTGTTTGGTTTATTTCATTTAGCATAATACTCTCAGTGTCTATCTGTGTTGACACAAATGTCAGGATTTCCTTCTTCCTCGTGGCTGAATGATACTCCATTGCATATGTCTACCAGATTGTCTTTATCCATTCATCCATTGACAGACATTGAGGTTGTTTCCATGTCTTGGCTACTGTGACTAATGCGGAAATTAACACAGAAGTACAGATATCTCTTCAATATCCTTCATACTTTCTTTGGATATATACCCAGATGAGAGATTACTGAATTACATGGTAGTTCAATTTTCAATTTTTTTGAGGAGTTACCGTACTGTTTTCCATAGTGGCCATACCACCAACAATGTACAAGTTTTCCCTCAAGAAGAAATATCCTTAATAATTTTCATTCAGATCTTACCATGTCAGAAACTAGTCACCCCTTGAATGTCCTAGTTGAAGAGCCGATACATTTCCTTTTTAAGAAAAACAGCATAGTTTTATTTCTGCTACTTATAGTTGAGGGATTCTGGATTGATACATATGTAACCCCGCTAAAAAAAAATTACTGATGTTTTATTCTTTCATAAATATTCTTTAAAGCACTGAAGGTGTTGAAGTCAGAAAACCAT
This sequence comes from Phoca vitulina, assembly GCF_004348235.1. Classification (NCBI taxonomy): domain Eukaryota; kingdom Metazoa; phylum Chordata; class Mammalia; order Carnivora; family Phocidae; genus Phoca; species Phoca vitulina. The sequence continues at coordinate 23,276,626 of NW_022589718.1, forward strand.
CCGTAAGGGCAAAAACAACACTCATATACACATACACCTATATAAACACTACTTCTATATTTGAAGCTGCCAAAAATTCTAACCAAATAGGACAGGTACCCCTAGGCCTTAACGCACCAGAATTGTTTCAATTTGTTGCTTTTCATAAGAAAGGTTTTATTTCCCCAGTTGATCAGAGAGCACACTTGGAAAAAAAAAAAATCTGTTGATATTCTCCTTGCTGAAGTTTTAAATAGCCTGAGTATGTGTGATATATCTTTTGTAGAGAGTACTTTAGAGAAAAAGCATTGCTTTTAAATCTCATGCATGCCCCAAATGTAATGTGAAATAAATTCCACCGTGAATGAGCTCCTGCCATGTTTAAAAACTGAATTGTAATATGCAAGGCTTCTCTGAGACAGGCCATTTTTTTTTTTTTTTGTGGTCTTAAAAGCAGCAAAGCTAAGAGGATTGATAAATTTTAAATCTCTCTAGCAGATTTCATGTAAAGTAGGAAGTTTATATCTCATGCAACTCTAGTAGCAGAAGCATAAGTAATTCATTCTGAGGTTTCCCAGGAATTAAATTCCGTTCAATTAACAGGGTGCATTGTTAAGTAAAGTAAAAAGTTGTGAAAAAGTAAAGTTGTGAATAATAAGAATAATAATAGTAATACCAACAACCTCAGTCTGCCCTCCAGGAATTTGTACTTTATCTCTGAGATAAACTCAGTTTCAGAAAATGATCTCTGAATCTTTTCCATCTTGCTTTCAGCATGCTGCTCAAACTATCAGATTGTCATTAAAAGCTCCAAATTAATCAAATCCCTGTTCAGCTACTCGCTTCTATAGAGACTAAAGAGGCAACGTTGTATTTGAGGTTCTCTCTTTTAAGGGTGAGGGGTCCTTTTTGAACTCAGAGAACATCTGCCCTTCCCTAGACATCCGTCTCAAACTCAATCAGAATAAAATCAGCATGGCCGTGTCAGCCATCATTTACTGAGCACATACTAAATGCTGAGCCTTTCAGCAGTTTTTCATGCATCATCCCCTTTAATTCACGCCATAATCTCCTAATTAGAGGTCTTGTTATTTCTAACTTAAAGGGAAAGAGCCTGGGGCACCTGGGTGGCTCAGTCGGTGAAGTGGTTGCCTTCGGCTCAGGTCATGATCCTGGAGTCAGGGGATGGAGCTTTGCATTGGGCTCCCTGCTCAGTGGGGAGTCTGCTTCTCTCTCTCCTGCTGCCCCTCCCCCAACTCGTGCTCACTCTCTTGCTCGCTCACTCTCAAATAAATACATAAATAAATAAGATAAAGATAAGGAGCCTGAAGATCAGTGAGGTTAATTAACTGAACTAAGGTCAAAGTTCTTCAACAAGGAGCCAAATTCAATATTCGAAGTGTTGTTCACCAAAGCCTCTGTTCTTTCCACTATGCTCTACTTGCTGAAAAAGTGCCTCTGGGGCCTCATGTTGAAGCTATGAAGTAGTGCATTAGAATAAATACAGTTACAGAGGCTCCAGCTTGCTTTCTTCTTACACACCTCAGATCATTGCACAAAATACTATAGCTCACTCTGTAACCTGAGAAAAAGACTTCCCAGAGGCACTTCACCTGCCATCACTGAAGATAAGGGAGCATTCCATACACCACACCAGTCTTAACTAAACCCACAGAGCCCACCCTTTCACTGTTGCCAGGGTTTTCTGGCCCAGCCGAATGGTAACCAGTGGACCAAAGGGCCATTCATGTGAAAAGGTAAGACTTGCAAATGTTGGCACCTGAGTAACAGTCACGTCCCATGAACCACTGCTGGGCATGCCCAATATGAACTGAAATATGCAAAATAAATAGCTGAACATAATAAAGTTTTTTTAGAAAAGTTATTTGCAATTACAAATGCAAATCAAGGCTGAACAGGCATGAACTGTGCAAAGGCAACATGAGGACATTCATGTTTCATCTTTTCAAGTTCCAAGAATTTTACAGCCGCTCTTAATGTGTGCATGAATATTTTATTCATGTGCTTTGAAGGAAGGAATGTATTACCTTTCTTAAAATTCTCTATGAATGGCGGATTACAGCAGGAATTTTTTCTCCAACGCCTAAGTGTTCCTGAAACACTGAATCTTATTCTCAAATCCAGTGTATTAGGACTAAGTTGTCATTTCTTAATTTCTTTTTGTTTTTCCTTTAACATAACTCATTGGCTTCTGAAAAACATTTATATCAAACATTAGATTTTATAGGTTTTCTTTCTATTTTCCTTTTCATGTTCTTATTAGTTACATGCTGTTAAAACTGGGCAATTTTATTGGTTAAAATGACAGGAGAAGAATGTTTTAGAGTGTTAAATTCCACTATATTAAGCCATGTATTTTTTTTAATTATGGTAAAACACACACAACAAAATTTGCCATCTTAACCATTTTTAACTGAACAGTTAAGTAGTATTAAATATATTCACATTGTACTTAGTCACCACTATCCATCTCCAGAACTCTTTTCATCTTTCAAAACTTAAACTGTACCTATTAAACAATGTCTCCTCATCCCCCACACCTCCAGCCCCTAGAAACCACCACTCTGCTTTCTGTCTCCATTACTACTCTAGGTACTCTAGGTACTTACACAAGGTTGGTCTTTTCTGGCTTATTTCACTTAGCATAATGTCCTTAAGGTTCATCCATGTTGTGGCATATGTCAGACTTTATTTTTAAGGCTGAATAATAGTCCATTGTATGTATACATTGCATTATATTCGTTTATTCATTCATTCATGGATACTTGCTTTGTTTTCTCATTTTGGCTATTGTGTATAATGTTGCTCTAAACATTGATGTACAAATATCTCTTTGAGATCCTGCTTTCAGTTCTTTTAGGCATATACCCAGAAGTAGAATTGCTCCATCATGTGGTAATTCTATGTTTAATTTTTTGAGGAACTGCCATACTGTTTTCCACAGTGGCTACACCATTTTGCATTCCCATCAAGAGTAAACAAACATTCAAATATCTCCATATCCTCATCAACACTTACAGTTTTGGGTTATTTATTATTAATATAACCATCCTAATGGGGCATGAGGTGGTATGTCATTATGTCATTGAGATTTTGATTACATTTCTCTAATGATTGGTAAAGTTGAACATCTTTCCACGTGCAAATTGGTCATTTGTATATTTTTTTCTGAGAAATGTCTATTCAGGTCCTTTGCCCATTTTTTATTCAGGCTGTTTATTTTTAGTTGTTGAGTTGTAGGAGTTCCTTATATATTCTGGATATTAAACCTTTATCAAATATATGATTTGCATATATTTTTCTCATCCTCTATGTTGCCTTTTCACTCTGTTGATTGTGTTCTTTGATACACAGAAGTTTTTAAATTTTGATGTAGTCCAATTATCTATTTTTTTCTTTTGTTGCCTGTATGTTTGGTGTCTTATCCAAGAAATCCAGTGCCAAATTCAATGTCAGGAAGCTTTTTCCCTAAGTTTTCTAACAAGAGTTTTATAGTTTTAGCTATTCCATTTAGTTTTTTGACACATTTTGAGTTAATTTTTGTCTGTGGTATAAGGTAAAGGTCCAACTTCATTCTTTTGTATGTGGATATATAGAAGATATGTGTATAGAGAAGTTACGTGTATATATATATAAGGTATATATAAAAATTTACATATGCGTACACCACTGATTCTCATTATTCATGGTAATTATGTTCTGTACAGTCATTGTGAACACTGAATTAGGAAATACTGAACCATTGCTCCAGAAGAAATATAAAGTTAGTCTATTGCAAACCCCTGGTCACATTTTTGTCAACCAATCAATACATAACCTTATTTTATGTGTGTTTATGTTTAAAGACATCCTAGTCAATGTGCATTACTGATTTATTAACATTGAGCTCACAGCCAACAGCACTCTAACTCAGGCCTGAACAAAGCTTATCTAACACATCTATTTTCTCTGTAAGATATCACAACCTTGCACTTAGGAGTACTGGACAGTACTTCAGCATTCCCTGTTTGGGGGCCATTTTAAGCAGTAAAATCACCAACAAAACACATCAAAGTGGCAGTAAGTACACCATGAAAAGGACACTTATTTACAGGATGAGAGCAGAAATAAGAAGGCAGAGAATCTCCTCATACTACTTCAGTTCAAATGTTTTGCTTCTCTGTGCCTGTCCACAAATGGCCATGAAAGCATCGCAAGTATCGATTTCGGGATTACAAATACATGTTAGTGAGTAGGTAGATTTGCAAATATTGAACTGATGAGTAATTAGGATTGATTGTTCAAATGTATAAGTAGATATATACATACATACAAGCATATTCTACTAACCTCAGGGATCCTTGTCTCTCTGGCATTCATTGAGGGAAGAATTGAATGTACATCAACTGTGGAGAATAAAGATGTGTGTGTTTGGTCTTGGTCCCCCCGTCAGGGCCTTTGAAATAATTTATTTATCCCTACCCCCCAAACTCACTTACTCTCTCTCTCCCATAGATATTATTTCAGAAATCATTGAGGAAAAAAATGTTTATTCTAATGCTGAAATTACATTCTCCATGGTTAATTTTGTTCAAATCATTGAATTTTCCCAAGGGAGGTGAGGCTGATTCCGGTATCTAGACCACTCCACAAATAGCTCCCTATTGTGCTTATTGTGTAGATGCATCTGACGAGCAAAATCCAATGTCCTTAAATATTTGCAGAACATGCATCTGGCTGCCACAGAGCTTACCATAGGGGGGAGCCTATCTGACCAACTACTGTGTGTTCTGGTCAGCTTGGCTGTGAGGTGCGTCTCTGGAAATCAACAGGGATACTCTGCTGTGTTCACGTCTTCTGAACTATGCTAATCTGAGAGTGCACAGGAAGGCTGGCAATTCTGCAATACTAGTAAGATCCCCGTCTTGGAGAATTCAAGGCTGAGTGCAGATAGGATCCTGTGGTCAATCCAAGTTTCAGATAATCTTCTGAAGGCTCTTGGGCTCTTCAAATGGATCTCTCCTGTTGAGACTTCTGTCATGCCTTCAAACAAATGAGTTGATTTTATTTAAAACTAAAACCGGGTTTTCTGTTTGTTGTAACTCATATTTCTAGCTTTCATCATGAATGCTAGTTTATGTCTGTGCTTATGTGTCAAAAATATATAAAATATATTCAGATTGTGTGTCTGTTTTTCTTCTCCGTCTAGATTTCAGGACAATGCCAATAATTTCTTGGAGACTTGTGGCTTCTTCAGCAGAAATAGACTGTGCCTTTAGGAATTCTTGTGGGTTGAATTGTGTCTCCCAAAAAGATATATTCAAGTCTTAACCCCTAATAGCTGTGAATGCAACCTCATTTGCAAATACGGTGTTTGCAGATGTAATCAATTTAAGGTGAGGTCATAATGGAGTAGGGTGTTGTCTTTAGAACAAGAGGGAAATTGGGACATAGAGACACTGATACGCAGGGGAAAAGATCACATGAAGACAGAAACAAAGATTGGAGTGATATATCTAAAAGCCAAAAAACACCAAGGATTGCTGCCAGCTATCAGGATTAGGGAGAAGCAAGAAAGGATCCTTCCCTAAAACCTTCAGAGAAAGTGTGGCCCTGCCTCCACCTTTATTTCCAATTTTTAGCCTTTAGAACTGTGTGAGATGATAAATTTCTATTATTTTAAACCACACAGTTTGTGGTTATTTGTTACAGCAGTCCTTGCAAACTAATACGGATGAGTTTTCTGGAACCATTACTACTTGTACGGTGCTCTGTCTTTTGTATTCCGGATAAAGTTTGTGTTGTTTTGTTTTTTAACCGAATATGTCATAGAGAACATTTATATAATTTTCTCATTTTATGGATAAGGAAACAGATCCAATGACATTATTTGTTGTAGATCACAGAGATAAAAAGGGGAAGCCTACTGAATACTTGTTTTGTGCTCCTTTCCAATGCACATTCTTGCAAAGGGAATTTCGAATTAATGGTTGAAAGAACAAACACAAAATTCTTTATCATCCTTTTAAACTCTAGTTATAGATTTAGCTACAATCACAAAATATATTCAGAGCTACAGGGACTAGCATCTCACTGATCCAGTGTAGATTCTGCTTGGTCCAATAAATATTTAAGAATAACCTATCACATTGTCTTGGGTTTTGCTCATTATTATAACATTGCTTGTAACTAGATTCAGACCTGCATCATTTCACTCATGACTCTAGCAAATAAACATTTTCTACCTCCCTTTTCCCAGATGTACCCTTTATACACATCATGTACAAACCTACAGTAAGATCTAGATTGGTGTATCAGGTATGTGTGGAAATATATACATTAATATATTTGTCCATGAAATAAGATCTGTTTTTCTCCAAATTAATGTATCCAAGGTGCAAATATTAATATTGGAAAGCTCAGTATCAAAGAGGAAGGGTCGAGAGGTCAGTGATGGCAAGAATTACAACATATGATCACAGCAAAGACAGGAATATCAGAGCTAATTATTAGTCATTTTATTGTCTTAAAACTAAACAACAAATCTTATTTTACAGGGCTGATCAAAGATAAAATTTGAGTTATTAACATTTGAGATTAAAATATACAGCTACCATAATTAAAAGTCAGTTATTATTCTTGTTTGCCTGTTAATAGTTACATAATAATAATCAATGATATATTTACTTTTCTGAGTGCCAGAGCATGACATTGAGTTTTCTTCAAAAGTCACTACTTTACATATACTTACTATTGCTTTCTGATGGATTGTCCTCATGAATTATGGTTGTCTTTTCTTTTTAAAGATTTTATTTTATTTATTTGAGAGAGAGAGCACGCACACAAGCGGGGCACGGAGAGAGGCAGAGAGAGAGGGAGAAGCAGACTCCCTGCCAAGCAGGGAGCCTGACATCGGGCTCGATCCCAGGACCCTGAGATCACCTGAGCTGAAGGCAGACGCTTAACTGACTGAGCCCCCCAGATACCCCGAATTATGGTTGTCTTAAGAGGAATTCAATCAGATTTATTTTATATTGCCTTACTTTTTAGTTAGCAAGATTCATTGAAATGTGGTCCCACCTATACCTTTTGGTATTGCATGTATTCTGGGACTTATTTAAAAATAAATATGTTGTGTTTTATTGCTACACATATACCAATATTCACTGACAACATGTGTTTTTTAGCCATGTAACTTTATATAAACTTTTTTAGTTATTGCTATATAACCAAGTCTTACTGTTTCTTTCTGGTGTGTGTGTGTGTGTGTGTGTGTACTGGATTTTTTTTTTCCAAAAAAAAACTGTCCTTGTATAATTAAGAAACATCTTACACTTCAACTAGTCTGAAACATTGGCAAATTGATACTTTGAATTGTCTATTACTAGACTAATATGGTAGCTGTTAACCACATGTGACTATTAAATGTAAATGAATTAAAACAAAATAGAAATGAAAATTCACTTCCTCAGTCACACTAACCACATTTTTTATGTTCAGTAACCACATTTAGCTTGTGGTTACCTTATTAGACAGTGCAGATATAAAGGATGTTTATCATTGCAGAAAGTTCTGTTGGACAGTGCTAGTCTATAGCATTAAATGTTAGAATTTAAATTTGAAAAAAAATAGATTATTTAAGAAGAAAATGAATGTGGCCCACTCATGTATTCCAAAGATGAGATTTTATTACTCTGTACAACAAAAGCCAAAAGAAAAGGGAAATTAAAGGATTTAAATGTTTTTGCATAAAACACTGAATATCCAGATGTCCTACACCAAATTTCTTCTGTTGCTTCAGTTCTGGTTTAACTAAATTCTCAATCAGTTCATTTACACCTAGTAGCTATACTTTCCATTGCCTTTTCCACTTATTTTAATAATTTGCTTGCTTTCTATCACATACCCAGTCGATGTGCCATAGAGTGATAATCCTTAGTTACATTGCTAATAGAGTGTTCATTTCTTTCTTTCTTTTTTTTTTTTTTAATTTTCTTTATTTATTTGAGAGAGAGAGAGTGTGAGAGAGCACCAGCAGGGGGGAGCGACAGGCAGAGGGAGAGGGAGAAGCACGCTTCCCGCCGAGCAGGGAGCCTGGTGAGGGGCTCGATCCCAGGACCATGACCTGAGCCGAAGGCAGACGCCCAACCTGCTGAGCCACCCAGGTGCCCCAAGTGTTCATTTCAATTAGGGATTTAGTTAGCCTTCTGCAAATATCCAGATCTAATTTTAAATTGCCTGGTACCTAAAATAGTAACATGTGAGCATCACATATGGTCTCTTTTCACTCATGTTATTGATGAATGCTAGGTGGATAGAAGGATATCCTTCTTTTTCTTTTCTTTTCCTTCTATCCTTTTCTATCCTTCTGGATAGAAGGATAGAAGGATAAAGTATACATAACTTATGTGGTAGCATTCCATGTCTTAAAAACTATATATAAAAATTTTTAATTAGTCCTTTACCTTTCTGTATGTTAATTCAAGGTGTACATTCGTTTTTATGCAAAGTTTGAATCCGTACTCTGGGAAAAAGAAGACTGTGAACACTGACACCAAATAATCTTTGCTAATGGAAAATAAGCTATTGAACCAGTGGAAAGGGGTCCATTTTGGCCCTAATTTAAATTCCCCCTTCCTGTCATTGATACTTTCTAGCCTTTGGTTTTAAAATGAATGTTAGATAAGAAACATGATCAAAGCATGCCTTTAACGATTCTTTTTTTTTTTTTTTAAGGTTTTTTTTTATTTGACAGAGAGAGGGAACACAAGCAGGGGGAGTGGGAGAGGGAGAAGCAGGCTTCCCGCCGAGCAGGGAGCTCAATGCGGGGCTCGATCCCAGGACCCTGGGATCATGACCTGAGCCGAAGGCAGACGCTTAATGACTGAGCCACCCAGGCACCCCGCCTTTAATGATTCTTAAATAATATGTCACCAAAACTGCTCAGGGTCAGGGCTCAAACACCAGAAGGGAACGCTGCTGGCTGCCCAGGGAGCTTCTGACTAACAAAATACTAGTTTCAGTATCACAGGGGTGCTTCCAATCAGAACAAGAGGAAGGGTTTCCCTCCAGAGATTATTGTTGTAATGGTGCGTGCTACCAGGACAGAGCTTGACTTGAATAATGCAACAGTCTGTCAGGCCCTTCCATGTCCTACAGTGTCTGGCCAGAGACATATTCTGTCTAACAGAGGAGATACTACTCTCATCTCTTTTCCTAGTCATCACAGTGAAAGGAGTTTTACTTCACTTTCTCAGCAGACCGTTCTTGGTTATAAAGATAAAATAAAATTTAAAAAAAAAAAAATAGTGCATAAAACAGGTTCAAATTGTAAAGCTCATTAAAGTTATGTTAATTTAACAGGACACGCTGTGAAATTGCCTAAATATTAAGAGAATGCTCATTCAACTATCACGTACCAACCAACCATTGAATGCTAATGTCCATTGTTGCATAAATAAAGATAAACACAACTCATGAAAATAATCAGGAAGAGGAGAGGGGCCAACTGGGAATCAACTATCAACCTTTTTAAATTCTGCTTCTACTTTCTTTTAATTCTCTTCTGATTTGTTTGACTTCTTCAGCAATTTCCCCTGGAAGATTTAGAAAAGAAAAAAAGGATGAGCAAGATAATTAAAGAGAAAGTGTGTGTGGGAGAGAGACAGAGGAGACAGTTGCAGGGTAAGTTTTATGTAATCAATAAATTGTCATGTTTGTATTGATATTTTTTGCCATATCTCTCTCCAGCACCATGCTACAACCTGAAAGAGACACTGATTTCAGCAAATTAAATCTAATCACAGTGAGGCTATATATGGCGTGCCTCAAATAACTTCTGGAGGCAAGTAGGGTGTTAGTTAACTAATGAGGCCATATAAATAATTACACAATAAAAAGCGTATTTAGTGTCACATTGTCTTATACAGAAACACATCTTTATCATGTGATAATAGTTCAGTTATAGTTCGAAGAAGGGGAAAAGCCACAATTAGGTAGATTCACGTTGACAAAGGAAATTGGAATTCGTTTGGCCTTGATGGGGGTTATTCATGAGCACAGAGGAACAAAGGGGGAAGAAGGGTCATCCAGGACTACAAAAAAAACTGAGTCAAAGATGAGCACTTCAGAAGGCCATTCAGGATTGACTGAAGAAACGGGAGTTTGTACGTGTGCTGGAGACTCAATGGAAGACCAAGTTATGAGGGGCAGTTAGAGGTCTACTTCTAAGAGTAGGGTCTCAATGACACCAAAGCCCAGAAGTCCAATGAGGAATAAAACTAAATTATGAAAGACGATGATGCAGATGAAGTTTCCATAATGATGAGTAACCTCAACAGATTTGTGAAAGGCAGTGAGGGGTAGGGGCGCACACAGCCTTCTCTACCACTATGCTGCGGAGAAGCTCGAGAGCAGGTCTGTGAGGCTCTGCAGGGTACCAGGCTCCGGCCAGCAGGTGCTGCTGAGGGCTGAGGTGGTGGCCTGCAGCCAAAGAGAGAAAGAGATTCATTCCATCAGCACTTACATCCCTCAATCCCTATCCCGGATGAAAAGTGAATAATGGCTGATGATACCTAAGTGCCAAACCCTAGAAGTTCTTCTCCAAAGAAATTGAAGCAAACATTTGGGGAAATCTGATGCTCCCAACATGGATGTTGGCATTCCAGAATAAATCTTCCTTTATTCTGCTCTTGGGGGGATTTGCACTCTGAAAGCTAGCTCCTTGTCCACTTACTGAAAAGAGGATCTACTGATTAGCACAGCAGGCCTCCCTTCACGTACGTCTACATCATATGTCTTTTTAGCCAGGTTGGAGACCTAACCAGGAAAAAAGCCATAGTTATACAGTGATAAATGATAAAAATCACATGAGATTCCTGCTCTTCCCTTTGAATGTGAATTAATCAACAGTTGCGCAGCGTCTCAGCAACATTTCTGCTTCTTTTTATACATAGACCAAAATCTGGGAAACTACATCAACCTGCAATGGGTGGTAGAGCAAAGTGGTGTGGGAGGATAGAAAAAGCTTTGGTTCTGCCTGGGGCACTCGGAAAAGGCTTTGGAGAAGATAAGAGTTGAGTGGAGACTTCAAGAATATATAGAGAATGGGAGGAAAGTGTAATTCAGAGAGACATAGAAAACATAAAGACGATGTGGGCAACACAGACATGTAAATGTGAATGGCTCTTCCAGTCACAACAAGTGTTTGACTCGAGCATGAAGTACATGGCAGTAAGAGGCATCATTGTGCTAGGCAGAATATTGCCCGCCCCCACCCCAGGGATGCCAACGTCCTAATACCTGGAAGCTGTGAGTACGGCACATTTCATGGCAAAGGGGAATTAAGGTTGCTAATCCACTGACCTTAATGCAGGGAGATTCTCATGCATTATCTGGGTGAGCCTCATATACTCAGAAGGATCTTACAAGGGGAAGAGGGAGGAAGACCTCAGAGTGATGCAGTGTGAGAAGCATGTGACCTGCACTGCTGCCTTGAAGACAGAGGAAGCTACCACAAGCCAAGCAATGCAGGAAGCCTCTAGAGGCTGGAAAAGACTAGGACCTGGGCTCTTTCTCCAGCCTTCAGAATGTAACGCAGTTCTGATGACACCTTGATTTTAGCCCAGTGTGATCCATATCACACTTCCAACCTCCTTCACTGCAAGCTAAGAAATTTGTGTTGAAGCCACTAAGTTTGTGGGGCTTTGTTACAGCCTCAATAGGAAACTCATCCAGAGGTGAGGAATGGAAATATGGACAGGGGTCAGACTGAAGAGCTTTGATGCCTCTCAGAGATAGGTGGACTATATTCTAGGAATGATGTGCCACCAAGAGAGAATCACATGATTGGTTCTCTGCTTTGGAAAGCTGAATTTGGAAGCAGTGTCGAGGGTACAAGGGAGGGGAGGTAGGCCAGAGGAAGGGGGCCCTTTAGGGGGTGTTGCAATAACAGGATGCTGAGTTAGGGCCATGAATCTGGAGATGGAGATAGATCAAAATGGTCGTAATAACCCAGGACACTGAATTAGTGCCACAGATCTAGAATGTCATAGATCCAGGGAGGGAAGTAAAATCTTGGTAGCCAATTTGGTGGCTGGTTTAAACTTATTTCTCAAAGTTCAGAAATTGAATTAAGGGAACCAATTAAAGCCCCCTTTTCAGGTTTTATCATTGATAACTTTCACGTGATACTTTGTATTCATTTATTACCATTTTGTTTTATTTTTCCCAAGAGGAAAAATCACGCTGAAGGGCAAGTTAAGAAAAAATAAGTTTAACAGGCAGTTTTATGTGACTGAGTCCCTGAGTGGAAAAATCACAGCAGAGGACTGGATTCAGAAACCTGTTGGTGCAGTCATTCTGCTGAGAACTCAGAGGGTAGTGAAGGTTTTCCCAATGTGATCACTTTCTCAGGCACAGCCCATCGGATTTGTGTCAATACAGTGATACATCTCATCTACCTGAATCAACTCGGCTCCATCAAGGAAGTTGGAAATAAGTAAACGACGTACAGTACATTACTTCCATTCATTCTTTCAACCAAAAATAAAATATCAATAACACTCACTAAAGGTCAGGCCTTTCTAGTATATTGTCTAAATTCACCTGGGACCCCACATCTACCAGAAAATCCTTTGTAGTTTCATTATCCATCTTCTGCTTGAGACTTAATCTTCAAAGCTTTATTCTCCTCAAACCTCTTATTCCAGTCCCTCCTTCACTCTCCTCACCTGGAGTTCACCTTCTGCCCTTTTGAAACTTATGTTCAACTCTTTTCTTTTTGTATATGTGCTGGTTACTCTTCATTCACTTATAAGCATTCCCAAATTTCTCTAATTAGAGGATGAAGTGTCCCTTGGCTCTCTGTACCCTTTTTTTTTTTTTTGAAGATTTTATTTTATTTATTTGAGAGTGAGAGAGAGAGAGAGAGCACCAGCAGGGGTGGGGAGAGGCAGAGGGAGAGGAAGAAGCAGACTCCCCACTGAGCAGGGAGCCTAAAGTGGGGCTGGGTCCCAGAGTCCTGGGATCATACCTGACCCAAGGGCAGACGCTTAACCGACTAAGCCACCCAGGTGCCCCTGTGTCCTTTCATTATACTCTTTCTTTTCGTTAGGACCAAGCCAGCCTTTCTAAAGGACACCTCTCCACCCACAGCCCCTCCTGCCGTGGCTCTGGAACCAGACAGCTGGGGTTGAGATCCAGGGTCTGTTGCTTCTAGCTCTGTGGCCTTAGACAAGTGACTCATCCCTTCTGTGCCTCCGTTTCTTCCTCTGAAAACTAGGGAATGTAGTCCTACTTCTCTTGACCAGGGAGCTGATGCAGCCAAAGCACTTAGACCAGGGGCACACACACAGCAAACAGCAAGTGTTAGTTACCTACTGTGAACTATTATTTCTAGTTACCTCGCTGCCCTCACTCATTCAGGTCATCAGAGATCCTCACATGCCAAAATCAAACACACACGTTTCAGTCTTTCTGCTATCAGACTTTGCAGCAGTTGACATTCTCTGCCAGGTGCCTCACATCGTTGGAATGTCCCCCCTCTCCTTGGCTTTCGTTCCATGCCAGACTCAGTTTCTCCTCACTCATAGGTTGTGTGCTCCTTTATCTGAACTGCTAGTGTATCTGATTAGACCTGTTCTTCCTTGACTCCAGGCTCCTCGAAGACATTCTAAGTCAACTGGTTCACAAAATATGTTGGGGGTTTTTTTAATTATTATTACTCTGATTAGTAATAATAATTGCCAATAGACAGAGATCGGTGAGTGAGAAGACAGGCTGAAAACAACCTCACTCTGCCTCATGTCAACTAGTGTGCAGTCCCAGAATCCCAACCTGCCTGCTGAGATCCTACCTCTCAGGAGAGGGTCACCGGAGGCAAAGAAACCACATGTTACAGCTAAGATCCAGCCCATATTATAGTTGGCATCTGCTTAAATGATAATCGGACACAGAATCATTAATAGGTCAGGCGTCAGGCACCATCCCTAAAGGATCAGGTCATATGGATGGCGTCATATTTTCACCGTGTTCTTACGAGGATGGGAACGTCTCCAAAATGTTTTTTTTGCCAATCCGCATGTTCTGAACACCACTGCTCACCAATGCGAGCCTATTTCTAACATCCATTATGTTAACCTACAAACCTCTAATTTTACCCATGGAAAACTCATTTCTAAGGTTAATTTTATGCTAAGTAACAAACCCTTTTGGTGTTGATGCAAGATAATAAAGCTGAAACGCTTGTAGTAGCTGCTTCTGCAGAATTGTCTTCCTTATTACACGCTAGCTGAATACCCCAGAGGTGTGTGGTCCTGATTTAGAGCAATGGACCCTGGATCTCAACCCCAGCTGTCTGGATCTGGCGTGACCACAGGAGACACAGTGGGTGGAGAGGTGTCTTTCAGAAAGATTGGCTTGGTCCTAAGGAAAAGAAAGAGAGTATAATGGAGGGATGCGGAGATGTGTATTCCAGGCCACTCCCATGGAACACAGGTGAAATCACCCTGTAACCATTGGTGTTTTGTAAAGTAAATTGGAGACATCATAACAGGTCTTATCCTAGCCCTCTCCACAGTGAACCATTCTTCTTCCTGCCCCTCCCCTCCTCCCTCTTCTCATTGAGAACTTCCACAAGTGTGCCAGATGTCCACTTAGACGTGACTTCCTCTGGGATGCCTCCTCATCTCCAAAAAACGTCTAGCACGTGACTCATCTGTGAAATCGGCCATAGTGTTGCTGCATTTTTTTTGAAATTGTTTATATACTTGTCTTTGTCTCTCTTATAAGATTACACATTCCTGAAAAGCCAGGGACTGGATCATTGTTCACCTGTTTATTCCCAGGGACCACCATACAGTGGCATAAAGCAGGTGCTAAGTGAGTGATATCAGAACTGATGGAAAGGAACAAGCTTAGTAGCAGCTTATATTGGAAAGCTGCTATTTTGTTCGTGTTGAACAAATATTTTGAGTGGCTATGATGTGAAAGGAAATGTACTGTGATCTGGAAAGAGGGAGAAAAATAAGTCAGAGGCCCTGATCTTAAGAATTCACATCCTGGTTAGATAGATACACAAAATAGACAGCTGTAATAGGACATGGATAAAGATGTACACCCCCACTCCCAGGGGTAAAAACTGACTGCTCAAACCAGTCAGGGTAATGCCATCCTCCTGTTCTTAAAATGGATTCCATGATCTGGGCCTAAGTCCATCAGTTTTGGCATTGCCCTGGTCAGACATTGTTGTAGAAAAGGGCATAGGACATGTTTAAGAGCCAATGAGACACATAGAAAGTTTTGCAGTGACTTCTGGAAATGAAACTTTCACATTCTTTTAGATCCACCAAAAGAAACATTTTCTCTTCTAGTCTGTGTAATGTTCTGATCAAAGCCTGGAACTGTAGCATTTTTGCTCTCATGGAGTAAGCCAGTCTTAGGAAAAAACGAATACCATGGGAGGCAAAGAAGAGAGATGGGAAGAACCGGTTATTTCATACACGAAGATGAGTTGCTGAAGCTGAGCCTTACATAGGCTTTCCATTACAGCCAAACTCTCCCTTATCATGGTTTTCTCCCTTTTCCCCATTATTTATATCTAGAAGCAATTAATCATGAGTGTGAAAATAAGACACTGAATCCAGATTTTAAGATTTGTATTTCATTTATTCCTCTGTATGCACTGGCTAATAAAGCTGCTGTTTTGACTAATATGACCAGTCACTTAAATGAGATTAATTATAATCAGTACACTCAGACAGTAGAGTTATCTGGGGGAATTAACCAAACCACCGGTAGGTTGGGCATCAGGTAAACCCTCAGCCTGGTTTAAACTACCAGGCATTCCCTTATAAGATATTTAGTTGTAGAAGAAGAAACAATCAAGGAGGAAAGAAAATATTACATGAGTACTGAGGAGGAAACTGAAAGGGAATAACCAGCCCTCATAGGTAGAATGCTGCCTTCTGCAAAAAAAGAATTTCTATACAATTTATAGAATTGAGCAGAAAAAAAAATTGAAAATAACTGTAAAATCACTACAAGATGATTAGGAGCCAAATCTTGTTAAGGCATGATTTAAACATATCTACTATAGGATGAACTTTCCTCAAGTGCATGAGGTTTTGCCAAACTCCTTAAATGATTTGAAGTCAAACAAAATATATTTTTCAAGTGCTTTGAGAAGTTTGAGCACAAATCCTCATGCTTGTTTGGAAAATTTAGCACAGCAGCTGCATTCTGAAGTAAATCCCAGCCCTACAACCCGCAGAGAAAGAAGGAATAAACTGCATCTCATTACTTCTGCTATTTCTCTGTCTTCTACACAATCCAAGGTAACTGAAAAGAATTAGCGTAACCCTTACAGATAATCAATTTATTTCACTAAATTTTCAGAACACTTTGAATGGGGTTATTTTAGAATATTAATGTTTGGCAATTACTCCATCTATAATAAATGCCTGATTCTACAGTCTCAGTTCAAAGTTCTGAAAGGGTTATTCTTATGCATTGAATCCCATTGCCAACCACACTTGACCTGTTACCCTAGCGAGTCATATAGTCTCAGTATGAGAAAAGGACAGTGCATACCATAAAGAGCGGCTGAGTTACAGTGAAGAAATGATGGGCTCACATAGAAAAGGCTGAGAATACTCTTAAAGCAGAGTTCTTCAATCTCCACGCTATTAACATTTTGGGTCAGATAATTTTTTTTGTTGTGGCCGGTTGTTTTGTGCATTGTAGGATGGTTAGCAGTATCCTGGGCCTTCACCCACTAGATGCCAAGTAGCCCCCAGTTATGACAATCAAAAATGTCTTCAGGAATTGGCAAATGGCCCCTGTCTTGGTTGAGAACCACTGGTCTAAAGTAAAATAATTTCCAAATGAAATGATGATAAATTGGTACTCAATGAACATTAATTTTTAGAGTACCTTGCAAAGTAGATACTGTTAGTTTATCTTAAAAGAAATGGAATTAGTGTAAGAAGGAGCAAACAATGGCCAAAGGCCCAACAACAGTCCTGGATTCAAATGGTAAATGTATCTGGCACTGTGCTAGGCTCTGGATATTCAACAGTGACCAAGGCATAACTTTGTTCTCAAGAAGCTTCTAGTTCTTTGGCACCTGGCTGAGGGGTGGTACAAAGACAGAGAGTGTCATGACTCTTCATGCAGATGGAGTTGGGAGAAGTGGTCAGAGGAAACAATACAGAGAAAGACCGAGGGTGAATTGAAATTAACCTGACTAATGGGGGCGAATATGGGGTTTGGAAGTAAGAGCAGAGCTGAAGAGCATTCCGAGGAGCAGAAACAGGACATTTATAAATGCCAGTAGTTAAAAGAGAGCATGGCACATTCAGCATGGCTGAAGAAGAGGATGGGCAAGAACTGATTATATCCCTGAATGTGTCTTAGAGGAAAATGATGAGCTGGAAACATCAGTATTTTTCTAGGACCCTCATCACATGTTGGAAAAAGCTGTAGCCTGGCTCCAAAAAGTTGGTTATGATTTACATCTGTGCCTCCAAGGAACTCCATCTGGTTCTACATATATGGACCAGCCAAGGTGTTTGTTGGATAATTGGATTAATGCTGTGTTCTCGATCAAGCATTAGAAATGGAATAATAATAAAACACTGGGTTTAGGTTGAGACGCTCTTAGCCTCTTACAAATAGGAAATAGTAGGTATTCAGTAAGGTATTTAATTTTAAGGTATTTAATTTTACCCAGGTTATTACTTACCTCCATATTGCTTAGCTTTTTTTTTTTTTTTTTTTTTTTGGAATGTTCCCACATACACACAAATCCAGTGAAAAAATATCCAAATATCATCAAACTGCAAAGGCAGTCTCCATTCATTGTTGCTCATCTTATTAAACAAGAAGCACAGAGGGGCTCAGACGTTTTTCAGTGCCTGACTTGGCTTTCCAGGAGCTTCTGTCCCCAGGGTTGGTTCAGGTGAACTGTGCTAAGAAGACAAACCTTCGAAAAAGTACAACAGCAGACAGTTCCTGACAGCATGCTGCACATCATGCGGAGGACATGGTGTGTGTGTTTCATGAGCATACTGTGTATATGGTGTTTGAATGGTTTCCTTCCGATAAGAGTAAAGAAAACCTTTAACTGGATCTCAAGATGTGAAGGAGCCAAACCTTCTCTTTGGTGTTGCCTTCATTGTCTTCAACTTCAATTTTCAAGCTATGAACTTTGTGACTATACTTAATGGATTTAGAAGACTAGGCGGATGTGGCACAGTTTTTTAAAATTGCACTAGCATGACAGTCAAGAGATCTGGGACTCTTGATACTTTATAAATAGCAAGATTGACACTGGGTTGCCATAGATAAGTCACATGAATTGATTGGCATGTGTCCTGACAGCCTCATCAGGTTGTCGTGGGGATCGAAATAATGAATTCATACAAAAGTACTTTAAAAAGTGAGATGAGTAATGAAAATAATATCTTTGGGCATGATGTTTGCACTTCATGGCTCCCAAATTCTAAGCATCTACATTCTTAAATATTTTAAAGATTCCCTTTGTTTGCTTGAAAGAGAGAGTAGAGCCACAGGAATGGGACTTTCAACAGGTCCTTAAAGGAGACTCATTCTTTTCCTGACTTATGTGGGTTCTTTGCCCAACCTCCTCCTCAGACAAGCCCCACTGTCAGCCTTCCTCCTTTCTCTCTATAAAATCACAATCATTATATGTCAATAATCATAGTCTTTCCCATATTTAAAAAAGAAAACCTTTTCTTGGCTTTATTTTTTCAGCTACCGACGTATTACTTTTTTTTCTTTATAGCCAAATATCTTTTAAAATTTACTTACACTTGTGGTCTCTCTTTCCTTTTCATCCTTTAATTTGTCAGTCCTCTCCAATTTGCAAAGGCTGTTCCTAGGCTTACTAATACCTGGGTCACTAAATACTGAAGTATTTTTCAGTCCTTAACCCACCTGACCTTTCACATCATTCAACACTCTTGCCCCGCCTCCCCCTTCATCTGGACAAGCTTTCTTCCCTTGATGTCCACTTCATTTTCCTTCTACCTCTCTAGCTGCTCCCCTCAGTGAACCTTGCAGCTCATTCTCTGTACTTAACCGTTAATTTTTTGGAATTCATCAAGGTGCTTTCCTTAACCCGATTCTCTTTTTGTTATATAATCTTTCACAAATGGCTGTCATTTGTGACTGCAATTTCAGTAACCTCTGTGGCAGACTGCTCATTGACCCCCGTGGATGTTTTCTTCTCTACAAGGGAAGCAGCTCATATATTTTCCTCCTAGTACCTGTCACAGTTCACAGTTACGTATCTCAGTCATCTGCCGATTAACACTGTGTTGCCCATTCTGTTCGAAAACTAATAGCAGAAGACACTTCGTCTATTTTTCTCACTCTTAAATTCCCAGCGCCTAGCAGAGGGCTTGCCACAGAGTAGACAATAAAGTTGGATTAACTGAATGATTAAAAAACTGGATATAGAAAGGAAAGAATGGTAAAATATTCATGGATCATAGGCTCCAATGGGACCCCCAGGCTCTAAGTTTTGTCTCTGTTTCTCTGATTATAGAAACAACACATGCTTCCTCAATTTATTCAGGTCTCTATTTATACATCATTGCTGCAGTTAAAAAGTACCCCTTCCTATCATGCACCATCTCCTAGAGTCTGCTTTATTTTTTATAGAATTTAGCATTATCTGACATAATTTTATTTATGTATGTAAATAAATAATACTTTTATTTATATATATTTATGTACATATAAAAATAGTGTGTATGTGTGTGTGCATGGGTCTGTTCATTTTCTGTCTCCAGACTAACCAGAGTGAAAGGGAGGGGATGGTGGGAGCAAAGAGTATTTTACCACTGACATTGTTTAAAATTGAGTGATATTTGGGGTACTTGGGTGGCTCAGTCGGTTAAGCATCTGCCTTCAGCTCAGGTCATGATCCCAGGGTCCCGGGATCGAGCCCCGCATCAGGCTCCTCACTCTGTGGGGAGTCTGCTTCTCCCTCTCCCTCTGCTTGCTGCTCCCCCTGCTGTGCTCTCTCTCTCTCTGTCAAATAAATAAAATCTTTAAAAAGATAAAATAAAATGGAATGATATTTAAAAGATGACTGACATTTGGTAGGTTTGTTATTTCCTTTTAGTTCTCCACAATCTCCCCTTTATTGTCTGCATTCAGGGTGGACCCCTCCCTCTGCCACAGCCTTAGTGCGCTAGTATATGCTCCATGAGAACAGAGATCTCTTCTGTTTCGTTCATGGCTTCTTCCCATATGAGACAAATGAAAGGTCAGTGTATTTGGAAAAATAAATATGAACATATAAAGAAATAGAAAAAGGTATCCGTCCATAATCCTTTCACACAAAGATTTAAATGTTTTTAATGTTTTAACATATTTTTGTCCACCTTTTTCTATGTATTTTTTTGAACATAACTAAGGTCCTAAAATGTGTTCACATATCTGCAATTCACTATTCCCTTGATATCTTCCCAGCAGTTAAATGGACACAATCTGAGAGCAGACAGCCACAGTTCTGGTACCTGATCAACCACTTATTGTCTTGTGAGCTCTTAACCCAAATGCTTACCATCTTTGAGCCTCAGGTTCCTGATTTTAAAAATAGGAGAATCACATAACTGCTTCATTGGGCATTTACAAAGATTAAACGTGATCATCTATGCGTATGCCTTGTGGTAAATGTTAGTTTGGGGGATGTATGGCCTCTAAATGCTCCCCAGAGATCCCAGCATCCTAGCGTTCATACCCTTGTGTGACCTCATCCCTTTGGGTGTGGACTGGACCTAGTGATTCGCTGCTAGAGAACAGAATATGGCAAAACTAATAGGGATGCCACTTTTGAGAATCGGTTACAAAGACACTGTGGCTTCTGCCTTGCTCACCATCTCTTGCTCCCTTACTCACTGTGAGGGAAGCCAGCTGCCATGTTGTCAGCTCTCCTATGAAAAGGCTCACATGGCAAGGAGCTGAGGGAGACCTCCAACCTTTAGGGGACTAAAAGCCAGCAAGAAACTGAATTCTGACAACATGAATGGGCTTGGAAAGGAATTCTCCCTGTTCAAGCCACCGGATGAGACCACAGCCCTGGCCGAAATGTGACAGACCTTGAGGTAGTGGCACTCAGCTAAGCCATGCCTAGATTCCTGATCCACACAAACTGTGAGTTAAAAAATGTTTATTGATTTAAAATCACTTCCACATTTTGGAGGAAATTGTTATGTAGCTTTTATTAATGGGCAGTTTCAAATGGCGACCTGTCTGGAGAGTCCTCTAGAATAGAACACTCTTCTTTCCCACCCGGTTTTTGAAAAAGAGATATAAAACAGAGCAAGGAGATGGGAAATCAATATACCACTTTTATTAATAAAAGGTAAGCTTCAGTAATTGGCTTAGCGTGGTCTCAAATAAACTTTTTAACTGAATCTCAGAAGTAAGGAGACGTAGAACCCTTTCTTGGGCAGCACTAGATGGAACAGGCTTTCTCATGTGGGTGGAAAGTATGTGGCTCTGGAGAAAGGTTTTGTTGCTGGGAGAAGCAGAGTTCATAAGCTCCCTGCAAGCAGCTAGATTCCCAAAGGGAAGATGGATATAGCAGATCTTGTCCAGTTTTCCACACCAGATTTACCAGCCATGTAAGGGGCAATATGAGTGATAGGGAAACATAAGACTGGGATTACTGCCCACGGACTTCCCTGCACCTGAAGGGAACCTAATCAGCACTAATCAGTAGTATATCCTGTCAAATGTGAGTCGTTAGAAACTGCTTATGAGTATCACTGTCATTTTTTATAATATCCGTCATAACGTGTTGTGCTCTAATTTATTAAACTAATCTCCTCTTGTTGGAAACTTGGGTTATTTCAAAATTTTAGTGTTATAAATACTTCTGCCATGAATGTCTCTTTATTTCCTTAGCATAACTCCCCAAAAGGAGAGTTAGTAACTCAAAGGTCATGAGCATTTACATGTTTTCTCTGTATATAGCTAAATTGCTTTCAAAAGGTTTGACTAATTTCCATTTCCATCTGCAGTGTGTAAAAATGTGCTTCTGACCCTGGAAGCCTCGGGCTTTCACCTTTATTTGATAATCTCTGCTAATTTGATAAGTGAACCACAGCTTATACTTAATTTGCAATTCCTTGATTATTAGTAAGGTTGGGAACGTTTCATTGTTAATTGGCCATTTGTATTTTCTTTTCCCTAAATTATCTGTGTCCAGTGCTCACGGATCTGCTGGCATCATTCACCTCTCTCTATAGGCAAAAGGCTCAATTTCCCTCTTACCTGGAGCAGTGTAATCCCACAGAGAAAAGAGCCTGGGGGAATACCAGTGGATGTTTGGGGTTGTTTTTAATGTTTCTCTACTTTCCTTTTTTTAACTTATTTTTTCTACAATGTTTCATATTCTACTATGGCTCATAATATGAATGATGATCGCATTTAATCTTTGTAAATGCCCAGTGAGGCAGTTATGTGTGTCAGCTATTGTTCTAAGGGCTTTGTGCAGATTAACATGTCGAATGCACACACCAACCCTATAAGGTAGCTACTATTTATTTTTACAACCCTTTACAGAAGAGGAAGCAGAGGAGAAAAGACATTATCTGTTTCACCCCAGGTAAAACAGATAACAAACAACTGAGCTGGGATCTCAACTTCAGTCCTTCCATGTCAGGGTCTATGAGCTTATCCACTAACCCACTCAGCATGATACTGTAGTTAACCCTAGAGGACCATGCACTTCATTTTTCTAACAAGTCATCCCTAATGAATAATGTGTCTACAGCATTAAAAATGGTAAGGATTCTCCCTCACTCTGATAAGGTTTCAGTAATAAAATGATTATTTTAAAAATAAAACAGCTTTGTTTTCTGATTATAAATAATGTGTATATTTTGGTGTTTGAAATATTCAGGGAGTGCAAAAAAAAAAAATAAAACAAAATAAAAATTAGATAATCTCATCCTCCAGAAGTAGAAAAAACACAGTGTAAAAAAAATGAGAGTAATCTCAAATTCAATTTTTATATTGTAACAAATAAATCTGACGGGATGAGGGCGGGGACTAAAAGCATACAATTCTACTTCCTTTAAAAGAATTTCATACTGGATGGGGTAATTGGGTGATGGGCATAAGGAGGGCACGTGATGTGATGAGCACTGGGTGTTATATGCATCTGGTGAATTACTGAACCCTACATCTGAAACTAATGATGTACTATATGTTGGCTAATTGAATTTAAATTAAAAAAATAAATAAAAAACTTTCATACCACCTTTTGGCTATATATGTTACAATGTAACATTTAGATGTTTCCAAAGAAACATGTTTGGGGGAAATTTAATTATTCAGGTACAACCATTTTAACTCAATTATACACAGGAGATATAACCTAATTAAGAGAAGAAACAAAGCATTGAGAAACAGCCCAGATAATCTAGAATATTTGTGTTGCTACCTCTACTTTATTTCCCCTTCTATTTATAACACTGATTTGTTCCATTTATATTAACAAGAAAGAACTTACCATGCACTTAAGTTAATCAAACTTATGTAGTAAATCATGGGTGAATATAATTGAGGTGCACACTGCACCCTGGAAGCTAAGCTATTAAAAATTGATGACCTCCATTTTACTCGATGCTCTTAAAATTATGACAAATATTTGAAATCAATTAAGACTTATTTTTGGTTAATGGGCCATTCAAATAATCCAAAAACTAGAAGGAAAATAGCACTGTTTTTAAATGTCACATTTAATTTTTAAAAATTTAAACAACAGTAATTTTTAAAGCCTAAAATAGCCTTTATTTCAAAACTCTTTTAACCTAGGCATTGATTATTCTTCTGAAGTCATTAGTTATCTCATGCCTTAATTGTCAGTGTTACAAAGTAAGAATTGATCCCTGATATATTTTTTTCTAGTCTTAATACATATTTCACCTGTTTCAAACTACTGTGAACAATTATACTTCACAACGCAGGGACATAATATATTCAAGTAAAGGCAAGCACCATATCTTTATCCTCATGCACCTGGTTCATGGTAGACCTGCAACCAAGAATTGTGTTTTTGGGGCACCTGGGTGGCTCAGTTGGTTAAGCGACTGCCTTCAGCTCAGGTCATGATCCTGGAGTCCCAGGATCGAGTCCCGCATCGGGCTCCCTGCTCAGCGGGGAGTCTGCTTCTCCGAGCTCTGACCCTCCCCCCTCTCATGCTCTCTCTCTCTATCTCATTCTCTCTCTCAAATAAATAAATAAAATCTTTAAAAAAAAAAAAGAATTGTGTTTTCTATTTAATGTTAACTATATTAGATAGGGTACATTTGCTGTTTTCATATCAGTGTGTCACTAATTTCCCTATCACTGAGTGTTTACAATGCACAGCCTTAAGAAAAACAAAACAAAACGATCAATTATTTTGATAACAATCAAGTAATTCCTCTGTACTTGATCAGTTTGGACTCCCTCTGTTAAAAATCAGAAATTTGATTGAATTTAAACTGTAGCCCTTTTTTTTTCTTTCTTTCTCTGTTTTTGTTTTCTCTATCCCCCACCCAATGTGGTAAGTATGAGCTATAGTAGATTGAATGATATAAGGGCAGGGCTAAGTTATATCCTAACTTCACCTCTTACTAGCATGTTACTCTGAGTGAATTACCCATTTGCAAAATTATTACCTCATAACACCACCTAACAAAATCATAATACTACCTAACATAAGAATATTTAATAACTGTCACAGTCCTTGTCTATTCTTAGGTACTCTGTAATTTCTTTTCAATATTATTTTTATTTCTGCTTACGCAAAGTAATCAAAGATGGGTCTTTCAAAAATAGACTTCCACAAAAAATAGAAAAATTCTACAAGTGTCAATTGGAAAAACCCAAAAAGATAAAGACTTCAGAAAAGGTTGAAGAAGAGTTGAAATGCTCCAAAATAGATGACATGATGATGAGATACCAGGTGACAGTGAGCAAATCCCACCTTTTCTATTTCTGGTCTTGTTCCAGCCCAGCCAGCGAATATAAGGGAATCGGTAGCTACTGTGATCTCATACTCCCTAGCTCTGTTCCTGGGCCTGAAGATTCTTTGCTATGTCTTTTGTTTCTGAGAGAAGCTAAGTGTGTCCCAGGCAGTCTTATGCTAGCCTACAACTGGGTGTGGGGAGAGGCTCATCCAGGCCCCAAGTATTCTGGATCAGCCATGGAGCATGCTCTCTGCCAGAGCCTGTGGCATGATGCATAGCGAGCAGCCATGCGCAGCCTATGCTGCGGAATAATCAGAGATGGGACTGTGCATACTTCATTCCTTCCCTGCCCCTTTGTCCTTTCTTAGATCTACACCATGTGTTTGTTGCATAGTGGTGATGTTGAAATCAAGTAGCACAAACCCTAAGAATTGTTGTTGTTCAGCCAGCTGTTGTTAACAAATCATAATACTTTGCTGGACAAAAAAATAAACCCTGACCAATATATATATATATTTTTTTCTTTAAAAATAATGAAACAGGAAAATTTAGGCAGAAGCAAAATCACATATATTAAAACTACTAAGCCAGTTAGACTAAACCTATGCTTCATTTGGTCTAAGTCCTAGGTAACCCAATGATAATATGCTTGGAAGAGCTTTGGAAGAGAAGGCAAGCCTGCAATCTTGAGTGAGAAGCTCCAGATATCCACATGTCTCATTTGATCTCCTCCTACTTACGCTGAACCTCGAACCATTACTGTCACCCATGGGCAAAGATTTGTTCCCTCAGAATGGAATTCTGTCACACGCCCTTTCCAACCTTTCCATGCTCAAAGAATGAATACCCATCAGAGTCCAGTGGGACTGATCTCTCTGCCATGAAGTCTCCCATGATTATCTCAACTGGAATTCTCTCTCCCATCTGGGAACTTACCAAAACATATTATCAATACCTCTTGTGACATACGTCATTAAAGTAAAATTAACAATTCATGGTGCATTAACAATCTCTGAATCCCGACTAGGTGCGGAGTTCAGCTGAAAATACTGGAATACCCTACCAATAGTCCTGAAACAAGAGGGGTTTCTTCCCACCAAACAGTAATTCTGGAAGTAGGCAGTTGCTGGGATCTCTCCTGACCTTGCCTTCTCCGTCACTAGAATCCTAAAGCACCATGTTCTCATGCAGTTGTGTGCAAAGGCAGGAAGCAGGCTGACAGCGTGAAAAATGAGTCTCCATGTCTCCTTTCCTCCTTGTAGGGAGGCCCTAGAAACCTCCTCTTAAATCTCATTGCCCGGTGGAGGTCATGTCTACCTCTTGAATGGCCGTTTGGTCCACTTACCCTCAGATCAAAGTACCTGGAACAAATCAGGCTTCTGGTGGGAAAGAAGAGGAGGGTCAGGGATAGGACAACGTGAAGTGGCAATACACCGTATTTAGTTTAGAGGAACATATGTAAGACAACAAACCTACATGATGATTTTGGCCATCTGACCAAGAAAAAAAACTGAGGTTCAAATATAATATGTAACTTGCCCTAGACCATATGACTAGATAGGAGTGGAGTGGAACAAGATTAAATTCAAATCTCTCTCTAAATAGTTTAACTCTTAACATTAAGTATTAAGAGTTGATTATTTCCCCTTTGACTGTTAAATAATTTAACGAAGTGGGTATGTTTGCTTCAGCTTTGTATGTGTACGTATTTATTATGTAAATTAAAAATACCTCCCTGAACTCTATTCAGTAAGGTATTAATTTTCATAAAGATATTGAAAGGCTTAAGTAGAATTTACAATAGAAAGAGGAGTGGGACATCAGGAAGTAGTAGAATTGTTTATGAGGAAGATGGGGAGCAATGGGACTTACTGTATTTTAAAATACAAGGCTAGCCATCAGTGATATGGCAAGAAAATTACTACTATTAATAATGAATGCCAATACACCGGCAGTACTGCAATTCGCACAAATAGTGATTTGTATTAGCCTAATGATGTAGGCAACAAGACATCATGTATTCTGGTTTTGCTGTTGTTGACTTCTACATTTTACTAGAAATGTGTTCCACAGGCATTATGATCACTCATGATAACTAAAAGACAGCAACGTCTACGTAAAGTGGAGGGTGACTCAGACCCTTTACAGTGGAATGTTTTTGAGGTAGGCTTGTTTTGCTTATGCTCATGTTAAAATGAGTTGGCTTTCCTTAGGCACGTTCCAGCTGGTCTAAATACAGCGGAGAGTCCCCGAAGGAAGCCAGTATTAAACGGACCATCCTTTGTATAACTTCTCACATTGACTATTTGATTTTGCAACTTTTAGGCGAGGGCAAGTAATTCTGTGCATCAAAATATTCTGTTCCAAATTGGCACTCTTTTTAATACCTGCAAGCATTTACCCAACAATTCTTGGTGCATTTTTTTTTTTAGTCGCTAAATAAGAGGGCTCTCTGTTGAATGCGCACTTCTGCCGGAGACTACCATCATCAGAATTAATTAAACATCAAGAAAAAAAAAACAGTGTGTATTCACAAAGAACCAGTGTCTTTTTCGACTTCCCTAAGGTTTCATGTTCAAAGCTAGGATTTGTGTAGAATTTCATTTAGAAACGCATCTATAATCACTGTTTTCCTACCTTCAAACTGAGCATCAGGCTTCAGACTGCACTATCTCACACACACGTTTCAGCTGCCGTAGTACTCCCATCAGTTTTTTTATTCTCTCCTTACCTTTAATTAAAATGCATTAAAGGAAGAAAAAAAGAAACAAATGGTTGTAGAAAGTAGCATTTAAACGGAAACGATTGCTCTAAATGTTGCTGTTTAGGAAATATACGGCATGGAGTGCAGCTTTGCAAGGCGTCAAAGAGTACGCAGGAGGTAACATAGCTATTATTTATGACGGTGTCGGACGGAGTCAAAAGCACTGTTCCTGGGCTCTGACCTCCAGATGGAGCTTCTCAGACTGCGTCCTGGAGCATCGCCTGAATGTTTCACTTTTGGAAGTCGTTTGTGTTTTCATAAAATTTAAAAATGCATGTCACTATGTTGGTTTGCTATTGCTGCTGCAAACCATCACCACAAATTTAGTAGTTGAAACAATATGAATTTGATATCTTACACATCTAGAGGTCCAAAGTCTGAATTGGGTCTCTCTGAGCTCAAGTCAAGGTGTCGGAAGATTTCATTCCTTTCTGGAGGCTCCAGGAGGGGGGAGAGAACGTTTCCTTGCTTTTTTCAGTTTCTAGAAACTGTCCTTATTCCTTGGCTCCTAGTTCCCTGCCGTCTTCAAAGCCAGCGACGGCCAATCGTGTCTTTCTCATAGCCTATCGCTGACACTGACTCTCCTGCCTTCCTCCTCTGCAGTTAACGGACCTTGGGGATTACAATGGGCCCACCTGCATAATCCAGGGTATTCGATTTTAAGATCAGCAGATTAACAAATTTGATGTCATCTGCTACCTTAATTCCCATTACCATGTAATTGAACATATTCAAAGCTTGCAGGGATTAGGACAGGGTCCTATTTTGGAGGCCAGCATTCTGCCAG
This sequence comes from Phoca vitulina, assembly GCF_004348235.1. NCBI lineage: Eukaryota > Metazoa > Chordata > Mammalia > Carnivora > Phocidae > Phoca > Phoca vitulina. Next base: position 23,305,154 of record NW_022589718.1, read on the forward strand.
CCACAAACACAAGCAGATAAACCCCACTGTGACACCGTTACAAATGTAAATGCTTAGTGATCAAATAGTTTTACTCCTACATGTAGGCGTATTCAAAGATCTATAAATGATGCATATGTGAGCATATATGTGACCTACAGTATACAAAGGAATCTCACTTTTTATTAGAGATGTATAGTGATACTGATAAATATCCCTCAATAAAACAAGTCACATGTTCCATGCACGAGAGTAAATATAAGCTCTTCTGCCTCACTGCCCTAGTTTTTGCCTTATTCCAACTTTTTCTAAAGAGAGGATGGTCAGCAACGTCTGTTCCAAAAAGCACAGGCGTACTATCACATTTACACACACACACACACACACGCAAACCCACTTACAGACACACATCCACATGCCTAATCAGGTTTCTGCATCAGTCCTGTCTGGCGGAGGGAAAGCTTTATCATCCTGATTTCCAAGGGTTGAGCTTTTAGTTGCTGTGGCTAAATCCACTCCCATGTTGTTTCCTGGGCTGAAGCCATTTTAATCCCAGTGATGCCTAATTCTGATAAGAAGGTTATGGTTATACCCACTTTGAAAAGTGTGAGTACCCACCTCTCCCTGGAGGCAGACACCATGCAGCCTGGTTCAGCCGCGATTGTAGGTTCTCACTCTGAGAATCTCATACTTCTGTCAGCTTCTGTGCCGTGGGATCCGATGGACTTTTCAGGACGTGACGGTTTCTTGCCTTTCTTTCTAAGAACTAGACTGATGCCTTCTTGCCCCTAAGCTCAGAAACTGGGTCTTTGTTCCCCATGAAGACAACTCTCTCAAGCTAATACCTGGTTTGAACTATAAAATATCACCATGGGGGCACCCCGTTACTTTTCCCAATCTTCCTTCTGGGGACAAGTGGTGAGAATTTCGACTTATAAGGAGCTTGGAAATGGCAGACTCATAGGAAAAGGGGGGCTTAGGGACCTGCTTTAATGCTGAATTTGGCTTAATAAACGCATTTATTTTATTTCCACTATTGGAATTGGCTTAGGAAAGAGGCTACAGCCAAAGAAACCTCCTTCCCTGGTATGGTCTCTGCCTGCCTACCCCATCATAAACCCCAGGTGCTGGCCATTGCACTAAACTGCTTCTAGTCTCTTTTGATTCATGGGGAGCACCTTATCTTATATCTTAGACTTCAGGGCATTCTAAAAATACCGAGAAGCTATTATTATTATGTTATTGAGATATAATTGACATATAACATATCTGTTTCAGCTGTACGACATAATGACTCAATCTTTGTATATATTGTGAAATGGTCATCACAGGTCTAGTTAACATCCATATTCTTCATCTTATCCATATTGAGAATCTTGATTACACCAACAGTAATAATAGTTTATCAAATAAAACTGGTTCTCTGTGTGCTCGGAAGCTATCCTAGCACTCGCTCGGCCTATGAGCTTTCCTTTACTCCTCACAAAACCCATGAGGTATGTGCTGTTTCTACCTCTGTGTTACAGATGACTACACTGAAATTTAGAGAGATTAAGTAATTCTTTTCAAATCGTCCAATTAACTTTTCCCAGAAAATGATAGATTCAGTGTTTGAGGTGGGATCATCAGCTTCTAGAACCAAGTTCTAAATTGCTATGGAATACTGTCCTCTGTGGCATCTAAATGACAGTCCCCTGGTAATTAACCAACCAGCTCCCAGGAGTCAATAAGTGACAGTATCTGAATTATTCAAAGAAACACAATGTATACAAGAAGAAGCTTTAAAAGGGTTCATCTAAAATCTGGGCATGAGAGGGGCACCTTGGTGTCTTAGTCGGTTAAGCATCTGCCTTTGGCTCAGGTCGTGATCTCGCGGTCCTCAGATCAAGCCCCGAGTCGGGCTCCCTGCTCAGTGGGGAGTCTGCTTCCCCCTCTCCCTCTGCCCCTCCCCCATGTTCATGCTTTTGCTCTCTGTCTCTAATAAATACGTACTATCTTTAAAGCAATAAAATAAAATCTGGCATGAGTACTAACTTGTGATTTCATTTCTCTGGGATTTTCTTTGGGGATGGGAGATTGAACCTCTTGATATTTGAAGTTTTCTTGAATACTAATATTTTATAATGTAATAAATCTTTTTGATCAACAAATAGTGCTTAATTTCTCCCTTTTATAAAGGTAGTATTTGTTTTTTTGAGAGCATAAGGTTTTTAAAAAGACTCTCATGTGCCCCCAGGGTAGCCGTGATCATGAAGCATTAAGCCTCTAGTCTTCCCCATACTGGGTTGGAGGTCCTCTCCTTGTAGCTCCCACAGACCCTCAGTAGAGCTAAGCAGACCAAAGAAATCTGTATTTATGCATGTGTGTCTGGTGAGACTGATTCCTTCTCTGCCTCGTGGATGTCTGCTTTGTTATCTTATAACCACATCTCGTATTTTGATTCTACGATGATCCTAGAATCTTCACTGCATGCTTAGTACACTGGTTTTAGAATGCAAAATCTCACAGACTCAAATTAAGGTCGAGCCAGGCTACTGAGAAGAAAATCACATTTATTACACAATGAGTTTTATTCTATTTGATAATGGAAAAGGAGTTACACTGGCAGAATTCACTCTGTCTTAACGTGCGGACGTTAAAATAGCTGAAGAATATTTAACTGCTTAGGCAGCTGACTTCGCTAAAAATTTTATTCTTCCGAGAATTTAAGTCACCGCCATAAATACTAAGCACATGCCAGGCTACACGCTAAGCAAATGGGAGCCATGACGTACAAAAGAGAGAGAGAGATCCACACCGACCAGGCTTCGTGTCTGAGGACAACACGGGGCACGGAAGCTGCCTCAGCTGAAGGCTTTGTCACAGGGATGCACGCGCGGGAAGGAAGCAAGCGCATGCTGCCTGTCCCAAGGTCCTGCTCGTCCCTCTACCTGCTTCTCCTTCAACTTGTACTGTATCTCATAGCATACCTGTGTGTGTGTGTGTGTTTAAGATTTTATTTATTTGACAGAGAGAGACAGAGGGAGAGGGAGCGAGCACAAGCAGGGAGAGCGGCAGGGAGAGGGAGAAGCAGACCCCACACTGAGCAGGGAGCCCGATGCGGGTTCGATCCCAGGACCCCGAGATCATGACCTGAGCCGAAGGCAGATGCTTAATGACTGAGCCACCCAGGCACCGCTTTTTGTGTGTTTTTATCATCAGTCACCCATCACTAGAACATAAGCTCCGAGAAGGAAGGGAATCTGTATGTGTTGGTCACTGCTGCATCTTCACACCCTACAATGGCCCCCGGCACCTCCTAGATGCTCAGGGACCATCTGTTGAATGAATGAACAGATGAACACTGCCTCTTCAGCCACTCCTGGCTGCTCTCCTCCTTGGCTCCGCTGTCATGTTTTGGTCAGTGCCCACGGTCCAAGCCTTCACAGGTAGGTGCTCAGTAAAGGGAAGTTTAGTATTTTGTAACTTTAGTTCTCATGGATTTTATTTCTTCATCTGTAAAATGAGGTTAATAAAAGCTTTATTAGTTGTCTACTGCTGTGTAATACATGACCCCAAAATTTAGTGGCTAAATCAACGAACAATAAAACAATAAAAAAAAATTACTATTTTGCATATATGTTATGGGTCAGGAACCTGGGAGTGGCTTAGCTGAGTACTAGTACCCCTGTCTAGTAGTCAAGGTCTCTCATGAGGTTGCAGTCAATAAATTGGGTAGAGCTGCATCATCTGGAGGCTTGACTGGAGGCGAGAGTTAGCACAGGTTGTTGACAGGAAGCCTCAGTTCCTCCACATGTGTTCCTCTTTATAGAACTGCCTGGGTGTCCTAATGGCATGTCAGCCAGCTTCTCTCCAAGAGTGATCCAAGAGTAGGCACGACAGAAGCCATGTGCCTTGTATGATCTAGCCTGGGAAGTCACACACCATCATTTCTATATCCTACTAGTTACATGGGTTGCATAAAGACACAAATATCAGGGAATGAGGATCACCAGGGATCATCATCTTCTAGTTTGGCTAACAGAGATACTTGGTAGGAATGTTGTTGGTATTTAAATAAATCCTAGATGTAAAGTCTTTGGCATGGTGCCGAGCACACAGTAGCCAATTAGAATATAGTGCTCCACTTAGTTGCTCATGTGTTGTCAAGCTGTCTTTCATAGTGCTGGAAGTTTCTCTCTCAGCGTTATCTGTAAAAGTCTGCATTCATCTATAGAATTCATATTGATTTCCCATTCATTCATTCATTCAACAAGTCTGCTGTCCTCACATCCTGTGGAATTATCCTCATATCCACCTAAAATATAAATGCTTAGCACCAACCACATGGTGAAATAATGACCCCCAAATTTGCTGGCCTACTCCTGGGGTATCCGAATGTGCTATTTCTTGGCACCTGTGCAATGAATATTATCTTCTGGAATTCCAGAGTACCCCTGGGGTCTGTCAGTGGTAGGTAAGTTGACTGCCTTCTCCAACCCACTCTGACCACTGTGACCCTTTCAACATTACCTTCTACACCTCCAGCATACGGAGAGCACTCTGTCGTGCTCTCAGCTCGGATGTAGGAGATATAGGAGAAACAGTGTGTAGACCGCGCAGGTCTGGGCGTGACTAATGCAGAGCTGTGCAGAATGAAAGGGATAAAGAAGCCGATGAGCACAAATCCTTGACAGAGGACTGAAGACCAAGATGGGAACATAGAAAAAAAAGAAAATCCTTCCAAAGCAAACTTCCATTGAACCTGATTATCAGTTAGTAGAAAAGAAGGAATTTTGTAAACCTCATTCCTCTTGGTTCTTTTCATATTATAAGCTGTTTATGAGGCACTTTCTTATAAGCATTATTTTGCACATTTGAAGAAGCAAATTGTAAGCTTCCCCTGAAGACGGCACCTGTTCAATTCTATGCTGCCAGCGAGGGTTCCACAGGAGTAAAGCCCTCCCTCCAGGGAGTTAGCAGAAGATTAAACTTCAGCCTGAATGCTGGGGGAAGCTGGAATGCTGAGTCAATACCGAGTACCGGGTTTAATTTGATGTTTTCCACGCACGATCAAAATTGTGGTTTTTTCTAACCGTAGAGCTATTGCCTCCTCTGCTTTCTTTCGGGGGTTCCCTGTGGAGCGTATGTTATGCTCTGATATTTGAAATTGATCGCGCAGGTTCTATTTCAAGGGTGATAATAAACCTGGTTCAAAAGCTGGGCTTAGCGAAGGTGACTATTAACCTTTCTTCTAATATGGTCGATTTATTTCGCCTTGTGGCACAAACTGATTCCCAGTATGATCTGCTGATAACTTCACTGTAAGTATCACCTATGGATGAAGCATGCAGAAGTGAAAGAGAAATCCTTGTCTGAATTTTTGTAGGGAGAACTAAAAGAAGTCAGCACTCATTCTGTCCTGATTATTATTACAAATTTTGCCACTGAGGAATTTATAGGCAAATGAATACAGACCCCTTATTATTATATATTTTATATCTATTATCTGACATCTATAGACTATTGCATGCCTCATTTGCTTATGAAAGTAAAGATCAAGATGCTAAAAAACCTGAAGCAATTTTAATATCTAAATGATTTTTGCCATTTATGATGAAAAGAACTTAAATTTTGGAATTAGATAAACCAGATTTACTGTCCTATCTTGGACAAGTAACTTAATATTATCCTCAGTTTCTCCCTCTGCAAAGAGAACTAAGAATTTCTGCCCTTTTGTTCTGTAAATGTTAAATTAATTAACATCTCCAGCACCTAGAAGAATGCTAGGTAGGTGTTGAATAAAATACAAGTCTCCTTCTCTCTCTGAATGGTATGGAGTACCAACATACTTCTTCTGGTTTTAAAAAAATTCTTTTCACTTTTGGGTCAAAGCATCCCAAGTTCTATTCTCATTTGCTACAGTGGATTTCATTCAAATACTACATTGGCAAGATGTCAGAGTGGTTACCCAGTGTCTGGCTGGGAAATAGATCTCTGAACTTCTTTTTTTTTTTTTTTTAAGGTTACACATTTTATTTTTTTTTTTTAGTTCTTTTTTTCTTTTTTTTTATTATGTTATGTTAATCACCATACACGAACTTCTTATTGTCATTTAAACTGTAGATATAAATTGGATCACAACTGGTTAGGCATTAATAAAAATATATACAACAGTTGTTCTTCATCTGACAGTTTCTACTGGATGCTTTGTAACCAGTTGACAATCTCAAGTGGAAGTCCAACTAAATTTCATTTTGTAGCGAAAAAGTTTTGAACTCCAAAATGATTACCCAATTAGAAAAATTATAAGCCACCACACACAAGACTTGGGTATGAAAGAGATTGGATGCTTATAAATTCTCTATTGCAAACAAAATCAACATTCATGTAATACAAGAATTATGTCTTGATAAGCATTATCCATTTTCAGTCATTGGATACATGGTTTTATGTCTCCAAAATTAAGATTAAAGGTGTATCGAACTGGGACCAGAGAGGAACATGAGACACTAGGTTAGCTTATCCCTAGAGTTACCTAAAGGGAGCTTTGGTTGTCAGGGGTTGAAATTAAGTATGCATCTAGAAAGCTTAGAGCAGCGTCGCAGAAGGGGACAGATGCTGTGCTGGGTACACCTTTCTGTCCAAGTAGAAAATCAAACCTCTTCTATCTTCCTATTATGCTCTTTCGGGGTTGGGAGGAGGAGAAGTGATTCATTTAAGAATTTTTAAAATAATGTTGAAAACAACTCAAAGCTCCAGGAAACTCAAGGATGTGGTAATAATGGTTCCTCCAGAAGGAAGCAGCGAAAGCTGAATCTTTCCCCCAAAAGAAAATTGAGGTGAAAGCAGTTGTAAAAAGATTCCAGCTTCTGAACACTTAATTAGCTTAAAAACATGCAAGACAGACCCCCATGAGGTTTTTACTGAAAAATCTCTCTTATGCTAAAGAAAATAGAACGTATTCAGGGCTAAGGCAGATGTATGTTGTGTTTGGAAATATTCTGATGTTTTTAGTGCAAATTCTTAAAATATCTTATCCAAAGTATTGTATGCATCTCATCGTGGTACGTATTTCGATCAAGCAGCAAAACAGAAGGTCTGCTTTCTTCATTATACAAAATGTAATTTTAACAATAACTGAAGAAAAAACTGCTAGTGGACGTAACTCAGTATAATGTCTTTTTATACTAATCCTGGGTCATCAGTCTCCTGAATTTGGTGTGCTTATGAGTTCTTAGAAGGGATTGGAAGACCGTGACCATCCTCATGGATCTGTCTGAGGACCCTGGCATAGAGCTGGCGCGGGCTTGACTTCCCACCATATTCATTCGCTCAGCTAAGTCCATAATAGTCCTTTCTCCCTAGATCCTCTGTCTTTCATAATCTGAAGCACTTTCTCTCCCTACATATAAAATTTTATGACTGGGCGCCTGGGTGGCTCAGTTGGTTAAGCGACTGCCTTCGGCTCAGGTCATGATCCTGGAGTCCCAGGATTGAGTCCCGCATCGGGCTCCCTGCTCAGCGGGGGGTCTGCTTCTCCCTCTGACCCTCTTCCCTCTCGTGCCCTCTGTCTCTCATTCTCTGTCTCAAATAAATAAATAAAATCTTAAAAAAAAAAATTTATGACTAAAAAATAACTTTAAAGTACAATGATAGTATGTTTGGTAAACATGGGCAGGGGGCTGCAGGCAGGTCTAGTAAAATGTTTATATAACCTAAAAAATGATGTTTTGTTAGAAACTGGTTTGACACCTTAAAAGTCTGGGTGTGTATAGGCAGATTTTAAGAACTCATGGCTGGGACTGCTAGACAGAGGCCAATTTTGTTACCTTGGCCTTCGTTCCAGTCAGAATATAGTTAGGTATTTTATTGCTTGAAAATGTCAGAGTTCTGGGATGCCTAGGTGGCTCAGTTGGTTAAGCATCTGCCTTTGGCTCTGGTCATGATCCCAGGGTCCTGGGATCAAGCCCCACATCGGGCTCTCTGCTCAGTGGGAAGCCTGCTTCTCCCTCTCCCACTCCCCCTGCTTGTGTTCCCTCTCTCACTGTGTCTCTCTCTGTCAAATAAGTAAATAAAAAATCTTTAAAAAAGAAAGACAGAAAGAAAATGTCACAGTTCTCTGTACAAGTTAAGAGCGAAGACTCATCAATTTGGGATGAGCCAGACCTGACTCTGATTCTTGGTTCTGCCACTTACTCTGTGACCCCTGACACCTTCCCTCTCTAAGCCCTTCATCCCTTACCTGGAAAATGAAGTCATAATAGTCCCTGTTCCTCAAGTTTTGGGGATTAGGTTAGATTTGCTGTGTGTGCAGTGCAAAATACAGTGATTGGTGCATATTAAGTTTGTAAAACTTTTTAGTTTTTCTACTGTTTATCTTCAGTAGATGTTGGTTTTATTCTTTTCCTTCCTGAAGAACTCTGAGCAGTATTCTTCTCCTTAAGACTTTCCTCTGTGCAAATGGCTGTTCCAGGTGCTTGTGGGAAACTGACATGTGAGGTCTATGGTCCCTAGAGCTTCCTCTCTAACGGGGGTAGATATGCACAATATAACTTCAAAATGCAGTGTGGGTAATAACTGTTAGAGCAGAGACATGAAACTGTTAATTTTAGGAGGACAGGAGGAAGGCCCAGGTGTGTTATTTGCAGGCCCAGCACAAAACAAAACTGTTAAGCCCCTTGTTCAAATTTCAAGATGGCAACAGCCGAGCCTCCAAGCAGGTGTAGGCCGTTTCTGAGCACCGAGCCCCGTGTGGCTGCAGAGGTCACGCACCCATGCAGCTGGCCCTGAGTGCATGACCGTATCCACTGCATGCAGGGTAATTAGGGGAGGTTTACCGTTGGAAGATCTAGGAGCTGAACTGTACCTTGAAGGAGGGAAAGCACTGTGAAAGAATGGGTAGAACAGTCCAGACAAAAGAGAAAACTTGTGTCAAGGACCCGTAGGATTTTTGGTTTTGTTTTTAAGTGAGACTTACTGGGGCAAAGTGATCTGACAATCAGGGAGGGAGGGGAGATGGGGAGACCGTAGGCCTAAATTTGAATTTTTGACTAAAAAGAAGCAATGCACGGGCTTTGAGGATAGAAACAAAATCAGATCCATATAGGGACATGGCTCGCGTGGCAGAAAGACAAAAAGCTGGACTTGAAAGAAGCATGAGCCACAGGAACTTTGCTGGTGAAAGTGATGTATTCCTTATAGGGATTCTATTTCTCTGCAGTCTGATGTGTGCTTTCCTCTAACCCCGCCTCACACACACACACACACACACACACACACACACGAAGCAAGAGTCTGTTTCTGTTTTGAAGACATCTTCAATTATACAATGCCAGCCAAAGAAAAACATAATGGAATTTTAACCAGTTTGCTTTTTCCCTCTGTAGACAGCATTTCAGGAACATCTCCATTCTAGTTATAGAAAGAGAGCTTGAAGACACCCAAATGTGCATTAAAAACCTATCACCTTTTCCTGGCCTTTCAAACAGAATGGTGTTCCAGAAACACCATGTCATTTTGTATTCCAGGCAATGCTTTTAAAGACAACATGGGTGAAACCCTTGCCCTATTCATCGCTGAACAGCAGTGCAAGTCTGTGCACGTTCTGTGTGTCTGTCTCTCGTCCTGACAAACTGTCTTCAACAGTGGGAAAGTAAAACCTTCTTCCTTCCTTTTCTGTTTTTCTTATAATAACTCAGCCTTGAATCAGAGGTACATGTTCAGCCTCCCAAAAGTGCTTCTGTTGTGGAAAAGAGTTCCTTTTGTTCCCTAATTTATCATATCTTAAAGAAAGCGAAAACATTCAGGACGACAAGGATGCAATCAGCTATCATCTAAAGCGGCGAATGTTCCCAGGGAACTGTATTTCAGTATCTATACGAGACTGGGAATAGAATTTTATCCATCTTGCAGATTCCAGCAAAATGGGAGAAAATAATGAATATATTTTAATATCAATAGACAGCATTAAAACGAATTAAAAATATTAAGGAACACTCCTGAAGGTAAAAATTCAAATTTTTTTTTCTTTTGCTCCTCCAACTAAACTTCTACTATCTCTGTTAAACGAGGCAAATGACTTAAACATCTCCAAGCCTATGAGAAGAAAAGCTTGCTAAGATCCGTTTAAGATTTACCCCGTCAGCGTTAACCTTCTCTGGCTGGGTGAATCTCTTGCTCAGGTGCTTGCTTGGGTTGGAAAGACGGGAGGGTCCACATTCCTGCCCAAATATGAGCCCACGAAATTCCCATACCTTTAAGTGTGGCACTTACATTTCTACCTGTCTTTCTCAATCGAGGCTAGTTACCCTTGTTATTCAGTCCAGGAGCCTGTGCGGATTACAGGTGGTAATTAACATTCCTCTAACCGTGTGTAACCAGTGTAGGACTGAGTCAGAAGCTGCAAGCCGACCTCAGTCAGATGGGGAGAGGGGCACATTCAGAGGCATCATGGAACATATGCATTTCTAGAGCTCCAAGAATGGGGCTTTTTACATTAGTGTTTCCTCTGTAGATCTATTTTATAATTCTAACCAGATTTTAATATTGTTTTCTCATTTTAGTTGCTTTTTAAAAAAAATATGACCACTTCTTGCATTTCTTATCTCTCTCTCTCTCTCTCTCTCTCTCTCTCACACACACACACACACACACACACACACACACACACAGAATGTCTCATATTTGCAGTGAAATGATTTTGCCATTCGGAATACACATGGCGGTAGTAACTAAGCAGAGTGGCCCCTGGGAAATCAACTACCTAGAGTCTGGATTGTGAAAAAGAGCTACATCAAAGCCTCATATTGTGCCAGATAGTGAAGTGAATAATGTAGCAGGGAATTTCAGATGGTCCAGGAAGCAAAGCCTCCTCTGGTGACCGCAGGTGGGGTGGGTATGAGCCATGAGAACACGCTTGAGTATGAGAGAGCTGTAGGCAGCTCCTGCTTTTCTGGAGAAGGATCATGGGGTAAGAAATCAGTTTCCTTAGAGCACTTTCCACCCAGTGACTTTCAGGAAGTACCTCCAAGAAGGTGCCAAAAGTAACTTCCAACTTCTGTCCGGGAGCTACAGGAAAGGAGCAAGAAGTTACGTTGTTAAAGGGCAAGAAGGCTGTAACCAGTTGTTTAGAAATGCTGATATCCATGATGTCAGGGATTCTTTTACTTTAGATGTTCTGGTCATTGTCAGATGGGAATTCAGGTATCGACTGATAATAATAGTAGAAGCACATTTCAGTAATGTGCCTCACGACCTACACTCTCGAGAATTATTTCCCCCTTTTAATGTATATTGAAAATAAGTTTCAAAGAGGTTTAATGATTTCCCTGAAATCGCTTAAGAGAGGGGCCGAGCTGTTGGATCCCACGGCTCAGCCTGTAAGAGGCTTGCTGCTTGCATTCTAACACTTCACCTCTCAGGTAAGTGTGGTTTACCTAAGGGACAGGTCTTTCCGCTTTCTTTAAACCCTCACTTCCTTGTTTCTGTATTCTTCTTCTTAAAAAATAGTACATGTCTGTTCTACTATGTTTTAAGTAGAAATTAGGCACAGATCTGAACACAGTGAAGAGAAATTTCTCTCTTTGGAATTTCCCTTAAAGATAGTAACACATTTGAATTTGCAATTATTTTTATTTTCCTTCATTTTGTCTCTTACTATTTCTACTATGGCTATGTAGTATCTCCGGAGCCCCAAGAAAAAGGGAAAGAAAGAAAAAGAAAGAAATGCAAGAATCATTGTAATTCAAGAATTTGCTGCAGAAGGGATCAAATGGTTCAATCCAAAAAGTCACTGACGTGAGGGAACTAAGCAAAATGCACAAAGCATTAGTCATGAGTTTTATTTCCAACTCCATTACCAATTCAATATGACAATCGTATTTTTACTAGAGCCATTGGATCCATTTGAATTAAAGAATCATCAACGTGTTTAAAGTTTTGTTTTGTGTTGTGTTGTTTCCTCACCTCATTGTGTACCTGTGCACTCCTATTTTTTTTTTTTTTTTAAAAAGTAGGCATCTTCTTTCTCCTTTAAAGTTTGCATTCATTTGAAAAGCATGACCTGCCTAGACTACTTCTTTCCTTTTACCTTACCCATCTTGCTGTAGAGGGGCATGCTTTTCACAGTTTATATCTCTCTCTTACAATTTGCTTCCAGATGAGCAGCAGGACTGCGGCAAGTTGAGTGTATCTAACAGACCTCTCTGGGCGTGCAGGGGCTGGCAGAGTCACAAGAGCCCCGGCCCCCTCTTTATTGGCATGTTGCAGCTAATAGATGCTCCTTGGATGTCTTGCTCCTTTCCCAATAGAGCACTTTATAATCCTTTCAATTTCATGAGCAGCTGGGGCTCATTCAGTCTTGGAATGGAGAGAGCTCAGAGACATGCACACATTATGTCGGTGGCCAAGTCCAAGGAGAAAGTCTCAGAAGAAACAGTTTTGAGTCAATCTGTTTCTTTTGTGGTCACTGTGGCAATGTTAACAGCCAAAAGAGAAAAAGAACAACTGAATCTATCAATAAATTTCAAATATACAAAAGAGCTTCAGTGATATGAAAAGAACTCAGTCCAGGTTCTACTATTTATGAACCCTATGACCAGGACCACGTGCTAAAACCTCCCTGAGCCACAGATTGCTTTTGTATGAAATGGAAGTGACAAGGATTGCCCAGCAAGATTATATAATAATTACATAACACATGTAAAATCTGGGAGGACATCTTAAAATTTGGGGATTTTAGTGGAGTATCAGAATATTATTAGATTTTTTTTAAGTGGCCATTAAGAAAATTTTTTTATTTTTTATTTTATTATTATTATTTATATTTTATTTTTAAGTGGGGCAGCTTTGACATCATCTGAACAGTTTCAAAATAATGCTATAAGAAGCCACATGTTGTATAAAAATAAAGTTAGTGGTGGGTTGTCTTTATGAATGGCATTTCTTTCTGTCTCAGGTAATTTATTTTTTCTGTCACTTAAATGATTGTCTTACTCTTTTAATGACATACAGAGAGGCAAGGTTATTATTTATTTATTTTTTGTCAGTCAGGTATGTTTAACAGTCTTAGTTTTTTGATCCCTGTTCATACCAGAACATAAATATAGCCCTAGGAGTAGATAATCAAATTGATATGTTTGCATAGCTCCCATTAGCGATCCGAAGCATAGAGAATACAGCAGGTATTACAGGTTTCCCTGTGATCCACTTACTCACCCCTTGTGAACCTTGCTCAACACTGTGCAAGAGCCCGCGGCCCTGAGGCCAAGCACTTAAGCCCCATAAAGCATTTTATTTTATTTTATTTTATTTATTTATTTATTTATTTATTTATTTATATTTATTTATTTATTTTGAGAGGGGTAAAAGCAAGGTGTAGAACTGAGGCTCTTGGTAATCCACAACCCTATTCCAAGACTGTAGTTAGTACTCAGAAGGCAGACAAAACACCATTCTCTTGCTCTTCTCTTAGCTCTGCAGGCACCAAAGGTAAGAACCTGCTAAGAACTGCCTTCCTATCACTAGAAGATGCTAGAGTGGGTTCAGAGAAGCCAGAGGTCAGAGGGATTAGACAGGGCACTGGAATGCTTCTCTCTGTTCCAGGAACTCTTCTGTATGTTTTGATCCAGCATTGGCTTAGTTTTGTTCTTCATGTTGACAGGATCTGAGGAGGGCGAATGAGGCAGAGTCAGCTGGGGCAGACAAAAGGTTGATTTCACTGTCGTGGCCTGTTACTGATTGGTGCAAAAGAGCTATTGAAACCACCACCCTAATGTGCAAGAGAAAAAACAAACAAAAGCCCAGCAAATAGGCTTGTATTGGTTGCTAAAGTGACATTTTCCACACACAGACATCTGAATAGAATTAATTAGTACTCTTCATTTTCACACACTTTAAATGCTCAAACTGAACTTTGTTTAACCCTTAGAAGTTCAGCTTATTTCCCAAGCACATTTGATCATTTGAATTCTATATACAGATAAAAGCATCTGTTTCCCACTCCTGTGAAGAGTAAAATGAAGAAATAAGAGAAAGAGAGAGAGAGAGAGAGAGAGGAAAGAGAAGGAGGAGGGGGAAGAAAGGCATTTTTAGAACAAAATAAAATCCTTAATGTTAATTTACTCCAGGGGGGTCCCAGGTTGTGGGGAGAGTAGAAGGAAGAGGAAACAAGAGGAAAAACAGAGGCCATAAGGAAGTCAGATTGTCATTTTTCAATCCACGAAAACACAATATTTGAAAGCTAAAATATGTTATTATGTGATACCACAGACAAATCTTTGTGGAGCTCTGCTTATATCCATGAAACTTTGATGTATAGAGAAAGGTAGAAAAAGGAAGGTGCCACCTAAAACTTATCTTCCTTATAAAGATTTCACTCTTAGGGAAGTCTGCATGACAACAAAGACATAAACATTGGGAGGCCAGAGGCTAAGCGAGTTATTTCTTATTCTAGTCCAAATACATGGCATCGTGCAGTCATCTAAAAGTATACATTGAAAATTCTGCAGCACAGAACGCATATTTCCTCTTTAGAAGGAAGTATGCCCCTTATGTTTAGACACGTTGGCTGCAGGACTGGTTTACGATCCTGATTTGGAAAATCATCAGGAGACTGTCCGGTTACTCTGCCTCGGTCCGGCACAAAGCACAGTGTCAAGACTATAGTCTATATTCTTATCCTAAGAATAATAAGATTCTCCCAACATCTCCAGGGCTAAAAACTGGAGAGACCACGTAACTGGGTATATCCCATCCGTGAGGCGTGACATTCTGACAGTTCTTCCAGTTTGGTCGATGCATCTAGAATGTCTGGGGAAGACCGGGAGCTCAAGCTGAGCAGAGGAGAGGGGGACTTTTAAGGGTTCGTGTCGAATATCTGCCCTGTAAAGCACAGCCTCACACAGGGCGTGGGATTCGTTCAGGGATTTTAAACAATGGGTATATCTTCCTAAATGCCTAATTTACTGCTGAAGAATGATTTGGCTTCTGGAAGTAATTTAGTTGGTAAATAGGGGATGATGATCAGGATAAAGATAGTCTATAATTTGGGGTTAGACTCGGTGACCCAACATGGCGATTCCTCAGTGGTGTATAATTTTTGCTTCCAATCTTGAACTGGATAGGGTACAAGTGTAAGAAAACAAATGACTGCTTTTTCTTTCCAACATTCTAAATACTTCATCTGGATTTGGGTACATTTTTGAATTTTCATTGTGTTGGGAAAGATAATATTATCTTAAATCATTTTTCCTTCTCTATGCCTACTCATGAGATTGGCACAAAGAATTTCCATATTTTTCATATCATTTTATAAATTTATCACATGTATGCCTATATATACACATGCACATGAATTATTTTGATTTATCAGTCATTGTTGAAATATAATATCTGAAGTTTAAAAACTTTATGTTTGGGCAATATCCTATTAAGAATGAAAAATTATATACCCTCAATGAACAGTGTTTCAGTTTTTGCTATAGAGAATATGGAAAAAGTCAAGTGAATCTTTGATAGGTACAATGGTATTTTGTTTATGAACGCAAAAGGACTTCATAAAATCAACACAGGTTCAGAGGGCAAAAGGTCGTGTTAATGCTATTCAGATTCTTACATAACTTACTGAAAATTTCCTATCATGATGTTAAGTACCCATACAGCTGTACGGCAGCAAATCTTGATAAAATGCTAAGTTGCAAAATAATAATAACCCGAGAAATTATGTATTATTTGAGGTTTGGAACTGAAATGAAATGTAAAATTTTTAACAACCACCTGCAAATTTTCAAAGATGCCACACAATCAAATTGTGAGATTAACTATCTGAAAAGAAATACTTCAAAGATTAAAGGCAAAGCTAAGGCAGGTATGTCCTTTTCCGAGAAAACAAAGGTAAAACTGGTAGGTTTTATATAGAAACTGACCTCTTGTTTTCCTTACAGTATAAATGGTTTGTGGAAAGTAGTGACCATCATCCTCCTGCACCCCAAACACACACGCACACACACATACACACACACTCAGGAAATGCATGGGGCTGTGAAGATTTTTCTTTCTTCTTTTTTTGTGAGAGAAAGAGAGCACAGCAGGGGAAGGGGCAGAGGAAGAGAGAGAATCTTAAGGAAGCTGCTCCCTCAGGCCGGAACCCAGCGCTGGGGGCTCGATCTCACAACCCTGAGATCATGACCTGAGCTGAAATCAAGAGTCAGACACTTAACCCACTGAGCCACCCAGGTGCCCCGCAGATTTTTCTTAATTGATGTGAAGAGGTTAAAACATCTAGAATCCACAGCCTCTCTCCATTTATGTATAAACCTTTACATTTTGTGAAGTTGGCAGTTTTGTTGATCGAGTCATCAGCATAATGAAACAGTTGGTTTATTGCGCACTTCGAGTAAAGGAGCCAACATTAACTGTACCAGGGAGGCGGTATATAGATTACAGATTCCCATTACTGCATATATTTGAGAAAAACAAGTTTTTATAAGTTATAGTTTTCATGGTAAGTGTAGTACCAAATATAGTCATAAAAGTATTATTAATATGGCATAGTATTATGGTATGGGAAGAAAACACAGAATTTCATCAAAGTAATGCTGTTTATTTCAAGAATTCTGTCTAACCAAGTTAACTTCTGCAAGTCTTTAATGAAGGAAGCTCAGCATTTCCCCTTGATAATTGTCACTAAAGTCTAACAATATCTCTATCCAAGAGCTTTTGTTACATGTAATATAAGAGCTACTCCAATTTTTACCAATTTCTCCCAGAAGAGAAATCATTGATTCTCATTCTTCAAATGCCTTAAAAGGCTTTCAAGTAAATGTTTCTCTTTCGAAAAGTGTGAGGATAGTCTGCAAACACGATCTGGTCTTCCACACAGGGACTCGGTTCAAATGGGTTACGTTTGTTAGTCTATCACAGTGGGGAAGGGAGAAGAATCCCATATAAATTGCTAACCATGATCAAATTAGTCACATGTAACATAAAAACCATTTGACAGATGAAAAATGGACTGTGAATCCGTCCACTTGCTTTGATTGCATAATTGTATCAATGTATATGGAACTTTAACCAAGTATCTTCTTACTACTCAGCACTGGTAGGGGAGCATTTAAAGCTATCCAGGGTGGTTTCAAGGGCAATGAGATGTGATTCTGTCCAGAGTTCCCAGGGACACCTGAATGTTGTCAGAGCCCTGCCATCCCTTCTCTGATGAGACACCTAAGTGGTACAAATGAAAGCAAAGTTAAAATGCCATTCAATTATTAACTAGGCTAAACCACAAAACGCAGATGTTTGGTAAACTGAACTGAGCAGGTGGATTAAACTAGACCCAAATGAAATCTGTTCTTCCCCCAAGAATGACTCTTACCACCAGATGGCCACAAGGAACTAAAGCAAGTACTGCTCACATGTAAAGAAAAAGAGGTAACAAAGGTAGATACCTACTGGCTTTCTTGTCTAGCCAGCTTTACAGAGAAGGGAGCCAATGAGACACACTTGTTTAATAAATAAATATGGCCAATCAAGTGTTTCCTAACTCTGCACTCTGATCAGGTTAGTATTCCATCCACTTGTGGAAGAACAGAGAAAGCAGTGGAGAGAGGGACAGGAGTTTTACTTCATCCCTTGAAGAACTTACGGAGTGTTGGTGAATTCAGGTCTGTTCTCTGACCCTAGCTGTAGGATACTCTGCAAAGGCAGACGGAAGGGCCAGCTCCCCTCCAGGAGACCCTGCCACAGCCCAGGTGTCATACGTCTTCTCTGCAACAACTAAAGGGGGCACCAGGAAATTCCAGACAAGGACTCCCAACCATCTGAGGAAGCTTCCCAACAAAGAAACACCAGGGCAGTGATCTAGAGTTAGAATTCTTTGCTCTGTGTGCAGAAGTTCTACTAAATAGAACAAATTCAACATCACTTCCTAGTGCTATCCGCTAGATTGCTTTCTTTGAGAGTTTCTTCTCTTTTTTTCAGGTTTTTTCCAGCTTTTCTAAGGTATAATAGACAAAATTACAGAATATTTAAAGTGTACACTTTGATAGCTTGATGTCTGTTTATGTTGTGAAAGGATCCCCTCCATCTAGGTCATTATCTTCTCCATCACTTCATATATTTATCTCTCTTTTTAATTTTTTTTAGAGGGGAGAACACTTAAGTTCTATTCTCTTAGCAAATTTCAACTATACAATACAGTGTTATTAACTATAGTTGCTTCTTCAAGTTTACTCTGTATCCTCAGCAAAATATCTGGCCCACAGAACAATCAGCAGGTGCTGAATGATGGTGTCATGCATGTGATCTTCATGAGGCCTCATTTCTACTTCCTTCTCCATCCTTCAGAACCTCGACTTCCTGCCTCATCTCTTGTGTTTTCAAAATACTGAATTGCTTGCAGTTATTGAGAAATGCTCTGCTACATCCTTTGACACAGATTCCAATGATCCTATATCTACCTGGATAATCTTTTATGCTTCCCTTCCTTCTGAGCCTGGATGACTTATTATACCTTAACTCAGACATCCTCTCTCCAGGAAGCCCTCCTGAAAATCCAGGCTATGCTAAGTCTGCCTGCATTGAGCTCCATTACACTTTGGGTTCCCTTTGTAGTAACACCTTCCATATTATATGGAAACGATCTGGTTTTGGCTGCCTCCATAGCTCCCCAGTCACGCACCTTCCTTTAGGGGAAGGCCCAGATCTTATGTCACATTGTACCCCATCTCCAGGTAAGGTGACTAACAGATAAATACTTCTTGGAATGAACCTTATCCTTCAAGTAACTGTGATTTCAAGGGTATTAAACCTAAAAAGTGACATGGTCAATTCTGTGCTTTTAAATAATCACTTAGCAGCTTGATGGAGACTGGACTGTAATAGGCAGAGCTTATTAAAGCCTAATAAGAAGACGAGATGCTGCCATCAAACAAGCAAGAGATGCTGAGCCAGGGCAGTGACCAGTCTCTTTAAGAATCAGTAGGGGCTGGGGGAAATAGGGAGAGGCTGGTGAAATGGTACAAACTTTCAGTTATAAGATGAATAAGGTCTGAGGATCTAATATATAACATGACTACAACTGATACCATCGCGTTGTATAACTGAAATTTGCTAAGACAGTCGAACTTGAATATTCTCATCAAAAACAAAAAGGTAGGGGATAAATATGTGAAGTGATGGATGTGTTAAGTAACTCATGGTGGGAGGGGGGGTTCCCTTTCACAGTGTAGATCAGATCATCACATTGTCACTTTAAGTATCTCACAATTTTAGTTGTCAATTATTTCTCAGTAAAGCTGGAAAAAAATCAATAAGACAGGAAGGCCAAGTTGAAATGATAATAGATGTTGAACTGAAAAGAGAGAGAAATCTAAGACGGCAGAGTTTTCTGCTGTGGTGAACTCAGTGGACAGTAGTACAACCATCTGTAAAAATCAGAATGATACATGATGAGGCTGTGAATGTGTAATTCAGTATGCATAACCTTTGAGTTCTATCAACCTCCCCTGTAAGTCAAAAAATGTTCTAGTTTGTTCATTCCTGTTCCTGCATTAGCTACTGTTAATTTCACTTACTTGTACATTCTGGAATACTTACCAATAGTATGAAATGAGAATTTAAGTACCTTTTATTTTTTCTACTGTAAGTCCATTAGTCTCTCATGTTCGTTCTATGTAATTTGGAAAGCAACCAACATAGGAGAGAATAATTTTTTTTACATTTTACTTTCCTAAAAGATAGGATGCTCTCTTAGTAATTGATTTTGCACATTTACTTCAATCGTGAGTATTGATTTATAAATTTTATGAACCCTTCACTTGACATCTATATAGTTCCACCTAATTTTCTTTTTTTTTTCTTTTTTTTTTTTTTTAAGATTTTATTTCTTTATTTGACAGAGAGAGAGAGAGAGCACAAGCAGGGGGAGTGGCAGGCAGAGGCAGAGAGAGAAGCAGGCTCCCCGCAGAGCAAAGGAAGCCCGATGTGGGACTCGATCCCAGGACCCCAGGATCATGACCTGAGCTGAAGGCAGTCGCTTAACCAACTGAGCCACCCAGGCGCCCCAATTCCACCTAATTTTCAATTGCTTTTGATTCCATCATTTAGTTGAGTTTCATTCCAATAACTAGATAATGGGTATTGAGAAAATCAGAATAAAAAACAAATATAAAATTCAAAACATTATGCTAATGTAATATTTTTTTTTCCTGTGCAGAAACTTGGATTTACACCAAAGGGAAAAATCTACTAAAACATTTAAAGTGGAAAAAAATCTTAAATATCAAAACAATTGAAATTCTGATCCATACTAGACCTATTCTATTTATCATTAGAATCAAATTTTGAAAGGAATATTTTATGAAAATGAAATTTCAGAGTGTAATCCATGAAGGTTTTCTGAGTGTGCTGATATATTGAAATATAGTATAATGAATAAGAGCATAGGACTTAAAGTCAAAGATGCTTGCTCAAATATTTCCTTTCCAGCAAGTTTCTTAACTTTTCTGAGCTTCATTTTATCCATCTGTAAAATAAGAATAAAAGTTGAATTAGTTGACTTTATAGGATATAAGATTTAGAAATGCAATTCAAATTAGTTTAAGTGCAAAAAAGGAACTTATTACCATGGTTTATTGAAAAGTGCTAAAGATGGTAAGTGCTAACTTACTCAAGTGGTATCCATGTGCTCTAACAATAGCTCTTCCTCTCTCTCTTTCCATCACTCAAGACTTTTTTTTTTTTTTTAAAGATTTTATTTATTTGCGAGAGAGAGAATGAGAGACAGAGAGCATGAGAGGGAGGAGGGTCAGAGGGAGAAGCAGACTCCCCGCTGAGCAGGGAGCCCAATGTGGGACTCGATCCTGGGACTCCAGAATCATGACCTGAGCCGAAGGCAGTCGCTTAACCAACTGAGCCACCCAGGCGCCCTCAAGACTATTTTCCCCAGGTTGGCTTCACTCCCAGCCAGTTGCCAGAGCCTATAAACATGGTTAGAAAGTGGCTAGCTCCTAATGTCCCATATAATTCCAGAACTGTCGGAGAAAATATAGCAACTTTCCTACTCTAATTCCTAGAGAGGAGCACTTAGTTATGCTTCGGTCACGTGACCAGCCTGAGCCAACCATGGTTTCCAGGGAGAAGGAGAACCCTGATTGTCCAAGCCTTTGGTCTAGGGAAGCAAGATCAATTCTACCTGACCACAGGGTTCCAGCAGAATTACTGCCGAATAAAGAAGGGATGCTCTCTTAAGAAGGAGATAACAGGCAAAAAACCCTAATATTCCATTTTAATAGTACATATTCCAAGATGATTGGAAGGATAAATTAGATGATATAAAAAGAAATAGAGTGGCTCCATTGGTTAAGCATCTGCCTTTGGCTCAGGTTATGATCCCGGAATGCTGGGATCAAGCCCCTTGTCGGACTCTCTGCTCAGCGGGGAGTCTGCTTCTCCCTCTCCCTCTGCCTCTCACCCCTCCCTGCCCCACTCGTGCTCGCTCTGTCTCTCTCTCTCTCTCAAATAAATAAATAAAATCTTTTAAAAAAAGAAATAAAAGACATAAGAAAACTCAATAAATGTGGCTTTTTATTAATTATTGGAAACAAATATTAATATGGTCATGGACTATCCATACTTTCTGTCTACAGACAAGAAGTCCGTTTCTTCCTGACCAATTCTTGGGCCTTTATCATGCAGAATAAAGATTAAAAAAAAGAAAAAAAATAAAGATAAAAAAGATGTAGTGTTGGAGAACTAATGAGAGTAAGTAGAGCTCATATATTAAACAGATATTTATTGAGTCCCTATGTCATGCTGGATAGTTCTAGGTCCTGGTGAAACTAAACAGATGAGGTCCCCACTTTTATGTACCTGTGTAAACAAAATCATTTCAGACAAGATCAAAGGTTCCTAGAAAAGTAATACAGAGTAATATTGTTAAAATTACCTGGTAAGGAATTATTTTAGATTGGATGATCTGAAAAGGCCTTGGCAAAATGGAGATAAGATAATGATGTGACAGTCAGTACCTATTAGCTGGAATGTAAGGGGTGAGAGGGAGAATAGCAGAGATGAAGATGGAAAGAGAATCAGATCCTTGTCGGTAATGAGGGAGGATTTCAATTTGATTCATTTGAGTCTAAAGACAGTAGAAGCCATTGAAAGATTCTGAACAGGAATAAAATATGATCTGCTTCAGGTTACTAAAAAATCATGCTACCTTATTTTTTTAAAATGATTTCTTGTGGCAAAATGGAAACAGGACACTGGGTAGGAAGTTTTTGCATCCCACGCTGTGACAAGAGTGACGTGGAATATGATGATCACAGTGGAGGTTAAGAGAAAAGTGGATCAGTACCAGATATATTTTGGAGATAAAGTTGACAAGACTCAGTGTTGGGTTAGATATGGAAACTGAAGGTAATTGAAGTACCAAGGATAGTTTCTAGGTTTTAGTCTTGAGCAACTGGATGATGGAAAGATAGAAGGAGAAATAAATTAGGTGATAAAAATCAACATGAGTTTTCTTTTGGCTATGCTAAATTTGAGCTCCTCTCTTAGCCATCTGGCTGGTGATGTCAAATAGGCAGGTGACCTCATGATTTTGGAGAAGTTGGGCTGAAGAGATAGATGTCAGAGTCATGAACATGTAGACAGTATTAAAACCTTAATATTAGATGAGATACCCTAGAGGAGAGGTTTTGGATCCTGATGTGTAGAGGGCCTGAGCACCAAACTCTGAGACCCAAGTATTAAGGTGCCAAGCACAGAAAGAAAAGACAATGTAGACATTGAAAAACACAGGTATCAGTGAAGTAAGAAAAAGAAAGCCATGAAATTGTGATGTTGTGGAAAACCATTTCAAGAAGGCATGCTTCTGAGAGAGAAAGTTTGACAGTGTTGGAGAATTGACCATTGGCTTGCATAACATGAAGGTCACTGGTGACCTTAACAAGATAGTTTTGGCAGATTGGTAGTAATGGAAGCCCAAACGGTGTGGGTTGTGTAGACAATGTGGGATGAAGACGAGGGGAACTAGGACAGTCGCTATAGGGAGATACGGGTTAGTAAGCCCAAAGGAGGGTTTTCTTAAGCCAGGAAATATTAAAACAAGTGGATGATAATAATCTAAAAGAGAATGTAACACTGAAATGCAAGACACAAAACCAAACCAAACCAAGGAGCATCATTTGCTGGGTAAAATCCTAAGTGGAGAAGGATGAGATCCAGAACACCAGTGAAGGACCTGCCTTTTATGGGAGCTGGAGCCCTTCATCCACTATCACAGGAGGGAAGGGAAGGCAGGACATGTGGCTAGAGATAGAAGTGTTTAGATGGATTTGATGGTGGAAAAAGAAAGTTGCCTTCTGAGAACTTCTGTTTTCCCAGTTAAAATACGTGACAATGTCATTTGCTGAAATCTTAAATTACGAGGGGATATTGGAGGTAGCAGAGAGGGGAAAAGGCATAAAACTACTGTTTCAAAGCAAACTGTATGGGGGAGGGAGCTGGGATTAGGGGCAGGTAGGCTGTCGGGGAATCGTGGACATGGAACTAGACAGAGCTCAGGACGCCAGTGTACACAGATCGTTGGATTTTACCAATCTGGGGATTTTGCTGGAAAAAATAGTGTTGGGAAAGAGTAGCAAGGAAGTCAAGGCTGTTTGCAAGGGGTTAATTAGATTTATGGTCAATGTAAATTAAAACATGGAGGGAGCAAAAGTAGACATGTTGAGGATTATGGGTAATTGAAAAAGTGGTGGAGTCAATGAACACTGAAAACTGTTGGCATAAATAGTAGATTCTGAAGAATTAATGGGAGAAAAGATTAGAGTGGATGTGAGCTGGATTTGGTGAGTTTGGAGAGAGGAAGAAAAATCTAGGCGACAGCTCTGTGTGTGAGATTGGGGAAAACAGTGATCAAGAAGGATGTTAGGAGGGCTTATCTATTATGAAAGGAAATCTCCCTTAACATGTTTTTTTGAGGCTCCTCTGTGAAGATTTACAATTACTTCACAGGTGTGTTTGGAGTGAGATCAGCATTACTCTGAATATAACCCCACCCTGAGCGTATACCTCTCTGAACTACACAGGGGATTCTGATTCTTTATAATTGTCAGATCTTCATCATATCTCCATAGTAGCCAAGATGATCTTTTAGAAGAGAGGTCAGCAGGGGCGCCTGGGTGGCTCAGTCGTTAAGCGTCTGCCTTCGGCTCGGGTCATGATCCCAGGGTCCTGGGATTGAGTCCCATGTCAGGCTCCCTGCTCTGCGGGAAGCCTGCTTCTCCCTCTCCCACTCCCCCTGCTTGTGTTCCTGCTCTCGCTGTCTCTCTCTGTGAAATAAATAAATAAATAAATAAATAAATAAATAAATAAATAAATAAATAAATAAATAAATAAATAAAAGAAGAGAGGCCAGCAAACTATTCTGTACATCAAGTTTCATGGGAGCACAACCATATTTGTTCGTTTGTGTATTGCTTATGGCAATTTTCACACCACAGCTGCAGAACGGAACAGTCACGGTAGTGTCCACATAAGAGTCCACAAGAAAGTCCACAAAGCCTGAAATATCTACTGTCTGGTCTTTATAGAAAATGTTTGCCTATCTCTGTTTTAGAACAGAAATGCATAAGCCAAATCACATTGCTCCCTACTTCAAACCCTCCAGTGACTTCCAATAAAACCCAAATGAGTTGGCCCAGGCTGCCCCTCCATACTCACCTCCTCCCTCCAACTCTCCTTCCCGGCCATCTTAGTTATCCACAGCCATGCAGGCCCACTTTCTGTTCCTCAGCTGCTACCCATGCCTTCCCGACACCGGGCCTTTGCCGTAACTTGGACCAAGAACTCTCCTGCCCTAGATTTTCACGCAGCTTACTCATCTTGCCATTCAGACTTCAGCCTCCACATCTCCACCAAAAGGAGAGAGCTCTCTGGCACTGCATACCACACTTTCCTTCAGAGCACTTACAACTAGTGCATGCTTACTTGTTTATTTGTTTCTTGGTTTTCAGCTTCTCTCCATGAGCATTTAAGTTCTGTTGGGATGGGGCCTATGTTTATTTTTTGTTCACTGCTTATAAGCCCCACGCAACCTAGAGCCTGGCACAGAGAAGGGAGTCATGAATACTGGTTACATGAAAGAAAGCAAGAATAAAAATAATAAAGTGCTAACCACTTCAGAAGATAGTTTTACGTACCTTCCTTTATAATACTGCTTCATCTTCTAAGGAGTTTATACTGGGAGTGTCTTGACTTAGCGCCTTCATATCTAGTGCACAGACTCTGGAGCCACACTGAATTACAGCTCTGCCCCTTCCCAGGTGGATGATATTTGATAAAGTCCTTACCCTCTCTATTTCAGTCTCTCCATTTGGAAAATGTAAACGATATAGCAGCTATCCCAATGCGCTGTAGAGGATTAAACAAATTTATGCATCTTAAGGGCTTAAGAAAGCCCTTTAAGTAGGGCTTATGGTAACCCCGGAATAAGTGATGGTTGTTTTTATCACCATCTTCATCATCATCATCATCATCATCATCATCATCATCATCATCAATATCCCCAGACCAATCAACTGCTGCCAGGAAATCATCGTCACATAAGAACATGGAAGCTTCTGCCCTGCCAGACTTCAAATCATAAGGTTGAAGTGGGGTTTGCTGAGAGAAGGCATAGTGCTGCATGACTACCATTTTCAATCTTATCTGAAAGCTAAGGATAACTTCAGCGGGAAGTTGGAGTACATTTCAACTATGCGTATGGATTTGAGCCCTCCATTTTACTTGTTTTGATCTTAAGTTCTTCATTTGTAAAATGGATTATTTCTAAGGTTTTTCTAGTTCTAAAAGTTTATTCTTTTGTTACCACAAATCCCCATGTGATACAAACAAAGGGGAAAAAGCTTAGGAATTCATTTCTTACGTAATTTTCAACAACTTCCAACTTTTTTAAGGGCGTAGGACATGAGGCAGTTTTTATTTTCATCCTGATTCATATTATCAACATTTTTGAGTCTCCCAAAATTCTTGTGCTATAAGTTAAATACAATCCTGCTCTGTTTCAGGAATTGGGGAAAGCATGTTAAATTATATTTCCAAGGTTTTTGTAAAAATTATTTAAGCATCCGACTCTTGGTTTCGGCTCAGGTTATGATCTCCGGGTCATGAGATTGAGCCCCGTGTTGGGCTCCATACTTAGCAAGGGATTCTGCTTGAGATTTTCTCCCTCTCCTTCTGCCCCTCCCCACCGCCCACACTCTCTCTCTCTCTCTAAAATAAAATAAAATAAAATCTTTAAAAAATTATTTAAGAAGACCTGGGATTGGGGTGCCTGGTGGCTCAGTCAGTTTAAGTGTCTGCCTTCAGCTCTGGTCATGATCCCAAGATTCTGGGATCAAACCCCATGTCGGACTCCATGCTCAGCGGGAAGTCTGCTTCTCCCTCTCCTGCTGCCCCTCCCCCCCTTGTTCTCTCTCTCTCTCTCTCTCTCAAATAAATAAAATCTTTAAAAAAAAAAAAAAAGACCTGGGATTAAAACAGGATTACTTATTCCAAGTTTCTTATCACTTCACTGAGTTATCTCACAGAACAGTTAACTGGTAACATTCTCCTTTTAAAAAGAGTAATCATTGATGAAATAATCCTACGTGACTCCAAAGAGGTTTCAAAATACCAAAAATACTTTCTGGATTATAAACTCCTGGAAGAACTGACTTCATATTGACCACAGAATATATTCAAGTTAGCTAATAAAGAGCCCAAAGTTTTTTTCACACTAAGAATTAAGTGTCGATGGGGAATTTTAAAATGTGACTATTGCAGAAACCTTACTTTGAATTCAATTGCTGTGACTCCTTCCTGTGCAATTCATCATGCAGATAATGATTTAAAGGGCTACAAATCCTTGTCCTAAGACATCTATTCTGGAGTTTTTGGTTTTATTTTCTCATTTAGATTTCAATTAACATCAAGAGAATAGACCTTTGAAAACAGCCAACAAGAGATGATTTTCATATGCCATAAAACACATATATAAAAGTATTTTTATCAAATATATTTATACTACATTAAAATACATTTAAAAAATAAATAACTTTTGTTGATTTCTTTTCAACCACTAAAGAAAGGCCTAAGACTAACAGATTAGATAGAAATACACTTATAGGTATATGATAGATTAATTTGCCTCACAAGATAACTCTGTGATGATGCTGATGATAAAGGTGTGAATAGCATCAACATGTGGATTATTTTTATGAGTTTTACTCTCTTTTAATGAATATGAGAATATTAATCTTAAAAATATATTGAGGTTTATCATTTCCTAGCTCTTGGTAATTTTTGTCCCTCTGAAATTTGGGGGAGGAGTGGAGAATCCTCTCGGAGAGTAAATCCTCCTCAGAATGTATATATCACTCATGTGTCAGAGATTCCAATAGTCTTAAAGGCCAGATAACTTACAGGAGTGTCACACTTGGTGTGACAACTCTCCACCTCAATGGAATCTATAGATCACTTCTTCTTTTGGAAAATCAAATCAAATCAATTTAAAACAAAACAAAACAAAAGTTGTACTTTCCAATTTTGCAGCCATAATGTATCAAAGGGACATTTTCTTCGAAGAAAAGAAAAATCAATAGGCATATATTCTGCAGTATGTGAATCACAAAGCCCTGTATTTCCACAGCTTAACACCATCTCTCAGGGTCCTGCAATGGATATTTGTCATTGTCACAGTCATGAGGTTCTTCAAATAGAGACATATTCCAGAATCCTCCAGGAGATAGATTTCAATACCACTCTGGGCAATTTATGCAACCATTTTCCCCACTCAGCTGGGACAGAAGCCATCACAGAGGGTTGCTAAAGTAAAGGGGCATTCTGGGTCTCCCGTGGCCTAATTGGCTTCCACTTTGCCCTACCCAAGAGTAAATAATGTCCTCACAGTATCCTCACAAATGTCTTTGTTATCATTCCTCTCTCCCCCCTTCTTTCTCTTTTCCTCCCTATTTTTGTAGTTTCTTTGTTTCTTACACTTATCCACCCCCACCTCCCCACCGCACCTTTCATGTTGGCAGCAGAGGATAAGAAGATATGGTTTAGAAGTGGTGAATACAAACAAGCAGACGTGCCACTTGGATACTTTCCTTTTATCCAACTCCTGCGTGGATCATCTCTTTGAGGACCTGACACATTCAATGGAGGTTATATGGGTGATGCATAGTATTAATAGGAACATTTTTGCTCCATTCGAGTTTATATCACAGTTTGGGGAATTTGTAAAATAAGAGGCTTAGCTCCCATTTGTTACTTTCCTAGGGAAAATTCAGAGTTTACCTAACATCGTAAGATTAGAACTAAAAACACCAAATTACAGCTTTAAGCTGTATGAGCTACTTTGTGAAGGCAAAAATTTGGATTAGGTTCCTATTGGAAGGTAAAAATCCAAGGGAAGAGAGGTCATGAGACAGTACATTAGGATCACAAAAAGAAAATATTTTACTTTGAAATTTTTATTTTCTATTTTTGTATATGTTTAATAATGCACCTAATAGGCATGGATGAATAGAATGTATAAATATATGTATAAATTGGCACTGTGCTATTGAAGCTTTGGAAGACCACTGGATAAGAGTGGTCCTAAAAATTATTTTTAGCCATATTAAATAAATCCTCTGATAATTTTCTCTTTTCAGTATTTTTGAATAGTAAAGGGTAATTTGGGGTAAGCTTTGGCTATTTACAGACTTGTTATCATGAATACTTGTCCTTAATCAGTCTCCCTTCTAAAGTTATAGCTAGATTTTCTGGGAGCAAGATGGCGGAGGAGTAGGAGACCTGGATTTCGTCTCCTCTCAGGAATTCAGCTGGATAGGGATCAAACCATTCTGAACACCTACAAACTCAACAGGAGATCGAAGAAAAGAATAGCAACAACTCTCTGAACAGAAAAGCGACCACTTTCTGGAAGGTAGGACGTGCGGAGAAGTGAATCCGAGGCGATATTCGGGAGGATAGACGGCGGGGGAGGGGCCTCCGTCGGCCGCTTCTGGCAAGTGATAGAGCCACGGAGCACAGAATCGGAACTTTTAGAAGTCTGCTCCGCTGAGGGACGTCACTCTGGTGGCGAAGTGGGGGGTAGAACCCTCGTGGGACAGTGTGGTCTCAGGACCCTCGGGGTCACAGAAAGACCGGGGGTGCCTGAGTGCGGCAGAGCTCCCAGGTATCGGAGCAGGGAAGCCGGCTGCAGAGAGGGAGCCGAGGCGCGGGCTCTCAGCTCGGGGTTGTCATAGACCGTGATCCGCGGCACAGTCAGGCCACTGCTCCTCCAGCAGGGACCCAACAAGCGGCAGATCCGGGGAGACTCACCTTCTTCCCCCGGGAGGAGAGGTGCGGGAGCGCACCGCGGGGATCTGCTGGGTTTGGAGACTCCACCTGGGGTCGGGTGCCAGATAGAAAGGCGCGGTCACAGGCCGGGTGAGCGCGGAGTGTGGCCGGAGACCGGGGAGACGGGAGTGACTGACTGCTTTTCTCTGGGGGCTCACTGAGGAGCGGGACCCTGAGTTCTCGGCTCCGCCGGGGCGGAGACTGGGAGGCCGCCATTTTCACTCTCCGCCTCCAAAGCTGTACGGAAAGCTTGCAGGGAACAAAAGCTCCGGAGAGCAAACCCGAGCAGATTACTTAGCCCGGACCGGCAAGGGCGGGGCAATTTTGCCTCCGGCAGAGACATTTGGGAACCACGGCAACAGGCCCCTCCCCCAGAAGATCAGCGAGAACAGCCAGCCAAGACCAAGTTTACCGATCAATGAGAACGGCAGAACTCCAGCGCTAGGGGAATACTGCACATAGAATTCATGGCTTTTTTACCATGATTCTTTAGTCTTTCAAAGTTAATTATTTTTTTTAACTGTCTTTTTTTCTTTTTTCCTTTTTTCTTTTTTTTTGAATTTTTCTTTTTCCCTTTTTCAACCAACATCTTATCAATCCCTTTTTTAAAAAAAAAACATTTTTATTTTTCATTTTTAAAGTCATATTCTATCCCTTCATAGCAGTTACCCGTATTTTTGGCATATATATATAAGTTGTTCTCTCTGTAAAATCTTGAGATAGTTTCTTCTAACAGATCAAAATATACTCTAAATCTCTAGTGTATGGTTTTTTTCTACTCCCCTGCCTGAACACATTCTCTCCCTTTTTTCTTTCTTTCTTTTTTTTTTTTTAATCCTCTTCTTTCTTTTTTCAAACAACTTATCAAATCCTTTTTCAAAATTTTTTATAATTTCCATCTTTACAGTCATATTCCATCCCTTCATCATATCAAGCCTTATTTTTGTACATATATAAGTTTTTCTTTCTTTAAAATTTTGGGAGGGACTTTCTTTTAACGGACCAAAATACACCCAAAATCTAGTGTGTGGCACTGATCTATAATCCAGCCTGATCATATTTGATCACATTCTGTTTTTGTTTTGTTTTGTTTTGTTCTGCTTTTGTTTGTTTTTATCTTTATCTTTTTCTTTTTTCCTTTTTTCTTTCCTTTTCTTTTTTCTCTCTTTCCCTTTCTTTTCCCACTGCTTCAGGTCTTTTCTGATTTGTTTAGAGTATATTTTCTGGGGACGTTGTTACCCTGCTAGCATTTTGTTCTCTCATTAATCTATTCTCCTCTGCACAAAATGACAAGACGGAAAAAATCACCTCAACAAAAAGAACAAGAGGTAGTACCGACTGCCAGGGACCTACTCAATACAGACATTAGTACGATGTCAGATCTAGAGTTCAGAATCATCACTTTAAAGATACTAGCTGGGCTTGAAAAAAACATGGAAGTTATTAGAGAAACCCTTTCTGGAGAAGTAAAAGAACTAAAATCGAACCAAGTAGAAATCAAAAAGGCTATCAATGAGGTGCAATCAAATATGGGGGCGCTAACTGCTAGGATAAATGAGGCAGAAGAAAGAATCAGTGAGATAGAAGACCAAATGATGGAAAATAAAGAAGCTGAGAAAAAGAGAGATAAACAACTACTGGATCACGAGGGCAGAATTCGAGAGATAAACGATACCATAAGACGAAACAACATTAGAATAATTGGGATCCCAGAAGAAGAAGAAAGAGAGAGAGGGGCAGAAGGTATAATGGAGCAAATTATAGCAGAGAACGTCCCTAATTTGGGGAAGGAAACAGGCATCAAAATCCAGGAAGCACAGAGAACCCCTCTCAAAATCAATAAAAATAGGTCAACACCCCGACATCTAATAGTAAAACTTACGAGTCTCAGAGACAAAGAGAAAATCCTGAAAGCAGCTCGGGAGAAGAGATATGTAACCTACAATGGTAGAAACATTAGATTGGCAACAGACTTATCCACAGAGACCTGGCAGGCCAGAAAGGACTGGCAGGACATATTCAGAGCACTAAATGAGAAAAATATGCAGCCAAGAATACTATATCCAGCTAGGCTGTCATTGAAAATTGAAGGAGAGATAAAAAGCTTCCAGGACAAACAAAAACTAAAGGAATTTGCAAACACGAAACCAGCCCTACAACAAATATTGAAAGGGGTCCTCTAAGCAAAGAGAGAGCCTAAAAGCAACATAGACCAGAAAGGAACACAAACAATATACAGTAACAGTCACTTTACAGGCAATACGATGGCACTGAATTCCTATCTTTCAATAGTTACCCTGAATGTAAATGGGCTAAATGCCCCAATCAAAAGACACAGGCTATCAGATTGGATTAAAAAACAAGACCCATCGATATGCTGTCTGCAAGAGACTCATTTTAGACCCAAAGACACCCCCAGATTGAAAGTGAGGGGGTGGAAAACCATTTACCATGCTAATGGACACCAAAAGAAAGCTGGGGTGGCAATCCTTATATCAGACGAATTAGATTTTAAACCAAAGACTGTAATAAGAGATGAGGAAGGACACTATATCCTACTTAAAGGGTCTATCCAACAAGAAGATCTAACACTTGTAAATATCTATGCCCCTAACATGGGAGCAGCCAATTATATAAGGCAATTAATAACAAAAGCAAAGAAACACATCGACAACAATACAATAATAGTGGGGGACTTTAACACCCCCCTCACTGAAATGGACAGATCGTCTAAGCAAAAGATCAACAAGGAAATAAAGACTTTAAATGACACACTGGACCAAATGGACTTCACAGACATATTCAGAACATTCCATCCCAAAGCAACGGAATACACATTCTTCTCTAGTGCCCATGGAACATTCTCCAGAATCGATCACATCCTAGGTCATAAATCAGGTCTCAACCGGTACCAGAAGATTGGAATCATCCCCTGCCTATTTTCAGACCACAATGCTTTGAAACTAGAACTCAATCACAAGAGGAAAGTCGGAAAGAACTCAAATACATGGAGGCTAAAGAGCATCCTACTGAAGAATGAATGGGTCAACCAGGAAATTAAAGAAGAATTAAAAAAATTCATGGAAACCAATGAAAATGAAAACACAACTATTCAAAATCTTTGGGATACAGCAAAGGCAGTCCTAAGAGGAAAGTATATAGCAATACAAGCCTTTCTCAAGAAACAAGAAAGGTCTCAAGTACACAACCTAACCCTACACCTAAAGGAGCTGGAGAAAGAACAGCAAATAAAGCCTAAACCCAGCAGGAGAAGAGAAATAATAAAGATCAGAGCAGAAATCAATGAAATAGAAACCAAAAGAACAGTAGAACAGATCAACGAAACTAGGAGCTGGTTCTTTGAAAGAATTAACAAGATTGATAAGCCCCTGGCCAGACTTATCAAAAAGAAAAGAGAAATGACCCAAATCAACAAAATCATGAATGAAAGAGGAGAAATCACAACCAACACCAAAGAGATACAAACAATTATAAGAACATATTATGAGCAACTATATGCCAGCAAATTAGATAACCTGGAAGTAATGGATGCATTCCTAGAGATGTATCAACTACCAAAACTGAACCAGGAAGAAATAGAAAACCTGAACAGACCTATAACCACTAAGGAAATAGAAGCAGTCATCAAAAATCTCCCAAAACACAAAAGCCCAGGGCCAGATGGCTTCCCAGGGGAATTCTACCAAACATTTCAAGAAGAATTAACACCTATCCTTCTGAAACTGTTCCAAAAAATAGAAATGGAAGGAAAACTTCCAAACTCATTTTATGAGGCCAGCATTACCTTGATCCCAAAACCAGACAAAGACCCCATCAAAAAGGAGAATTACAGACCAATATCCCTGATGAACATGGATGCAAAAATTCTCACCAAAATACTAGCCAATAGGATCCAACAGTACATTAAAAGGATTATTCACCATGACCAAGTCGGATTTATCCCTGGGCTGCAAGGTTGGTTCAATATCCGCAAATCAATCAACGTGATACAATACATTAACAAAAGAAAGAACAAGAATCATATGATCCTCTCAATAGATGCAGAAAAAGCATTTGACAAAGTACAGCATCCTTTCTTGATCAAAACTCTTCAGAGTATAGGGATAGAGGGTACCTACCTCAATATCATAAAAGCCATCTATGAAAAACCTACAGCGAATATCATTCTCAATGGGGAAAAACTGAGAGCTTTCCCCCTAAGGTCAGGAACGCGGCAGGGATGTCCACTACCACCACTGCTATTCAACATAGTATTGGAAGTCCTAGCCACAGCAATCAGACAACAAAAAGAAATCAAAGGCATCCAAATTGGCAAAGAAGAAGTCAAACTCTCACTCTTTGCAGATGATATGATACTTTATGTGGAAAATCCCAAAGACTCCACCCCAAAACTGCTAGAACTCATACAGGAATTCAGTCAAGTGGCAGGATATAAAATCAATGCACAGAAGTCAGTGGCATTCCTATACACCAACAACAAGTCAGAAGAAAGAGAAATTAAGGAGTCGATCCCATTCACAATTGCACCCAAAACCATAAGATACCTAGGAATAAATCTAACCAAAGAGGCAAAGGATCTGTACTCAGAAAACTATAAAATACTCATGAAAGAAATTGAGGAAGACACAAAGAAATGGAAAAATGTTCCATGCTCATGGATTGGAAGAACAAATATTGTGAAGATGTCAATCCTACCTAGAGCAATCTACACATTCAATGCAATCCCCATCAAAATACCATCCACTTTTTTCAAAGAAATGGAACAAATAATCCTAAAATTTGTATGGAACCAGAAAAGACCCCAACTAGCCAGAGGAATGTTGAAAAAGAAAAGCAAAGCTGGCGGCATCACAATTCCAGACTTCCAGCTCTACTACAAAGCTGTCATCATCAAGACAGTATGGTACTGGCACAAAAACAGACACATAGATCAATGGAACAGAATAGAGAGCCCAGAAATGGACCCTCAACTATATGGTCAACTCATCTTTGACAAAGCAGGAAAGAATGTCCAATGGAAAAAAGACAGTCTCTTCAACAAATGGTGTTGGGAAAATTGGACATCCACATGCAGAAGAATGAAACTGGACCATTTCCTTACACCACACACAAAAATAGACTCCAAATGGTTGAAAGACCTCAACGTGAGACAGGAGTCCATCAAAATCCTAAAGGAGAACACAGGCAGCAACCTCTTCGACCTCAGCCGCAGCAACTTCTTCCTAGAAACATCGCCAAAGGCAAGGGAAGCAAGGGCAAAAATGAACTATTGGGACTTCATCAAGATAAAAAGCTTTTGCAAAGCAAAGGAAACAGTCAACAAAACCAAAAGACAACTGACAGAATGGGAGAAGATATTTGCAAATGACATATCAGATAAAGGGCTAGTATCCAAAATCTATAAAGAACTCATCAAACTCAACACCAAAAGAACAAAGAATCCAATCAAGAAATGGGCAGAAGACATGAACAGACATTTTTCCAAAGAAGACATCCAAATGGCCAACAG
Organism: Phoca vitulina; assembly: GCF_004348235.1. Taxonomy (NCBI): domain Eukaryota; kingdom Metazoa; phylum Chordata; class Mammalia; order Carnivora; family Phocidae; genus Phoca; species Phoca vitulina. Next base: position 23,340,036 of record NW_022589718.1, read on the forward strand.
ACACATGAAAAAGTGTTCAATATCGCTCGGCATCAGGGAAATCCAAATCAAAACCTCAATGAGATACCACCTCACACCAGTCAGAATGGCTAAAATTAACAAGTCAGGAAATGACAGATGTTGGCGGGGATGCGGAGAAAGGGGAACTCTCCTACACTGTTGGTGGGAATGCAAGCTGGTGCAGCCACTCTGGAAAACAGTATGGAAGTTCCTCAAAAAGTTGAAAATAGAGCTACCATATGATCCAGCAATTGCACTACTGGGTATTTACCCCAAAGATACAAAAGTAGGGACCCGAAAGGCTACGTGCACCCCGATGTTTATAGCAGCAATGTCCACAATAGCCAAACTGTGGAAAGAGCCAAGATGTCCATCAACAGATGAATGGATAAAGAAGATGTGGTATATATATACAATGGAATATTATGCAGCCATCAAAAGGAATAAGATCTTGCCATTTGCAACGACGTGGATGGAACTGGAGGGTATTATGCTGAGCGAAATAAGTCAAACAGAGAAAGACATGTATCATATGACCTCACTGATATGAGGAATTCTTTATCTCAGGAAACAAACTGAGGGTTGCTGGAGTGGGGGGTGGGGGGGGAGGGATGGGGTGACTGGGTGATGGACACTGGGGAGGGTATGTGTTCTGGTAAACGCTGTGAATTGTGCAAGACTGTTGAATCTCAGATCTGTACCTCTGAAACAAATAATGCAATAGATGTTAAGAAAGAAAAAAAGAAGAACCATGAGAGACGATGGACTCTGAAAAACAAACTGAGGGTTCTAGAGGGGAGGGGGTTGGGAGGATGGGTTAGCCTGGTGATGGGTATTGAGGAGGGCACGTTCTGCATGGAGCACTGGGTGTTATGCACAAACAATGAATCATGGAACACTATATCTAAAACTAATGATGTAATGTATGGGGATTAACATAACAATAAAAAAATTAAAAAAAAAAATAAAATAAAGTTATAGCTAGATCCCCATGTGTGACCATTGACCACAGTGAGGGCAATAATCTAACCACAAAGCACATGGCATTTTCATTTGTTTTAATCTAAGTTCATCTCACTGTCCTCATAGCTAGTTATCCATGTGAACGGTCACAACCTGTGAGTCTGAACTACCCAAATTTCTGAACAATACTCATCTGAGAATCCAGAGATGACCCTCTCCAGGCATGCAGCAAGAACCATATGGGGAAAATAGATTATAAAGCATAAGGGTCTGTTTTCTGCTTTGTGTAAATAGCAAGACTGGTATTTTTTTAAAAGATTTTATTTATTTGACAGAGAGTGAGAGAGAGAGAGCACAAGCAGGGGGAGCAGCAGAGGGAGAGGGAGAAGCAGACTCCCCACAAGGACCCCGATGTGGGGCTCAATCCCAGGATCCTGGGATAATGACCTGAGCCAAAGGCAGATGCCTAACTGACTGAGCCACCCAGGCACAGCAGAACTGATATATTTTTTATCTTAATTTCTTAGTAAGATGAAGGATTGTGGATTTTCAAAATTCTCTTTGTATAAAACATTACTACTGATTTCAAAATCATTTCAGCACTCAACATTATAATTCTTGGTAGAACAGACAAAAAAATCTTAACACAATAAATGCAATATCAAAGGGCAATATTAGGAGAGAATAGTACATATAACTAATATCAGGAAAATAGAAAATGTTAACCAATGAAGGGCAAGTTGAAAATATTAGTTAAACACTGCCACTTAGTAGCTAGGAAACCTGGGGTGAATTTCTTAACCATGCTGTACCACTTTTTTCTCATTTGAAAAACTCAGATAATTATAACCTACTAGCAATGTTTTTGTTGATTAAAAGCCTATAATATACGTCACAACCAATAAAGCATAGCTGCCATTATTACTGTCAGCATTATTATTATGTTGACAATTTAATCAAAATGACAAGCCTTTGCCTGGCTTGTTAGAATCAGTGGGATTGTAGATACACACTGTAGGGACAGTTTTAACTCAAATTTTACATATTCTACTTGGGCTAAAAATGCCCAATGATATTAATATCAGAACAATTCTGGTTACCACAGAACTAGTTTCCATGGAATCTGCAAAGTCAACGGGAGACAGAGGTATAAGAGCTTTACTATCTCGTATTCCACGACCAGTTAAAGGTACAAAAACTATGAAGCATCACATGATAGAGGGTAACTGAGAATAGATGCCGATGAGATGACCAAATTTAAGCCAAGTCAGGATGAGTAAAAGAATGTGCTGCTTTATCACAATGATTGTGGCTTCAAAATTAAACCTAAGTGTAAATCTTAGTTTACCTACCTGGGATGCTGGGGAAGTAACAACATCAGCAAGCCTCACATCATTTCAAAGGGATAACAGGAAGACCCTAGGAGATGATGTCATTGGAAAAGGCTTAACACCCTCAGTTGCTACTTTTTTTTTTTTAAGATTTTATTTATTTATTTTAGAGAAAGAGTGAGTGGGGGGAGGGGTAAGAGGAGAGGAAGAGGGAGAACCCTCAAGCAGACTCCCCGCTGAGCGTGGAGCCTGATCCCACAACCCTGAGATCGTGACCTGAGCTGAAATCAAGAGTTGGATGCTCGACCGACTGAGCCACTCAGGTGCACCCTTCACTTGCTATTTAGCATTGGTTAGTTTTTCCTTCTCTCCTCAAGAAATGTTTGTGAACTACTGTGCAAGTTCATAAATAACGTATTTCAAAAGAGTGAAGTGAAAATACAGATTGTGAAAATAAGCAAGTGTGCCTGGGGGATATGCCCATTTAGCAAAAGACTCCTCGATAATTAGGGAGGAAATTAAAATTCCATATTTAGCTCCCAGACATTAAAGAAAGATAAAGGTAGTATTGAGCAGCCCTCAAAATGTGTTGTCTTTTTCCTCATTTCCTACTCAAACTAATTACCAAGGACAACAGAAGCATCTTGTTAATTCACACTAATGATGAGGAGCCTCACTGTAAATTACTGAAAATCCTGGATTAGTCACTAAGTAAATAAATCCCATAAAAAATAAAACATAACAGTGCTGAGATACAGGAGGCAATATGTTCATTCTGTAATTGCAGCTGAATGTTAATTATTTTGGATAATCCCTTTTCCACATATGTGAATGTTCTTCAGTATATTTGAGGTAATATCAATTGATCTCACCATTGCCACATCTGATTGGGATCGTTATCTAAATAATGAACAAGTCAACTAAGAAATTTGGATAATGAGTGACTCATATTCACATATGCCACATTCATATTTTAAAATGGTTTTCATTATCTATTTATTTTTCTTGTAAGTTTTGATTATTACTTGAACACCAGAGTACCACAATTATGAGGGAGTAAGGTCACATGAGTTCAGAAAGCTACAGAGCAGCCATATCATAACTAATTGGGTCTTGTAGACTGTATTTTCAACCAATATTGCTTACAATAGTTCAGGTAGTCATGTGCTAATCTGCTGTGTCTATTAAAATGGCTACAATAAGTAGTTCAGCTGTCCTCAGACAGTTCAGGTTTATGTGAAAAGACACTTGCTATCCAGAAGTCCCAAAGTATTCAAATGAGGTAGTGAGAAATGGAAGTCAAGTTTGCGCAAGATAGCAAACCATTATTCTAGAACTCAGAGCACTCTAACACATCTAACGAGGTTATAATAGAAACACCTTATCCACGTCTGATCCACTAACGTGAACTTATCTGATAACAAATAACTTGTTCTTGAAAAGAGGGCCCCAAATTCAACTTGTATCTCACAGTTCAAGTAAATAAGAAAAGGCTGACAAATCTCCCTCCGTAAATCCCCATGATTTCATGTTCCCTTTTTCATATTGTGGAAAAGGCAGAGCGGAAAATGAGGTCTGTTCTTCTAATAGGCTACATAAGCAGAAAGCCTATTTTTGAAGTACTCCAGGAAATCAAATATATCAAGGAGATAGGTATGACAGAAAAATAATATTTACAGAAAATTATAGGGGTATAAGGAAAAGAGAGCAGATTTAATAAAAATCTTCTAATTGAAAAAATTATTACATAGTCATTAATAGCACATGGAATAAGGGTTCCTGTTTTAAGGTTATCTGGTTTTGAAGAAAGTAAAAATTGTCCTTCTGAGGGCAGATGTGCTACTGGTGAGTGAAGGCAAACAAATGCTATCCATTTCTGAATACCTTGTATAGTTATTTCCCGGTTCAGGGTAAAATGAGTGGTTTCAAGGAGAGAAACTCATGACAATTAAAACTATGGGGCCAGGAAAGCCTTGGTAACCATCCATGGGCCTATTATATTTCACAGATGAGATTACATGCCATAACAAGTAGCTAACGTTGACTACAAGAGCTGTAGAAGGGTGGACTCCTTTTTCTTTTCCCTATTTTCATGAACTGCTTCCTAATGTGGTACCTTGTCTATGTAGCATACTGCAAAAGCATTGAATATTATACTTACTTTTTATAAAAGGACCTTGATCCTACCTTCTGCCCTATTGATTTATTTTTAAAGTATGGACCTTTTTAAAAATTGCAACACAAATTATCTTTACTTTTGGTCCTTGCCTTTGATTACAACCTTAAAGTTTATGCTCTCCAATTCTTAAGAATAGAGCTAGAATTCATCCATTCATCCATATGTGTGGAATTTCTAATTTTATTCTAAGGTCAAGCCTGACCCTCAAAATAATGTGTGTTTGCACTCTTTTTGTAGCCTCTTGGAAAACCACTCATAAATAAAGCTTCAGTACTTTGCCATTGACATATATTGAGAGATGTTAGATATTGAGAGTGAGCTTGTGGATCATCATTTATTCATTGTAGTGATGATGGTAAAGACATCACCTAGTCCATTACCAGGATCATCTTAAGAAAACTAATGGGAAATATTTCTTCTGGCTCCAAAATGAAGAAAAAGCAATGATTCTCCTAAACAAATATGTTGTATTTATCATCTGAACACTATGTTTCTTGTAAACCATGTCTCTACTTGCTTTGGTTCTCCATTAACTCAGAGAAGAGATTTTGGCTTGCTTCTAGCAATTGTGTATCAACCACCTAATAAAATATATACATTTTGATGTGTTAATTTTATTCCTGGCTGTATGCGTTAGCTAAGGCTGCATAACAAATTACTCAAAGCATTAGGGCTTATAAGCAACAAACATTTATTATCTCACAGTTTCTGTCAGTGCAAATTAGCTGGGCACCTCTGCCTCAGGGTCTCATTAGTTTGTGATCAAATTTTGGTCCGGCTGTAGTCTCATCCTGAAGACTTGTCAGAAGGAAGATCTTCTTCCAAGCTCACTGACATGATTGCTGGCAGGATTCAACACTTCAAAGGCTGCTGGACTGAGTTCCTCAGTTTCTGACTATTGGTCAGAGGCCTTCCTTCATTCCTTGCCAAGGGGCCTTTCCATAGGGTAGCTCACAGCATGGCAGTTTGAGCAAGCAAGTAAGAAAGCAAGAGAAGAAATAGGATGTAAGTCAATGTCTTTGTGTAACCTGGTCTTAGAAGGGATGTTCCATCACTGCTGGTGTATTCTACTCATTTCATGGAAGTCACTAGTTCTAGGTTACACTCTAGGGGAGGGAACTGTACAAAAGAATGAATACCAAAAGGTAAGGTCTTTGGGGACCACTTTAGAAGCTATCTTTTTATTTTCTTATACATAGTTCCCCTTTGCCTAAGTTCTTAATTATTTTTATTCTTTGTATTATACATACTTCCATAACTTTACTTAAAATTCATACATGTATCATATGCTAACATATGGGATGTGTTTAATCAATATCTATCATATGAGATTGAACAGCCTTTGTTATTCACTTTAACAACTACAATAATTACTTTATTAATCCATCTTCTATGGGCATAGGTCTGTTTTGAAGACTAGGAACACCACAATTTAAAAAAGAAGGAAAAAGTCTTGTCTTCAAGAGCAGGTATGGGGAGTCAGTATAGAATATAATGTTCTCATCATCACCAATTTGATTCTTTAAAATCATTTATTCAGGGCGCCTGGGTGGCTCAGTCATTAAGCGACTGCCTTCGGCTCAGGTCATGATCCCAGGGTCCTGGGATTGAGCCCCACATCGGGCTCTCTGCTCCGCAGGAAGCCTGCTTCTCCCTCTTCCATTCCCCCCTGCTTGTGTTCCCTCTCTCGCTGTCTCTCTCTCTCTGACAAAATAAATAAATAAAATCTTTAAAAAAATAAAATAAAAAATAAATAAAATCATTTATTCATTACCTACTATTGGTCAGATATTCTTCTAGCTAGAAGACATTTTGATTCTATGGAATAGAGCATCACTCAGGGAGAGGCTGGAACTCAGGTTCCAGATGAGAGTCAGAGATCTGAGGGGGCTATATGTTGCACACAAAAACTGGTAATATTTTTAAATGAAAAAGTTTAATGGTGTGTTATTTTTTATCATGAAATCAGCATGAATATAAAATTATGTATCCATCCAAAAAGCAGTGTCCAAATGAGCCTAAAGTGAACATGCTTATTTCAAGGTAGGCATAAGAGAATAAAGATGCCAAAGTGCCAGATACTTAGAATGGAGCACCTTACAGTTTCTCTTGGGCTCTGGATCATAGTTGTTAGAGGCTTACATTGTCGGAACTATTTTTTGGTTAGGTAATTGATTCCACACCATTTATCAAAATGGTAGAAGACCTTTGATTTAGCAAGTCTCATTAAAGTACACAAACAAAAATGTACACAAATTGTAAGTGTAAAAAATTTATATCTTTCTAGTCTAGGGAATGAAAAGCTCTGAAAAGGTGAAAGAATTATGAAGATTATATAATCCAGCCTCTTCAATTTGTATTTTAGAAAGCTTGGATGCAGGTAAATCTAAAAGTCATTTATCTCATTAGCAGCAAGGACAAGGGCTACAGCTCCCATCTCAAGGCTCCTGTCCTGGGGCCACTTTCAATATATCACAACACATTTTTCTAAAAGATAAATTATATATGTAGAATCTATTTTAAGAGACTCAAACATTCGGTTTGTTGTGTTTAGTTTTTTAAATGTTTGATAGCAAGTATTTATTTAAGGAATTCTTCATAGTAAGTTTAACATAATTCAGTGTTAAAGTAAATTTTGGAAAAATCCAAGCTGAACAAGTTTAAATAGGTTTTTCCATAGCAAGATTTCTCTGAACCTCTAATATGTTAATGCTCAATATTAATTTTACTCACCATCTAAATGTTTTTTAATGTAAAGGACATTTTTTAAAGATAATTCTTTTTTGTATATTTAGGGTAAACCCCATCTTGTCTTGGTATGCTCTTTTTTAAAATATATATTGGATGTGATTTTCTAGTTTTTTTAATATATATTATTTTTTACATCTATTTTAATGAGTAAAATTGATCCTTTTACACACCTTATTTGGCTTTTGATATAAGGGTTATGCTTCTCTTGTGGAATGAGTTAGATATTCCCTCTTTTCTATCCATTAGAGTTTTTTAAGTTAAAAAAAAAGCATACTCTGCATTTTGAACATTTGGTAAAATTTCCAAGGGAGTTGTAAAACTCCCTTGTTCTGCCATTTTATTTGAACATTTTTATTTTTATATATCTGCTTTATTTGAAGATTTGAAGATTAATTTCTCTAATACAGGATTATTTGAGCTTTTAACCCTCTTGAAATCATGTCTAGATACACCTTACATTTTCCCTTATATTTTTCCTGTCTGTTTCATCGTAGATTTCAAAATAATATAGTTATTGGTAGTGCTATAATCTTTTTAATTTCTATTTATAGTGTAAGCCCCTTTTCATTCATAATATTATGTATTTGTGTCTTCTTTTTTCATAAAAATTGTCAGAATTTCATCTATTTTGTGGGATTTTTACTTTCATGTATCCCAATTCTGGATTCTTGGATCCCTCATCTGAATTCTGTGTCTTCACACTATATTCCACAATTTTCCTCTGGATTGTGAACTCCAGGGCCCTGCAAGGCCCTCAATCATACTTTCTTCCTGGGCTTTTTATTCCCCCCCCAGTTTTGAATGGGATGCCCCCCCCCCCTATAGTATGGTTCCCTACACAGAATACTAACCTCTCTTTACACTGAGGAGAAGATTTAGGTATCATGTGATTAAATGTAGCTTAATCTTTAGTCTATCCTAATTCTAGTTCCTTAAGCCAATCCCGTCTCAATCAAAAAACATACTCTCAGAATGAAACAAAGCAAGTATTTGAGTCCCAGAAGCTATTTCCCATCTCTTCCTGATCCCTCTGTACCTTGGGCCCTAACCCTGCCTCTGGAGCTTTGGATTCTGTGTGATGCCATCCCTTGCATCCGACGTGTTCAGACTCCCCCATGCTTCTCCCTGGCTTTGATCTACTCAGCCGGTATCCAGGCCTGGTCATCCTTGGCAATGTCCACCTTAAAAATAATCCGCTTTATTGCTTCTTTATCTGTCCTTAACTATTTGTGTCTTCAAGGGGGTATGAGCCACTGAGGCAAAAAGAGGACAGGTCCAGAGAGAAAGGAAAAATGTCCAGCCACCCGAAAAGGATGCCTGGAAAGAGTTCTCCTGACCAAAAATAGAAGTGTGAAGCTGAAGCTTGGGGATTGATTATACTTTATCCCTTGTGTCAGTTCCCTTTGCAAGATTTTGCAGCTATAATGTCTCCACTCAAAACGAGGTTGAACAATTTCTTTGCAAAAAATAGATCTCTTAAATTAACCAATCTTTTGAATTTTTGTTAAATGTATTTAAGCTGATTTTTCTTTCTGCATTATCCACTTTGTATGACATGTCACTCACTCACATCTAAGAAATATGTGATACTGTATAGGCTGCCAAGTGGATAAGCTGCTCTGGGTCTCTGTTTGCCCAATATTCACTTACAATTTTTTAGTGCCTGCACTTCATCTTGATATGGCTTAGTACCCATGTGACAACAAAAGTCAGGCTGTTTATTTCCTTGCCCCTGATGTCACTTTGTCCCATGCTGAAAATGGACCTAAGTCTAAAAATTCACTAACAAAAGTGACTATGATAGTTTATCCTATAATCTTTCCATTTTTCTTCCCTTACAAATTGGCAAAGAATCTCATCAGTCAAAGCCTAGCAAAGAAAATTCTCCAATTCTTTTAAACTGTTTAACAAGGGCTGTGTAATTTTTAATCTTATCCATGGGGAGCAATGCTAAAAGGGATCAAGAGATCCTCTCCCTGAAGGAAAGTGATAGCAAATGAACCTAAAAAGTCATCTCTGGTTTGGTATTAATCATTCGCTTAATTATCCCCATCTTGGGTGCTCTTGGAATTCTTCAGAGACAGGACCACAATGCCAAAGAATATAGAAGACGTCCTTTGTTCCTTGAATTAGGGGCTCCTCCACTGTCTGTCTCTCCCGCTCATTTGTTACATATAACAATCTGGAAGTGAATGTGCTTAATAGGCTCTGTCTGAGAAGAGCTTCATTTCTTTCTTGTGAAGGAAGCGATCGCCTTGGAATTGTCTCCTCATGCACTCTACCTTTTGACAGCACTGAGCCTTTATTTATGAAAGAAGTTTAATTAATGCCCTTGGATAAACTGTTAACCTTTGAAATGGTTTCCTGATGCATGGAGGCCCTTTCTCTTCTGCCAGGAATTGATTTGGGAAATGGCCCTGCCTCATCGTGACTTATGATTCAGAGAAAAGAAGAGACCATGCGAAGTGCAGCAAGGCGGGGATGCGAGCCCCGCCAAGTTTGGTGATGAAGGGTTTACATCAGTATCTGGAAAATATAGATCATTGAAAATGTGTGGAATCAACTTCAAAGAAAGATGATAGTTTTACAAAGAGACGATAATATGCCATTGAGACAAAACTGTGACACTGAAAATATAAGGCAGTTTTCTGCCTTATAAAGCAAGGTTCTCAAATTTCTAGTAAAATCATAAGAATTTTTCTTTTTTAAAAGAATGGCACAGACAATGGATACACAGAACGGGAAAGAAAAGACACAACTTCCAGGCTAGTAAATTTTATTGTATTTTCCTGGCATGGCTCCCAGAGACCTTTGCAAAGAAAAGGATGCCAAAGAGTTATTCTTTGGAGGATTTACTTTTATTAATATAGTTATTGTTCAATGTACAAACAGTTGTTTAACAGGACAGACGTTTTTTTAATTAAGTGTTATTTTAGGAAAGTAATTTTTCCAAAGCAGAAGCAATATTTTGGGGCAAAGTGTGTGAGGAGTATCCTAGAAGTTTCCTCATGTTTGTGCTTATCTATTCCGCTAGTAACTCTTGGTAAAATTAAATTACTGTAGCCCCCCATCTGTTTCCGTGGTACTGAAGTCAATGGAGACTTTACTTTTGTCATTCCAATTAGGCCCTTCAGAAGAAGACCATATTGGTTTGTTTGCACAGAAATTACAGAAAATACAATCTGCCACTGCGGAAAATAAATAAAACTATGTTCTCAGTTATGTTATTGCCACTTCAGATTTTAGACCTTCTCTTATAAAATGTATTTGTCTTCTGTACTAGGGATACAGAGTGCTTATCAAATTAACAAGGGCCAAGCAATAAAGGTCTGAGTAGAATAACCATTCGGAGTCCACTGGACTACAAAATAATTCCATTTTTCTCAATCAGATTTGTGAGTGTTAGGCTGCATGTTGCTTGATGAGCAACACCACCCCACCAGGTTTCCCCCTACAACCCTGGAATTTTCCAATTATGAGAGAGGAGTGTGCTTGAGGCTACGTTATCTACCCTCATAGTCTTCGCAAGCATGGCACATTCTGTGGAGAATGCTGAGAACTGGCTAGAAGTGAAAGAACCTTCTTCTGGCCAGGCTAGTGCCTCCCAGCTGCATCACTGCTCACTAATCAGAGCCACAGCCGAGCCTTCTGGTGATCCAGCCCCTCCTCCACGGCCAGGACCACTCAGCCGCTGCAGCTCTAACATGCGCTCTCTGGGAAGCTCTGTGCAGATGAATGCCACCCAAGAGACATGGCCTGGCCTTCTACAGGTTGTAGAAGAAGGAAGAAAAGATAGGATAAGTCATGAGTCATGAGGTCCTCCAAAGTGATATGGAACAAAGAATGTTCAGGAGTTTTTCTGATGGGGGAGGGAGGTGTGGGGGGGGGGGAGAGGAACCAATTTCCTGAAGGCATCTTCTTATTTTAAAATTCCTTCCACATTTTATCACCATTGTTCAGGATCTTAGGATGACAGAGTGTCATACAATCCAATTTCGATTTTGCTCATGGGAAAAATTAAGGCCTAGAGAGCCAAAATAATTTTCCCAGCGGTGCACACCTTTTTAGGAAACAGCACAGTCTCTACAAGCATCTGATTCTCCAGATTCTTAGTCTGAAGATTTTACCAGTAGGTAAAGGGAATACAATTCTGACGTATAACTAAAACCAAACAAAATAGCCAGAAAAGTAATCTTATCCTTTGCATGGTAAGAGATGGTGATAGAAAGCGTTTGCATCTGTCCAGCATGTACTAAACATTGAACAAGGGTACCACCATGATTGATGCCATCTCTACAAATCCTGCTGCTTCCCTAGAGTCTTTAGAAGAGTGGGAGGGCCAGAGAAGTCTAAATATTTTCTCTTCCCTAAATCTGACAATAAGACCAGGATTAAGTTCTCCAAGATCTGAATTCCACATTTATCATTATTCATTGACCTATAATGAAAAGTGTTCACAGAAAGTATTCCAAGAGACAGCAAACATCATGTTCTGTCATCTCTGAACACTGTCTAACACTGGGCTTCTGGACCAATTTTCATAATCTTTCTTCACCATCTTCACTGTGAATTCTCAAGGTCAGTGGTTCTTGAACTTCAGAGTACCTCAGATTGCTGATCCCATTGCCAGAGCTTCTGATTCAGTGGTAGGTCCGGAGTAGGCCCATGAATGTGCATTTCTAACAACACACATACAGTGCTGATGCTTTTGATCAGGGCACCACACTAGGAGAACCACCACAGTAAAGAAACATGAACGTAAGTTATAACAAAAATATTAAGAACCAAAGTCTTTTACGTAGATTCTATAAATCACTGAAACACACATATTAAATTAATAATACTTTATGAAAAAGAGATTGAATTTGATTCTAGTGGGAAGAGATTTTATTTGTATTGCTTGAATTTGGTCAAAAGAGAATAGATTTATATAATATTTGTACAATTAAAAATAAATTATGTTTTTAAAATATGAATAAATAATGTTTAGTTTATGGTTAATGGATTATTAAATTTCTCTAATGTTGTGAGATGAATATCCTAATTTATGTTTTTCTAGAAAATCATCCAGCCTCACCCCTCAGGAGGCTGGATGCTCTTTTGTAGATAATTTAAACAGAATCTCTGGACTTGGGGGACACAAAACATAGTAGAGAACTGGGGTGAACAAGATAAAATAGGGAAACAAGTGAAATGCAAATGGAGAACTATGGGATTCTCAACTCTTTTCTCTGGACTGACTTCAGAATGCTTACAGCCAAGTTTGTCCATCTCACGCACCCTGCTCACCCTACCTCGCTGTGGTGGGAGGTAGAGAAAGACTTCTCAAAAGATTCCTCTCTGAAAGGCCTCTAGATACTGACATTCGGACATTCCTAGGGAAAAGCGAAATTGAACCCAACTGTGCTATAGTGATGCCAACAACCGACAAGACCTCTCCTCATAAACAGAGCTTCGCAACAGTTTTATCAAGACTTGCTCTTAAAAAATAAGTTTATGGCCCCAAATCACAAGACATTGAAAGAAAATGTGGAATTCGAGAGATACAAAAGCAAAAGAAATCAAATATACATACACAGAGCCACATGAACGCACACAAAGGGGAAGTAAACCCCGTAGTCAGCATCCTCAAAGAGATTAGAGAAGACAGTGCTGCCATTAAATTACAAAATCTAATGCTTTCAAATACAGAGAGATCAAGAAATAGTACTTGAAAATTGATACATAAAAATTAATAAGCAGAAGATCTCAGAAGATAAAGAAAAGGATAGGTCTAAGAATATACAATAAAAAGATAAAATGATAAAAGGAAATAGAGAAAGAATTTAGGATATTGGAGATTTAATCTGAAAAACAGGTATGCCAGAGACAGAAAGCAGAGAAAATGGAGAAGAAAACTGTATATTAAAAAAAATTATAAAAGTATGTGCTAATTTTCTAGGACACTAATTCGTTCATCAATGACCGATATTCTGTTGATATAGCCCAAATTGTGAAATAATTCATATAGTGCTTTTTATAATGGGATGAAAATAATATCAGCAGTTAAAAAGCCAAGTCCGAGCCTAATGAGCATCTTATTTAGAGATAAGGGGGGTACCACCAGTGGGATAACTAAAGGAATTGAATGTTATGAGAGATGGAGCAGAGAGAAGACAGACATATCCTGTTGTGTGCCATTTTGTTTTTTACTATTTAAGTTTTTACTGTATGCATGCACTACTTAAACAGAAATAAACATTTATTTTACAAGAAAATTAGTAAAAACACTTTTGAGAAACACATAAAAGAACATCTAATATTTGGGTATTCATAACTGATAAGAAAAAATTTTGACAGTTTGTGTCTCTCATTTCAATCCCTTTTCTCACATCATTGATGACTGCCTCTTTCCCCCTGCCCTTCTTCCTGCCACAGTGGGAGATTAGGGAATCCTGTGCAGATTTGAAAGATAGAGGCTCCAGCTTTGGGAAATCAGGCACAAGAGGAGAACTACCCAAAGCAAGCAACTCCCATGCTCACATAGAAGAGGAGTGGTTTCTTTTATTCATTAGGCAATAAAATTTACAGAATACATTGGTAATTGTGGTTACATTGAAAATCTATTTTATGGAATGATTGTAATCTTAAATCAGTGGGGGGCCTGTGTGGCTCAGTCAGTTAAGCGACCGACCTCTTGATTTCCGCTCAGGTCAGGATCTCAGAGTCCTGGGTCCGGCTCCTTGCTCAGTGGGAAGTCGGCTTGAGGATTCTCTCTCTCCCTCTGCCCCTCCCCGCACTCATGCATGTGTGTGATTTCTCTCCCTTTAAAATGAATAAATCTTTCTAAAAAATCTTAACTCAGCAAATATTCACATGAACATGAAAAGTATTTAACAAATACTGCATCATGCTATTTAGTAGAGTATTGCAAGGAATCAAGAAAGGGCACAGATAGTTTTGAAGGTAGACAAACCTGAATTTCAGTGCTCTTTCTACCAATTACCAGTGATGGAACCTTGTAAATACCTTTTTTTTTTTGAAGGAGGGGTGGATAGGGGCAGAGGGTGAGAGAAAATCTTAATCAGGCTCCATGTCTAGCGCAGAGCCCAACTCGGGACTGGATCTCACGACCCTGAGATCATGACCTGAGCCAAAATCAAGAGTCAGACACTCAACTAACTGAGCCACCCAGGTATCCCAAGGACCTTGTAAGTGCTTTTTAACCTCTCTACACCTCATCTATAAAATGAGGGCAATAACAGTGGCCACCTGCTATGGTTGTCGAGTGAAATTCTTAGCTCTGCATGTGAAATTCTTAGTTTAGTGCTTAATGCTACATGGAAAGTAGTAAACAAACTTTAATCATAAAATTAAGCAGCAATGGCCATTATTACTAAAAAAAAGTACGCTAGTAATAATGTGCAGAAAATTTACAATTATAAGGGAAATGGTCCCAAAATCTAATTTTAGTCTTTGTGATAGTTTTGCCTCCCTAAAAAAATGCTTGCTCTAAAACGATCATTAGAATTGACTACTTCAGCTTTAAGATCTTTAGTTTTAGTATTCTCCATTGGAGTGACAGCACCAGAGGAGAGATTAGAAAAAAAAAAAAAAATGGGAAGACATTTTCAAAATTTAGACTTCATAAGTCTTATTAGTCAGGAGTTATGTGTATTGCCTCATTCTAAATGAATTAAACAACTACAGAAGAAAGTTTCCTTGAATCATACACAGTAGGCAGGACTGTGGTTCTAAGAACATTTGGCAGCTGGTGAGTTATATCTGAACTCTTACTTCTCTGGTGTAGCTGCTGAATAATAGAGTCCTAGAAGACAGACATTAGGGGTAAAACTTTGGGGTCTCAGTAAAAATAAGATTTTGTGCTTCCCTAAGTGTTCCCAGGTCTTATTTCTACTAAGAAGAAGAGATGGGGTGTTTTGGATAGGTAGCTGGAAACTCCAGGCTTGATCCTTTCTGCTGAATCTGCGAATCCTGTGCATTCTGACCTTTAGGCAGTGGTGCCAGGCTCATCCATTTGCAAAGGTGTACAGCTGAGTAATAGGACCCGGAGCTGTCCCTTGGGCTCTCTGCATAGGAAGAGAGTCTTTCATTGTGACTGTATCATTTGTTAATAATACAGGCTCGCTTCAATATGAGCAAAAATTTCATTATAAAAATCAAAAAGTGAATGACTTGCAAGACACAGTGGACATAACTATTATGCCCTTTTTAACTGACAGGTGGAATGAAGCAAAGAAAGATGAAGTGCAGTCCCATAGGCCATGCCTATGGCAGAAACATACTCAAAAGTTGTGATCTTGAACTCCCTGTTCACATTCACCTTCTCCAGAACCCCGTATCCTTGGGCCTTGGCATAATGTTGTGCTAATTTGCCTCTTCTGAGAAGGAATTTCTCCAAAGATGGGAGAAGTAGAGTCCTCAGGGGATGTTCTCTTCCAAAAATCATGCAAAGTAGAATAAGAGAAATATCTATGAAAGCCGGAAAGGAAATGAAGCATGATTAATTAAGCATGTCACCTAACCAAGGGTGTAGTGACTGTTCATGTATTAACCACTGTAGCCAATTTGGGAAACTTCAAAATTTACTCAAAGAGCTACAGTGCAGCAGTAAGAATTACCTCTTGTGAGATGATTGTGGTGAATTAAAGACAGGTATAATCCCACCACACTAGAAAATAATTTAGATTTCTATCTAACATCCTGCCCTTGCAGAAAACCTATAAATGCTTTTCAAAAGTATAATTTAAATAAACATGGAAAATGAACACTTTCTCTAAAAAGCATAATGTTTATAGGTTCTAAAGATATTTCTATGGTCTTACCATTAGAACATTGTTCAGATGACAAGTTTATCTGTATGTGTATATATATATTTATAATGATTATATACAATTACATGTATGTTATATATAAAATATATATATAGGATTCTCTGTCTAGATGCACTGAAATTAGAGACAGAACTGCATCTCCACAAAATAGTAGCCACTTTTCTCTGTATAAAGCTGGCATATTTCTACGGATAGTTTTTCATCTGTGAGATATTTGATCCCATCTGTCAGAATTCTACCTAATAGAATTTGCCCAGGACACCCACTTCCCAACACACTAAGATCTACAGTAATGGCCTTTATCTCTACAACTAATTCTACATTTCCTTCTTACGGTCCTTCGCCTAAATATTGTATAGAATAAGGAATTGTTGACAACAACAGGCTAAGAGGAGTCATTTTAAGGTCAAGTAAGAAAGGTATTATTGAACTATTATGATACACTTTGCCTAAAACCTATTTAGGAGCTGCTCAATAGTGTTTATTCAGCCTTAGACTTAATAAACTATAATAGGAAATATCTCAGAGAAAGAAGATGCAAGAAGGACCAAATGACAGGGCATCAGATGGCCTCATATTTGCCCCCATCATTGGGGAAGCAACGATAATGACTGGGAGATCCACAGATGGTCAACCAGCTAATGATTTTAGAAATCTCCGTACAAGAACAAGAATGCATCTCAAAAAATCTATATACATAGAACCTCTTCCAAAGCATTTGCCCTTTTGCTCCAGAGGACCAAATTATGGTCAGATCCCACAAATACCACAAAAGTTCCTAAAAAATAAAACTCAAGAACAACCTTGAAAGATAACATCTAAAAAGAGCATGATTCCACCTTGCTATCATTTATCCTGGGCTCCTATTCTTTCCTGTGCCTACTCTGACATTTTACTTCCTTCTCTGTTTGTGCCCCTCATCCCCTAAGCACATCACACTTCTCTCTCAGATTCCCTGATTCTGTCTTATTTCCCTGGGGGGGTGGGGAGGAGTGGTAAAAAGAAGTGAAAGATGGAATGTGAGCAGGACAAACATATGGCAAGATACAGAAGAGTAGCCACCTCTAATTTAATCTTATTTATACTGAAATGCTCAACCATACATGCAACTATGAATTTCCATTTTACTTATGTTCCAGGGAAACAGAATCATCTTGACCTTTAGAAGTCAGTGGGTGATGTTGATCTCAGTTGCTGTGGGCTCATCCCATCCAAAAACCTCTTAATTTTACTTGTGAAATGGATAATATGTACCATCATATTTTATAAAATGTTAATGTTTGGATAAAGCCACACTCTGTGGATGGTTTATGTTCTGTGATCTTCTGGTCCCATGACAAATAGGTTTCCCAGGATGCTTCAGCTTTGAGTGTGTGGACTCCCTTGACTATGGATCTTCTCCCATGGCATGCTGACGTACTCTCTTTTCCTGAAATATGTACTTGAAGTGTATGATTCTCCGAATTCTAGCTCCAAGTGGTAAGCAAAGGGAATTTTGTATGAATACACGCTTTGAAATTAGGCGCTCTATTATTACAGGGTCTCCAGAGATTTACTTGTGAATAACAGTTAACTGTGAAGTAAGGTTAGAAAGGTAAGGTGGATTGTTGGAAAAAGATTTGTGATTTTATTAGTTTGTCTCTAGTTATGTATTTTTGAAGTGTCCAAATAACATTACTCTCATGACTTTAAAAACTAGTGAGTGGTAAATAATATATTAGGAGCATTTGATAAATTAAAAAGATTCAAGTAGATAATAATTCTCTAAAAGCTCAATTGAATGCCTCTAGAGCATTTACTGTTGGATTAATCAGACAGTTTTAATCAGTATACTCAATATACGTTGTTTATTAACACATACTTCTTCAGGATTAACATCCACACTTCACAATTCACACATACAACATCAGCATTTGCAATCTTTCTGATTAATTGGTGTAACCTTTCCTTATAGCCTACTGTCTCATGTGAAAGTGCTCCCTCTGTCATTAACAGGAGTTAGGCAGAGATTAGAAATGAGAAAGAAATAGGGAGCAGCCTGCATATCCTTTTCCTTCAGCTTTTAACACATTTTATTAAAATTATAAATTTACATCCTCTGCATTATCAAAGCATAAATTACAAATTTATATATCTCTTTCCTCACAGCACATTGCATGATGAACTCCTCCAAGGCAGGTACTGTTTCTTAGCTGACATAGAAACTAGTACAGTGTCCACATAGCAAGAGAGCAATATGCTTTTGTTGAACAAACAAACTGATGGTAAAAGGTTACATGTCAATATTCGCAAGTAGAAGTGGTCCAGTATATAACAAACACTGTTCAACCAAATTGGTTGTTCATAATGGCTAAATTACACTCACAAAAACATTGAAGAGCCCTTTCTTCACATGAGGACTAAAACTTAAAAAAAAAGAAGATTGTAAATGACGGGGGATTAAGGAACATCCATATGGCATTTAAAGAAGCTTATGGACCTGACACTAGGCAACAGCTACAATGTTAGAAGAAGAAAACAGGCATGACATTTTCTTTTTTTTTTTTTTTTAAGATTTTATTAATTTATTTGACAGAGAGAGACACAGCGAGAGAGGGAACACAAGCGGGGGAGTGGGAGAGGGAGAAGCAGACCCCCCGCAGAGCAGGGAGCCCGATGCGGGGCTCGATCCCAGGACCCTGGGATCATGACCTGAGCCGAAGGCAGACGCTTAACGACTGAGCCACCCAGGCGCCCAGGCATGACATTTTCAAAAAGTTTTTATTTTTTCATTTTTATTATCTCTATTTTATTCTATTATTTTTTTTAAGTAGGCTCCATGCCCAACATGGGGCTCGAACTCATAATCCTGAGATGAAGAGTCGCATACTCTACCGACTGAGCCAGCCGGGCACCCCCAAAAAGTTTTTAAATAAGTAAAATGTCTATCAAGAGAATTTAAAATTTTGTGTTTTAAATTTTTCTTATTTTAGATATCAATTAATAATTATTTTCAGGTTTTAATAAAAGATGCCATCATTTTCCTTTTGCTAAATGATCAAAATGTTTCAACTTTAAAATTTGGACTTCATTGGTTTACGTTTGCTTCACTGCACAGAAGTGAAGATGAAAGAATTATAGAGCAAATTTTTCAGAAAGACAGCTACACACTACATTTAAGAGATTTTACACCATAGTAGAGCATTCAGCATGAACATTTTTCTCTTCCCATCATACGTCAAAGTGATCCTTTTTTCCAGTTCTGCATTAGTAGGGCCTGCAAGACCAGCTGTGTCTCTGTGTGCATTCAGGAGCCGGGGGAGGCCAGAGGAGTGCTCAAAGCAAATTACCAGCCAGACCCTGACTAAATTGCATTTAATATAAATCCTACTAATTCATCCCTGCCCGGAAGCTCACGCAAAAGTTGTCACCAGCGTCCAGATTGTTTCTCAATGGTCTTGTGTACAAAAGAGCAGAAAAATGGCCCATTTTTATGTCACAGAAACAATTTTAAGCAGAGACTTGTAGTGTTGCAACAAAATATCCAAAACCAAATTGAGTTATATACATGGTTGTAAAACAGCAGTACTTTCAGGTCGAACTCTGCAGGCCAGGAGAACTCAGTGATTAATTTAGCAACCATGACGCAATATGGTAGAGATATGAATGAAGAGTAGCACAGAACATTCAAGAACATCCTTGCATATAAGCGAGTCAACAGAGAGGACCAGAATCACCAGACTTCCCCTAGCTGTATGAGCTTTGGGTTACACCAAAACTTCAAAGAGATGGTAGAGAACAAGTAGAAGCTCATTCATAGATCCGTCCGTCTATGTGTGCTTTTGTCTATACATCTGCATGACATTAAGCATGTACTCCCTAAGTATCAAACACCAGGAAGCAGATTTTTTTTATTATTATTTTTTTCACTCACCTATTTTCAGTGCTGAAAATAGCTCCTGGCACATAGAAGGTGTTGAATAAATATGCACTGGATGAACGAACGGATAAATGAACGAGTGAATTACATAGGCAATTTTATTTTTATTTGTCTCCACCCCATTAAACCCGTTCAATACTTGCAGCCTAACCCCTGGCCCTTGAGTGACAAGGAAGGCATTTCTAGACTCTTTTGGCCTCGTCTCGATAATAGAAAGGCCTGTGGTAACTTTACCAAATACGATCTCAAGCAATGTAAATTTCCTTTCCCAGATAATAGTAACAAGCTCTGCCTTGATTTCAAGTTAAATCTCAGCCCTGCCTTTAGCTGAGACCTGTAGCAGGAAGTGGGGAAGAGGTTGCCTTCCTGCTTCCACCAGCTAAGGCTGGAGGAGGTTGGATCTAAAAGTGACAGAAATATCCGTGCTCCTTACCTGACCATCACTGTCATAGGTGGGTGTCACACTTTCTAGGCCTTGCAGGCATTTTAAAGCTGGCTTTCTCGTGTAGGTGTTGATGTGAGTTTTTTGAGGTGTCCTTAGGAGGTCCCATCAATTGCCACTCCTGTGACATGGCAGCATCTCTCCTTGAGCCTGTGGCTTTCAGTCCCACTTCAGCTTCTGTCCCCGGTGGGGACACCTTTCAGCTAGTTACCACCTGGGTCCTCTTACCCCGGAAGGAAAACCCCTTGGGCAAGATTCATTTTACAATGTCATCAAGATTGGAGCACCTAGGTGGCTCAGTTGGTTAAGCATTCGACTCGACTCTTGATTTCAGCTCAGGTCGTGATCGCAGGGTCATGGGATCGAGCCCTGCCTCAGGCTCTGCACTGGGCATGGAGTTTGCTTGGGATTCTCTTTGTCTGCCCAACCCCCACCGCTCACACATGCTCTCTCTCTGAAAAAAATGTCATCAGTCTGATGCTTTCTGACACAGCACTCACACCCTATTGACGTGTGTTCCAGAGGAATGCATTTTCTTCTCAACTACAGCATTCTCCCCTTCCACACAAATCACTTTAGCTTTCTTAAGCATTACTGTGGCACCCATGCCCTGTGGTCCTTTAACTGTGAACTCGCCAAGTCATCCATTGCAATAGCTCCTAACAGCCTTAGATGAAGGGGATATACCCCTTAAGGGCACTGTGGTCCTTAATGCCATTTCTTTCTTTCTTTTTTTTTTAAGATTTTATTTATTTATTTTAGAAAGAGAGAGTTCAGTGGGGAGGGGCAGAGGGGGAGAGAAACCCAAGCAGACTCCGTGCTGAGTGCCCCACTTGGGGCTTGATCCCACAACCCTGAGATCACGACCCCCAGCCGAAACCAAGATGCTCAACCCACAGCGCCATCCAGGCACCCCACCCTTCATGCCATTTCTACATAGAAATTGTTCTCATAAGATCCTTTCCTGATCTCACTTAACCCTTACTTTTGATCTTGGTGAAGGGCCCCTGTAAAGAGACCCAAAATCATGTAACCAGTTCCCAAATAAACCATTCAAACTTGAATTAGTAATTTTCATCTTGGTAGTCTATGGCAAATTTTATTTTGGTTCTTGTTATTGATTGTGCCTGAGTCTCTAGGTGGAAACATCCAGTTTAACAGCCTGCTACATATATGTGCAAATATACAGTCAGGAATGGCAGATGGGCTTTAATCTGGCCTGAGGAGCACTGGCCTGAGGAGATCCAGGCTCAGGGGTACCAATGTCTTTGTTGATTAGTGATCAACGACCCTCCAGCCTTAGGGGCTGGACATATTCCCTCCACCCTTAAATTGCTGGTTGAGACCTTCCTTAAAGCTAGAACTCCCCAAAACTAAGGTGATAGATAGCATCCCCCTAACTGCATCCTGACCCCTGTCTACTGACTTCCTACCTCCATGTCCTCTTTAACTGATTGGACCCCTGGGAGAGCAACCCTACCCAGACGGTCGCCAGGGTCACCACTGTTTCCCAGGCACTCTTCTATAAAACTCCAGCCTTCCCCTGCAGAGACCAGCTCTCCACAAGGAGAATTCCATTAGCCTGAACCTGTCTGTATCTTTTATTCCCTCCCGTTCTGTTGAGGCCCCAGCAGCATCTCACAATTGAGGAGAAACAGTACTTATACACGTGAAACAATGAGAACGTAAATCAAGCATTATATAATAAATGATCAATTAACTACAACCAAGGGTTAGTTCATACTATGGCCTACATTTGTCACAGGAAAATATTAAAAGGAAAATATTTCATTGCATCATTATTTACAATAACCAAGACTCGAAACAAAATTATGTGTGTGTACATATGTATGTGTGTATGTATATATGCATATATATTCAACCATAAAAAAAGAAGGAAATCTCGCCATTATAATGACACGGATGGACCTTGAAGGCATTATGCTAAGTGAAATAAGACAGAGAGAGAGAAATACTTCATGATCTCACTTATATGTGAAATCTGGAAAAAAAAAAAAAAAGGCAAAACACATGGAAGAAAAGATCAGATTTGTGGTTACCAGAGGCAGGGAGTGGGGGAAATGGCGGAAGGTGGTTAAAAAGTACAAACTCCCAGTTATGAGATAAATAAGTCCTGGAAATGTAATGTACAACATGGTGATTGTAGTCAACATAGCTGTATGGCGTATTTGAAAGTCTCTAAGAGAATAAATCCTAGAAGTTTTCATCGTAAGGAAAAAAACTTTTTTTTTTTAATTTATATGAGATAATGGATGCTAACTTATTGTGATAATCATTTCTTCTTTTTTTAAGATTTATTTTTTTTTATTTTGGGGGAGGGAAGGGGCAGAGCGAGAGAGTGAGAAAGAGAGAATCCCGAGCAGAATCCCCACTGAGCGTGAAACTCAATGTGGGGCTTGATCTCCCAACCTTGAGAACATGACCTGAGCTGAAATCAAGAGTCAGATGCTTAACTGACTGAGCCACCCAGGTGCCCCTATGGTAAACACTTCATGATATATATAAGTCAAGTCATAAATGTGTATACCTTAACCATATATGGTGCTGTATATCAATTATATCTCAATGAGACTGAAAAAAAAAAAAGTAAAACAAAGAAGAGGTATAAATCATAGACCAAAAACTCAAAATTTCTCTAATGTAGACAAATTGTTATCTCAAGAGAATCGATAGAAATACTATTAAAAATAATATCAGATACAAAAAAAAGGAACATATTACATGTCAAGAATTCATTGCCTAACTCTTCATGATATACACTAGTCACTGTTCAGGATTTCTAGTTGGGATGATGCACAATGGTTCCTCTTCTCTAGCATGTATAAAATAATATTGCTTCTGACAAGGAACGTCTTTGGATTACCATTTAAATAATTTAGATTCTGGAAAATTTGTACATTATAATTCCTCCTCTCAAAATGCAAAATACCTTCCATTAGGCTTCATGATAAACATAATAAAACTTTTTTAAAAACCTAAAAGTAACATTATTCAAAACTCCCAGTTGAAGTTATTTGCAAGATGCACTTCCGTATGGCTCATTTAAGGCCTCTGTTGCCACTTGGTTGAGATGAATGAGCCCTGAGAACAGGAGTGAACTCATAGATTTGCTGCTATTATTCAACTGAAGACAGTTTCCCAGAAGGCTAGATTAACAGAGCACAACCTGTCAGGTTCTGCTTTGAAGGTTGAATCTTCACAGTGAAAAGAAACAAACATCAGAGGAATAGTTTGCTCCAAATTGCAGACTCCAAAGATTACCATTCCTTTACGTTTAAAGTCTAACCTCTCTCCTCCTCTACTAATAGCAAAGCACTCTTTTAGAAAATTTTTCTAAAGGTCCCTTAGTAGTCACAGTTTTCTCCCCAAAATATCTTTGTCCTAACTATCTGACTGTGCCTCCTTTTTTTATGAACCTGAAAAGAAAATTTTCAGGACTTTATTCCTAAATATCTTCCAAAATACTTAGAGTTCCCAAAACTCAAGATGAAGTCTTGGCCTACCTCCAGCTGATCTAGTATCTTTCTTGAGACACTCTTCCCATAAGAGCAGCTTGGATAAAGGCTTGGAGAAGGTGTGCTCAATATCACTCTTCATATTTTAATCTCAGTTCTACTGATGATGAATTGGATGGTTGTTTCTTCCCTTAGGATTTACGTATTTTATATGCATTAAAAATATATGTGTAAAGATCCAACTTGTTGCATAGACTGGATCTGATTGCTCTGAAAATCTTCAAAATCAATGACCAGACAAGTCACTTACAACCATTTATAATCATTATGACAGGCCAAATCACAATCATCAGGGCTCTGGAGGTAATCAGATCAGCAAAGTTTCAATTTGACTAATTCACTAAAAATCATGCAACCATAATTTGGGCTCCTTTGGACATTTTTGTTCCAAACTAAACTTGAGAAAATAGGCAGGAAAAATAAAAATAAAAACAGTCTAACATGAAACATCCAAACTGAGTTCAACACAAGATTATTAGAGGCACCATAGAGTGGTAAAGCAAGGAAACCGCTTGGCAAAAGCCTGATTTTGACTCCTTGGCTCCATGACCTTGGGCAAGTTACTTAACCATTCTTGTGCCTCAGAATAATCTTCCCTCTTCTCTCCTAGGAGCTGGAAGAAGCCAATGAACTGGACATGATCTGGGCCACATCTTACCTGGTCCTGTGGGGGTGTTGGACTAGAATCATTGGGCACTTGTCACCAATATGTTTCATCTTTGGGGCCTCAGACTTACACAATGAGATGATTTAACATCCCATTTCATTGGACTATTATAATTATCTTGCATGTAATTATCTTGCATTCCTGTTACATTGTATCACCCATTACTTTTTCTAGTTATTACCTTCAGAAAAGATGTAAGAATCATAAAGGAATATCCATACACTACTTTCACCAATTGTAAACATTTTGCTGTGTCTACTTTCAGCCTCTCTCATATATATGTATGTGTGTGTGTGTGTATAAACATATATTTTACTGAATTATTTGAGACTAGGTTGCAGATATCATGACCCCAAATATGTCAGCATGTCTTCTAAGAACAGGATATTCTCTTTTTTGTTTTTTAAAAAATTTTATCCGTTTATTTGAGGGAGAGAGAGAGCGTGCGCAAGAGAGAGCACAAGCGGGGTGAAGAGCAGAGGGAGAAGCAGACTCCCTGCTGAGCAGGGAGCCTGATGTGGGACTTGATCCCAGGACTCCGGGATCATGACCTGAACTGAAGGCAGACGCTTAACTGACTGGGCCACCCAGGCGTCCCAAGGATATTCTCTTAAGTAACCAAAATACAATTATCACACTCAGGAAATTTGACATTAATTCAGTACAATTTTTCCAGCAATGTTCATTATAGCAGTATTTTTTCTTCTGTTTCAGCATCAAATCTAGGATCTTGAATTACGTTTAGTTATATTATGGCACTTATTATAACATCACTGCACTAAATTTATCATTAGTCTGCCAGTATTAGACTAAATTATAAACTACAGATGACACACGCTATGTTTCATTAATCTTTATACTTTTGGTATAAACACAGTTCTTAGCACATGAAAGGGATTTGGTGTCTTTTGATGAAAGACTAGTTGGAAGTTATTTGTCAGTTTTTCCCATATTAACTTAAGTACCGTAACAAGCAAGAAATTTGACATAGTGATATTTCATATCAGTAACTTGCCAATATCATAGCATCAGAGAGAGACAGAGCAGTACCAGGATCACATTCCCAGCTCATGGTGCACCGTGCTCTTGGCCATGCCACGCTGGTTTTCTCAGCCAGCCTCAGAATCCATTACAAATACATAAGATGCAATTTCCTTGCTCAGCATCTAGGAATCTGAGCAACTTCACTAATGAAAGGAACAAGCGTAATTTAATCTCTTGCACTACCCTTCTCTGGTCTAAGCCATTCGCATTTAGAAAAACAATCAAGGCACAATTGAGATGGATGTGTGTGGACTGGCTATCGCTGGGCATCAAACAACAAGCTCTTTTCCATCATCACATGGGGCTTTGTGCAGTGTTCAACTGGAGTGTCGGAACATGAATATCACAATCAATTTAACAATTAGCATTTTCCAAAACAATAGACACATTATGGGTTGGAATAGTAATGTACACTTCAAACAGACAGCCATTGAACCACCACTTAATGGCTGCTTTAGTCCCTGTTATGTAGGTTTAATGAACAAGGATGAACGTTTGGGAAATTTTTATTTGGAAATTCATTTTTAAAACACATTTTATTCAAGCAACATAATTTTCCATGTCTTTTCCAAAACGACCGATGAAGAAAATAATGTGGATTGTGCAGATTAATGCCCTTACTGATTTTCACTGGCATACATATAAATTCCCTGACATTATAATATAATGTCATAATATAGTGTTATAACAATATTATATAAATTAATACACGTTATCATTTTACCCACTTGAAAAGATGGCTTATATTAAGAGGGACCTAATTCACACTGTATTTCACAATTTTATCCTAATGAAATTAACCATTTCATACATAAATTGTTAAATTGCAGCTTTTCCTGTTGTAGGAAAGGGAGAGCAGAGTTTTTCTGGGTTTAAAAATCAAAGAGATAAATTCCATTTTCTCCTAGAGGCATCAGGCAGATAAAGTCTCCAGAGTACTGCGCACTTGACCGAGGCTTATTTTTTTCCTGATAAAGTGTACCGCTATCAATGTCACATGTCACCCGGTCTATAAAAGAATCGAATATGGGGAAGGAATGTGTTGGGGGAGGGGAAGGAGAAAGAGCGTTGATCAGGAAGCTGATCCAATTCTGAACATCAGAGTGGCAGAACTCGTGTAGCTGAAGCAGAGTTTGGGGCTTTTGTTGTTGTTGTCTGTTGCCTTTTATGTATGTCTTTCCTCTTCTACTGGACTGCAAGCAATTTGAGGGCAGAAACTATCTTTTTTTGCCTCTACCCCCCACAGCGTTTCACCCAGTGCCTTGAATGTGGGAAATGCTTAATAAATGTTTGCTAGATACAGGAAGGAAGGAGGGAAGGAGGAAGGGAGGGGAATCAAGGGGAGGGGGGTGGGGGGATGGGGTAACCGGGTAAAGGGCATTAAGGAGGGCACGTGATGTGATGAGCACTGGGTGTTATACGCAACTGATAAATTACTGAACACTACATCTGAAACTAATGATATACTATCAGTTGGCTAATTGAATTTAAATTAAAAAAAATAAAAAGCTCTCAACAAAAAATCAGATCTCATCTCTTCCTGATGTGTAACTTGGCTCAGATCATGTGCGTGCAGCACTGCCCTTCCTTGCACGCCCTCCTCCTCTGCCTGGCACCACAGGGAATCTTGGGTCTCACAAAACGCAAGCGCAATGATTCTTCTTCCAGAGCTTTTTACCACTTATCCCATTCTTGCCTAACCCCTAAAGACACTGTTCTTGACTGACACCTGAGGACCTTATGGTATTAGATCTATAAAGAGAGGTAAGATAATTTAGTCCAACCCCCTTATTTAAGAGATGAGGAAATAGAAACATAAAGAGATGAAGTGACTTGTCCTCCCTCAAACAGCCAGGTCATCACACAGGCAGGTCCGGAAAACAGATTGTCTTACATTCCTGATATTTGTTTTTTCTCTTGAAATGATTTCAAACTTTCAAAATAGTTTTGCTGTCTTGATGCCCTGTTACCTTCAATTATTTCAGAATGTATTTCTTACCAGTAATATCTTTTTCTGCAAAGCCGCAATATAATAATCAAAATAAAGAACTGAGTATTAATATGTTACTACCATCTAGTCTGCATACAAGTTTCCCCAGTTGGGCAAGAGTATGTGTTTTAGCAAAGGGTTCCTTCCGATCAAGGATCTTATTTGGTGACCATGTTTCTTTAATCTCTTTCGGTCTCAAATAGTTGCTTTAGGCTTCCTTGGCTTTAATGACCTTGATAACTTTGATGATTACAGGCCAGTTGTTTAGACGGATATCCTTCACTCTGGCCGTCGGATGTTTCCTCATGGTTATGTTCAGGTTATCTATTTTTGGCAGAAATATCGCAAATGTGATGTTGTGGTCTCTTGCACCCTATCAGGTGCTATGTGATTTTGCTTTGTCCCACTTGGTAATGTTCACCTTGTTCACTGGATCAATTTGTTGTCTGTAGATTTCTTTACCATAAAGTTACTCTTTGTCCCTTTGGGAAGGTACTTTAAGAGCTTCTTCTACTCTTCATCAAATTTTCTACTACTTAATTGCATCCATTGATGTTTCTTGCCTGAATTATTATTACACTGGCTGCCAAATGATGTTCCTCCTCTATATACATTGGTAGTCTACTGTGAGGAAAAGGGTTACTATTATTATTTGTTTTGATGCTAAAATTGTCTCTTGTTTGACCATTTGGCTTTCTATGTCTTTTTGAAATGTCTTCCTCATTCTTTTAGTACTTCCTTAATGTCTAGCATAATGAGATACCTCGCATTTATTTTGTAATTTTCCTGATCTGTCCCTAGAATCAGCCATTTCTCCAAGGAATCCTGGCTCTTTGACTGGAGCATGGATTTGAGGTAGCAGCATCTGGATGACACTAGAGTATCATCCTCTCAGGATCTCTCTTTGGACACAGCTAGGAAATATATGCATGTATATGCATGCATATTCTATACATATAGATGGATACACACATACATCCTTATCAATATTTATTTACATATGTATATATCTATCTACACCTAAATACTGAAAACCATGAGTTCAAACCAACGCCATAATTCCAAACTAACCCCATGGGTTTATTCCAGTTTTCTTGCTTCCTCTATTTCCTACAATGAGAAACCTCTTTCTTTTTATCTTCATTATACTTTCTTGCTCACTCAGTCCCCTTGAGGGTGACCAGTTCCCCACCAGACCACCTCCCCCACCAATTCCATGCAGAGGCTGTCTCACCACCCCCCAGCCACAGCCGCCACACCCTTGCACGAGTGCCCTCTGCATGCAGGGCTCCCATCTGCACCACGGATGCTGCTGCCATCACATTAGTCTCCCACCAGGATGCTCTCCTCACCTTGTCCTCAGCCTTCCTGACCTATGGTGGGTCACACAACCAATGCCTGCACACCGGAAGCCTCCTCCTCCCTCTTGGGCTCTGTACTCCTTGCCAGGCTATGCACATGACCTTTGCACCAACCGGAGCTCCAAGTCCCCAGGCCAGGCCATAATCATCCAACATGTGGACTTTCTCCTCCTCCTCCAGTCGGTCTTCTACACCCATCAGCGAGCCACTTAAGCCTCTGCCTCCTTGCAGAGAAGCCTTTTCACCCATCCTGACTCCAGCACCCTTTGCTGGGGCTTCCATAAACACCCCACCTGCCCTTCTCTATGCAGAAAACCTGCTCATCCCAACACCTCTCAATGGGGCTTCAACACCCCACCCCAGCCAGTGCAAACACCATCCTCAACCTGCTCAAGCTACAATACCTGTCCCATGTCACTGCCTTTGCCACTGACAGCTTTGCTCAGCCCCACCTAAGGGCTTTCAGACTCAGAAGAAAGGGAGGAAGGGAGAAAAGACACTCAACCTAAAGAATTATTGTTCTACCTAGTTATTTTTTGTATCTCTAAATGTCTATATTGAACACCCATTATCAGTATGTCTCTATTAAAAATCTAAGAAAGACAAGCATCTTATCTATTCACCAGGTCATATCTATTCTTTGCAAAAGATACCAACATACAGGACAGAATAATGCATCTTTTGGGGTTCTCAACAAATATTCATTGGCCGAGAAAAAATATTTCTGTTACCACATACGTAGCAGTGCAACAGACATTCAGCTTCACATCATCTTTTCTGATAGCCATAAATTATATATTGTGAATTATAATTAATGAATTAGAGACATAGAAGGAATTGAATTAATAAATTTAATCCAAGTATATTTTGGCAGTTGTTCACTATACCCTTTTGTATTTTAGCCATAAGCACCAAAGAAAATTTTTTTGTCTTAGGAGATATTTTTAATGAAAAATCTATAGTGAAAAATGTTGGTTTATTTTGAACTAAATCATTTCAATAGGCAGGGTGACACAATTGTAGCTGAAATCTATGCCATCAAATTGACAATAAAAATGTCTATTTTTAAAAAAATTATTTGATTTGAAATGACCATAACCCTCTCTCATAATACTAGCCACTTAAAATAAATTTCTTCCTACAACTCAGCATTTGTGACACCAAAGGAAAATCCTTTCTTATAATAAGCCCATGCTGAAGGAATAAAAATTTAAAAGAGTTGATGCCAAATATTAGAAGCCTAAGTCAGTATAAACTGTGCCATTTTATTTAATTTATAATTGAATATCTTCTAAAAATTTTGGTTATGATTTGTTTGAAAAGTGAAAAGTGAAGTTTTGTTATGGTTTCTGTTGGTTTATGACTATCTAAATATTATGAAAGCCTCATAAACAATGCTCTGCATGTGCACGTAGGAAATAATGGAGACTCATGACCTGTTTTCTCATCCAGGCTTTGAGGTGATTGGAAGCTTTACAAACCAGAAAATGGGGAGGGAGAACTGGGAATTGCTGGAAGGGAAATGGACAATTTCCATCTATCTACACTCATAAACTTAGTTCGATACAAAGTTAGACAAAGGAACTGAACATTGGAGAGGATCCACATGATACTTTAATGGCGTGATTTGTACTGCATTGAATTTAACATTTTTCTCCATACACGAGATACTTGAATATTCTTTGTCTAAATGTCTCGAACAGACACTGCTTTCATTGTGTGGGTCTGAATAAAGAAAGTATGGACAACTGACAGTTTTTGCCTCTACAGACTTTCCATAAGTGTGAAGATTTGAGAGGCTGGGTAAAATCTTTTTTTTTTTTCTAAAGATTTTATTTATTTGAGACAGCAAGAGAAAAAGAGAGAGACAGCGCGGAAGTGGGAGAGGGGTAGAGAGAGAGGGAGAAGAAGGCCACCCACTGAGCAGGGAGCCCGACGCCAGGCTCGATCCCAGGACCCTGAGATCACTACCCAAGCTGAAGGCAGACGCTGAACCAACTAAGCCACCCAGGCGCCCCGAGGCTGGGTAAAATCTCGCTCAGCTAGTGAGAGCTCTGAAGTTTGATTCAGCTCGCTTCACTACAGGTGGTCATGGATTTTATAGGCTTCCTCCCAGAAAGAAGGCTTTTATCAATTCAACAATGCCCATGCTTTTCACAGTGTTTTTCAGGCATAATCCCTCCCCCCTCCCCAAATGAGTTAGCAATCCAACAGCAGCTCCAGGTTCGGGTGCAAGTACCCTCTTCTTCTAAGCAGGTTCCTGCGTCTCCCCAGCCTCCGCTGGCCTGGCGAATCTCTACCATCAGGTAGCCTGGAACCACACATACTGTGATTCTAATCAGATTAGCATGCTTTAATCACTATCTTTATTTGTGTGGCTTATTTCATACTAATTAAAGCTCGTAAATTTTCCACTGGTAATTTAATTAACAAAGCCACTCATCTTTGTCAAACAGCATCTTTCTTGTTTCATCCACATATTTAAATGGAATCTGAAGCCTGCAGGCGATCCAATGAAACTACCATTTACAAGGCAGCAACTACACCTATCTTGGACCAAGGACAAGCCTTCATTTCCTCAGAAGCTTCTTTATATAATGACAGCCAGGACAATCAACATTAAGAAACCCGTTTCTTCCTAGGCACCTGAAGTGATCTGGACTGGCAGTGATTTAAATTTGTTAGGTCCAGTTCCATAGCCACAATCCCACCATAATATGCTAAAATAATCATTTTAACCAACAAACTTGTCAGAGGAGGAGAAAATCAAGGAGCCTTGTTTACACTGCCTGCATGGAATTGAGTTAATTGGAGTTTAGCCAAAAAAGTCGATCCAAATTCCCATATAAATCCAGCTTTTATCTATATATTCTGAAATAAAGACAACTCAGATCAACCCCAATTTTCAAAGAGAATATATTTGTAAAGCTATTTGCTAAATTATTGTTTTCAATATAATGTCATTGGTGGTGAGTTTTCCTGGTTGGCCCAATAATATATTTAACCCAGAGCTACTGTTGTAACACACTGAAACTATTCACCAGAGACGTGCAGGAGGTCATCTTAACTCACTGGTCTGAGTGTAGACCATGCAGCTTCCTTCCTCTCATCTACTCCCAGGTACACCCATTTGCTAAAATATTCCAAGTGTTTTCATAACAGCAATGGCAACAGGGACTCTAATGCAGATGGTGACCCATATCACATGGAGAAAAAGACAATAATGAATTAACTTTGACTATTATGAATTTGGAATTAAAGCTTCATCTCCTACCAAAAACCTAGTAGCTCCTTGTAATTTTTTTTCCAGAAAAATACAAGAAAACACTTGTGTGGTTTGGTTATTTACACAGAAGTGGTAAATCCTAATGTCAGGATGCCCTGATGCTTAGACTTAGTCATGTAAAGACACTACCCATTCAACGAAACTCTGAGGTACAACCTTCAGATTTGGTCTGTGTAATCATTAAGATCTCTAAGAGTATTCTGTTCTGAAAGTAAATCATGTTAAGGTAGGAAGGATTGAAATTGAAGCTCCCTAAATGTTCTTATTGAGGAAATATTTTGGGCTTTTTTAGTTTCCCCAAATTAAAAGTTTTGTGGTCCTAAGGAAAATTATAAAGAGCCATTTTATTTCTCTATGTCCTTAGTCTCTAGTGTTAGCTACTGGATGAGATGTGGGCCCTATGGATTGGAAATCTGTGGAAGAATAAGTCCCAATGACCAAAAACTGTTGCTTTGAAATAACTGATTTGTTAAACTTTGGTTTGGCTCATCCCCAGACACTTGGTTCTCTTCATATTCAAAGTGGCTAATTCCAACAGGTTGCCAAAAACTGTGGTGGATTGACCCTAGCAATGCCTTCAATTAGTTCATACATCCCTGTATTCACTTTTGGTAGAACTCTCCCAAATTAACCCTGGTCTTGGCTTTGTTGCTTGTTTTGACCAATGGGACATTAGCAAAGGAGACACTAGCAGGGACTTGAAAACTTTTCCCTCTTGAATTGTTGGTACTCTGCTGCCATGGGAACAAGCTCAGGCTAGTCTGATGGATGATGAGAAACATATGACCTAGTTACCCACCATTGCCCCAGCTGACATCCAGTCAACCCCAGAAGTAGAACTACCAAAGGGACTGGCAGCTGACCACAGACACATGAAAAAGCAGGAGAAAAAGAAATTGCTCAACTGAGCACATCCCAAATTGCTGACCCCTGGAATTGTTAGCTAAATAAATATGTGTTCTATTAAGCCACTAGGTTTAAGGTGGTATGTTATGTTACAAAAGCTAACTTATATATGAGCCAGTAAGAAGATCCTAACACATTACAGAGATGTAAAGGAAAAGACAATCTCCTTTTCAATAACTTTTTTGGGATTGGAAATTTAACCATCACCTACAGTGAAAGAAGTGGTACAAAGATAATGACTTACAAAGGAAGAACAAAGGAGAATGTCACTACCCAACTTCAAAACTTATTATAAAGCTATAATAATCAAGGCAGTGTGATCAGCATCAAGACTGACATATAGACCAATGGAGCAGAATAGAAAGTTCAGAAATAAACCTTTATATTTATGGTCAATTGGTTTTTGACAAAGAGCCAAAGATATTCAGTGGGGAAGGGATAATTTTTTCAACAACTGGTGATGGGATTATTGGATATTCATATGCAAAGAAAGCAATAATAATAATCTTAAGTCTTTACAGTACACCATACACAAAAAAACAAGTAAAAATGTATCATAGACCTGAATGTAAGAGATAAAACTATAAAAATTCTAGGGGAAATGTGAGATAAAATATTTTTGTAATTGTATTAGATATCTTAAATGTAACATTAAAATCATGACCTATAAAAGAAAAATTGATTAATTGGACTTCATCAAAATTTTAAAACTTTTGTTTTTTGACAGATACCATTAAAATTAAAAGACAAGCCACAGTCTGATAGAAAATATTTTCAAATCATATATCTTAAAAAGGATTTGTATCCAGAATCTATAAAGAACACTGTGCACTAAAACTGGAGTAGGTGGCTGATGTCAGTCTTCTGTGACCCTTTCATGTGACCTCAAGAAGATATAAAAAGCAAGAAGAACTGGATTCTAGGAGAGGGAACATATTGGTGGAGTAGAACTCTAGGCTTGTTTTATCCCACTAACACAACTAGATAACCGTTAAATCATCCTAAATACTCCAGAAAAAGACCTGAAGACTGACAGAACACACTCTGCAACTAGAAAGACAGAAGAGGCCACACTGAAGAAGGTAAGGAGTGCAAAGACATGGTTTAGGAGAGAAAGGGATCAATCACAGGTGCTGTGGAAGAGAGGGAGCTCTGGTCATGGATAAGGGTGAGAGAGAAAGAGAGAGAGAGAGAGAGAGGTGGAGGAGCACACAGTGGAACACACAAGGAGAATATTTCCCCAAAGCCATTGGCTTGGAAAATGAGAGGCAGTGAATTTCATGAGTTCTTGCAACCAGTGGGGTTTAAAGCTTACAGTTTTAAAGGTCGGTGGACTTGACTAGGATAGAACCTGGAGAGCACTCTGCTATTCCTGGAGAGAAGGCAGGCAAAAAATCTGGAAGCAGACAGCATGGAAACAGTGATCTGAACAACACCCGGGGTACACAGCTGGGAGATTATTCAATTTCTTGGAGCACATCTCTGAGAGGCAGTATTCACGGAGATGCTTCTCTGGGAACAAAGGAGTTGGCTAGAGCCATTCCCCTCCCCCACCTCTCAGCAAAAACATAGAGCTGCCTACGGAAGCAGGTCAACACCTATACTGGCTACCTAACTTGCTTACACCAACCACCATCCCCCTGTACTTTGTTGGCACTACCCCTCTCAGTCAAGTTTCCCTCAGTCTCAGTGCAGTGGGTTCCTCCCCCAGAAGACCAG
Source organism: Phoca vitulina (assembly GCF_004348235.1). Taxonomy (NCBI): domain Eukaryota; kingdom Metazoa; phylum Chordata; class Mammalia; order Carnivora; family Phocidae; genus Phoca; species Phoca vitulina. Next base: position 23,374,964 of record NW_022589718.1, read on the forward strand.
CACAAACCCCTGCCACCACCACGTCTCCCAACCAGAGAGTTCTGCAGGACCTTAGTTCTCATAGAAGTGGTATCAGACCAGAGCACACCTAGTTAAAACTTGCCACATTCAGGCCAAGAACCAAACACCGCCCACAACAGGCAAGGAGAGCCTCTGCAGATGACTGACCTGAAGGACAGAGCAGCCACATTACAATGGCAGAGCACACACAGCACACACCAGAGACACTCCCTGAAATGCCAGGCCCTGGACACTACATGATGTCTTATTCATGAAGACATTATGTTCAGCAACAGGAAACATAACAGGCTTTTCTAATACACAGAACAAGGCAGAGACTTAGACAAAATGCAGAGATGGACAAATTTATGCCAAATGAAAGAACAAGATAAGGCGATGGTCAGAGATCTAAGCAAAACAGATATAAGTAACATGTCTGATGGCGAATTTAAGGCAACAATCATAAGGATACTCACTGGGCTTAAGAAAAGAATAGAAGACATCAGGGAGACCCTTACCATGGAGAAAAAAGAGTTAAAAAATAATTGATCAGAACTAAAGAATGCAATAAATGAGACTGAAAACAGGGTTGATGCAAAGAACAACAGCTGGAAGAAACAGAGGAACAAATTAGTGACCTAGAAGACAAAATAATGGAAAATAATGAAGCTGAACAAAAGAGAGAAAAGATTATGGAACACAAGAATAGACTTAGGAACATAGTGACTCCATCAAATATAATAATGTTTGTATTATAGGAGTCCCAGAAGAAGAATAAGAAGAAGGTAGAAAAGGGGGCAGAAAATTTACTTAAGGAAATAATAGCTGAACACTTCCCTAATGTGGGGAAGGAAACAGACATCCAGATCCAGGAGGCACAGAGAATTCCCATCAAAATCAACAAAAGTAGACCAACACCACAACATATTATAAGTAAATTTGCAAAATATAATGATAAGGAAGAAAAGTCTTAAAAGCAAGAAGCCAAAAATAGTCCTTAACTCACAAGGGAAAACCCATAAAGCTGGCTGGAGATTTCTCAACAGAAACTTGGCAAGCCAGAAGGGAGTGGCATGATATATTCAAAGTGCAGAATGGGGAAAATCTGCAGCCAAGCATACTGTGTCCAGCAAGGCTATCATTCAGAATAGAAGGAGAGATAAAGAGTTTCCTAGATAAACAAAAACTGAAGGAGTTCATGACCACTAAACCAGCTCTGCAAGAAATATTAAAGGGAACTGATTGAGTGCAAAGGAGAGACCAAAAGTGACAAAGACAAGAAAGGATCAGAGAAAATCTTCAGAAAGGATGATAAGTAATAAAATGGCAATAAATACATATCAATAATTACTTTGAATATAAGTGGACTAAAAGTTCCAATCAAAAGACATAGGGTATCAGAATGGACAAAAAAAAAAAAAAGAGACCCATTTATATACTGCCTACAAGAGACTCATTTTATACCAAAAGACACCTGCAGATGGAGAGTGAGGGAATGGAGAAACATGTCATGCAAATGGAGTCAAAAGAAAGATGGAGTAGCAATACTTATATCAGTCAAACTAGACTAAAAAACAAAGACTGTAACAAGAGATAAAGAAGGGCACTACATCATAGTAAAGAGGACAATCCAACAAAAAGATCTAACAATTGTAAATATTTATGCAGCCAACACGGGCATACCCAAATATATAAAACAATAACAAACATCAAGGAACTAATTAATACTAATACAATAGTAGAGGGCTTTAACACCCCACTTACATCAATGGACAGACATCTAACAGAAAATCAATATGGAGACAATGGCTTTGCATGACACACTGGACCATAAGGGTTTACAGATATATTCAGAACATTCCATCCTAAGATAGCAGAATACACATTCTTTTCAAGCGCACAGGCAACATTGTCCAGAATAGATCACATATTAGGTCACAAAACAAGTGTCAACAAATACAAAAGACTGAAATCATAACATGCATCTTTTCTGACCACAATGCTATGAAATGAGAAAAATCAAAAATCAAAACAAGAAAAATCTGGAAAGAACACAAATACATGGAAGTTAAACAACATACTACTAAACACTGAATAGAGCAACCAGGAAATCAAAGAAGAAATAAAGAACACATGGAGACAAATAAAAATGAAAAAATGACAGTCTTAGGACCTCTTAGAGCCACTTTTGTTCCTAAGAGGGAAATATATAGCAATACAGGCCTACCTTAGGAAGCAAGACAAATCTGAAATAAAAACCTAACTTACACCTGAAGAAGCCAGAAAAAGAACAACAAACAAAGCCTAAAGCCATCAGAAGGAAGGAAATAATATAGAGCAGAAGTCAATGATACTGAAACCAAAAAAAAAAAAAAAAGGAGAGAGAGAGAGAGAGAATAGATCAATGAAACCAGGAGCTAGTTCTTTAAAAAATTAATAAAATTGATAAACCTCTAGCCAGACTTAACAAAAAGAAAAGAGAAATCACCCAAACAAATAAAATCACAAATAACAAACAACACCACAGAAATATAAGCAATTATAAGACAACATTATGAAAAAGTATATGCCAACAAATTAGACCACTTGGAAGAAATGGATAAATTTCTAGAAACATATAAACTACCAAAACTGAAACAAGAAGAAATAGAAAACTTGAACAGACCAATAACCAGCAAAGAAATTGAATAAGTAATCAAAAAACTCCCAACAAACAAAAGTCCACAGCCAGATGGCTTCACAGGGGAATTCTACCAAACATTTAAAGAAGAGTTAATACCTAGTCTTCTCAAATTATTCCAAAAAATAGAAAAGGAAGGAAAACTTCCAAATTCATTATATGAGTCCAGCATTACCCTGATACCAAAACCAGATAAAGACTCCACTAAAAAAGAGAACTATAGGTCAATATCCATGATGCACATGAATACAAAAATTCTCAATAAAATACTAGCAAACCAAATCCAACAATACATTAAAAAACCATTCACCACGATCAAGTGGGATTTCTTTCTGGGTTACAAGGGTAGTTGAATATTTGCAAATCAATCAACGTGATATATCACATTCATAAAAGAAAGGATAAGGACCATATGATCATTTCAATAGATACAGAAAAAGCATTTGACAAAGCACATCCATTCGTGATAAAAACCCTCATCAAAGTAGGTTTAAAGGGAACATACCTCAACATAATAAAGGCCATATATGAAAAACCCACAGCTAATATCATCCTAAATGGGAAAAAACTGAGAGCTTTTCCTCCACCATCAGGAATAAGACAGGATGTCCACTCTCACCACTGTTATTCAACATAGTACTGGAAGTCCTAACCACAGCAATCAGACAACACAAGGAAATAAAAGGCATCCGAATTGGCAAGTAAGAAGTAAAACTTTCACTATTTGCAGATGATGCGATACTCTGTAGAGAAAACCTGAAAAGACTCCACCAAAAACTGCTAGAACTGATAAAGGAATTCAGTAAGGTTGCAGGATACAAAAGCCACATACAGAAATCTGTTGCATTTCTATACACCAATAATGAAACAGCAGAAAGAGAAATTAAGGAAACAATCTCATTTAGTTACACCAAAAGCAATAAGATACCTAGGAATAAAGCTAACCAAAGAGATGAAAGACCTATACTCTGAAACCTATAAAACACTGATGAAAGAAACTGAAGATAACACAAAGAAATGGAAAGATATCCCATGCTCATGGATTGGAAGATCAAATATTGCTAAAATATCTATATTTCCCAAAGCAATCTACACATTTAATGCAATCCCTATCAAAATACCAACAGCATTTTTTCACAGAGCTAAAACAAACAACCCTAAAATTTGTATGGAACCAGAAAAGACCCCAAATAGTAAAAAAAAAAAAAAATCTCGAAAAAGAAAAGCAAAGCTGGAGACATCACAATTCTGGACTTCAAGTTATATTACAAAGCTGTAGTGATCAAAGCAGTATGGTATTGGCACAGAAACAGACACCTAGATCAATAGCACAGAATAGAAAACCCAGAAATGAACCCACAACAATAAAACTTTACAAAGCAGGAAACAATATCCAATGGGAAAAAGACAATCTCTTCAAATGATGATATTGGGTAAACTGGACAGCTACATGCAAAAGAATGAAACTGGACCACTTTCTTATACCATACACAAAAATAAATTCAAAATGGATTAAAGACCTGAATATGAGACATGAAAACATAAAAATCCAAGAGGAGAACACAAAACTTCTTTGACATCAGCCTTATCAATTTTTTTCTAGATATGTCTCTAGAGGCAAGGGAAACAAGAACAAAAATAAACTATTGTCAACATAAAAAGCTTCTGCACAACAGAGGAAACAATCAATAAAACTAAAAGGCAACCTAAGGAATGGGAGAAGATATTTGCAAATGAAATATCTGAGAAAGGGTTATTATCCAAAATATACAAAGATCTTATAAAACTCAACACCCAAAAAACAAATAATCCAATTTAAAAAATAGGCAGAAAACATGATTGGACATTTTTCCAAAGAAGATATCCAGATGACCAACAGACACAGGATAAGATGCTCAACATCACTGATCATCAGAGAAATATAGTGAAAGGATAGAATGTAACTAAAAATTAAAATTAAAAGACAAAAAAAAAAAAGGAAGGAATATAAACAGACAGGTGAAGAGAACAGAGCAATACACTATATCCTGAGTGTATTTTGGTCAGTTTGTTAGAAGAAACTACATTTCAAAATTATAAAGAAAGAAAAACTTTTATATATACAAAAATAAAATTAAATATATTGGAAAGATAGAATGCAACCATAAAGATGAATATTTAAAAAGACTTTAACAAAAAAGAAAAAGAAGAAGGAGAAGAAAGAAAGAAAAAGAAAACCCACAAGAGAATATAATCAGACAAGTGAGGAGACCAGAGCCATACACAAGATTCTGGGTGTATTTTGGTCTGTTAGAAGAAACTGCATCCCAAAACTGTAAAGAAAGAAAAACATATATATACAAAAATAAAATTAAATACAATGAAAGGATAGAATGTAACTATAAAAATAAAAATTAAAAAGATTTTTTTAAAAAGCTGATAAAATAAGAAATTGGTTGAAAAAAGGAGAGAGAAAAAAATTAAAATTGAAAGACTAAAGAATCATGAGAAAAAAAAAAACAAAACATGAATTCTAATACAATATTCCCCTAGCTCTGGAGTTTTGCAGTTCTCAATGATCAGTAAACTTGGTCTTGGCTGGATGTTCCGGCTGATCTTCTGGGGGAAGGGCCTGTTGCGTTGATTCTCAAATGTCTTTGCCCCGGGCGGAATTGCACTGCCCTTGCTAGGGGACCAGGGTAACTAATCTGCTCAGGATTGCTCAATGTGGCTTTTGTTGCCTTAAGGCTTTCTGCGCAGCTTTAGAGGATGCAAATGAAAATGGCAGCCTCCCAATCTCCATGCCCCAGAGCCGAAATCTTGGGACCCCGCTCCTCAGTGCACCCTCAGGGAAAAGCAGTCAATCACTCTTGTCTCCCTGGTCTCCATCTTCACTCCGTGGTAACCCAGCCTGTGACCGAGCATTTGTATCTCAGGCACTCAACCCCATTTCAAGTCTCCAAACCCTGAAGCCTCCTGCAGCGCGCTCCTGTGCCATTTCTCCCAGGGTAGTAAGGGGGTTCTCGCTGGTTCTGCCATTTTTTGGGCCACTGCTTGAAGACCAGTCACGTGACTGTGCCACAGTTCATGGTTTATGGCAACCCGAACTGAAAGCCCACTCTGCGTTCGCTGATGGCAGCTGGCTTCCAGGCTCCAATACCTGGGAACTCTGCGGCTCTCAGGCACCCCTGGTCTTCCTGTGAACCCAGGGATCCTGAGACCACACTGTCTCACCTAGGATTCTGCCCCTGCTTTGTCACCTGAGCACCTTTCAGGCAGGGACATCCCTTAGAGGAGCAGTCTTCTAAAAGTTCTGATTTTGTGCTCTTCTGCAATATCACTTTCTGGTAGCCGGGTTATGGAGGCTCCCTCCCCCCGCAGTTTATCTTCTCCTCAGATTCACTTCTCCACACCTCCTACCTTACAGAATGTGGTGGCTTTTCGATTTGTAGAGTTTCAGCTATTCTTTTCTTAGATCTCCGGTTGAGTTTGCAATATTCAGAATGATGTGATAGCTATCTAGCTGAGTTCCTGGGACCAGATGAAACTAAGGTCTCCTCTTCCCTTGCCATCTTGGACTCACTTCCAAAATAGAAGGAGAGATAAAAAGCTTCCATGACAAACAAAAAATAAAAGAATTTGTGATCACCAAAGAAATATTAAAAGGGATTCTTTAAGCAAAGAGAGAGCCCAAAGTAACATAGACCAGAAAGGAATAGAGATAATATACAGAAACAGTGACTTTACAGGTAATACAATGGCACTAAATTCATATCTTTCAATAGTTACCTTGATTGTAAAATGGGCTAAATGCCCCAATCAAAAGACACATGGTATCAGACTGGATAAAAAAGCAAGACCCATCAATATGCTGTCTGCAAGAGACTCATTTTAGACCCAAAGACACCTCCAGATAGAAACTGAGGAGGTCAAAAACCATTTATCATGCTAATGGACATCAAAAGAAAGTTGGGATGGCAATCCTTATATCAGACAAATTAGATTTTAAATCAAAGACTGTAATAAGAGATGAGGAAGGACACTATTTCATAACTAAAGATTCTATCCAACAAGAAGATCTAACAATTGTAAAAACTGATGCCCCTAACATGGGAGCAGCTAATTATATATAAGCTAATTAATAGCAAAATTAAAGAAACACATCAATGATAACACAATATTAGTAGGGGACTTTAACACCCCCCTCACTGCAATGGACAGATCTTCTAAGCAGAAGATCAACAAGGAAACAATGGCTTTGAATGACACACTAGACCAGATGAACTTCACAGATATATTCGGAACATTCTGTCCTAAAGCAACAGAATACACATTCTTCTTGAGTGCACATGGAACATTCTCCAGAATAGATCACATACTGGGTCACAAATCAGATCTCAACTGGTACCAAAAGATTGGGATCATTCCCTGCACATTTTCAGACCACAATGCTTTGAAACTAGAACTCAATCACAAGAGGAAATTTGGAAAGAACTCAAATACATGGAGGCTAAAGAGCATCGTACTAAAGAATGACTGGGTCAACCGGGAAATTAAAGAAGAATTTTAAAAATTGACAGAATTAAATGAAAATGAAAACACAACTGTTCAAAACCTTTGGGATGCAGCAAAAGCAGTCCTAAGAGGAAAGTATATAGCAATACAAACTTTTCTTAAGAAACAAGAAAGTTCTCAAATACACATCCTAACCTTACACCTTAAGGAGCTGGAGAAAGAACAGTGTATGTTGCCTAAACCCAGCAGGAGAAGAGAAATCATAAAGATTAAAGCAGAAATCAATGAAATAGAAACCAAAAGAACAGAACAGATCAATGAAACAAGAGCTGGTTCTTTGAAAGAATTAAAAAGATTGATAAACCCCTGGTCAGACTTATCAAAAAGAAAAGAGAAAGGACCCAAATAAATACAATCATGAATGAAAGAGGAGAGATCACAACTAATACTTAAGAAATACAATTATAAGAACATATTATGAGCAACTAGATGCCAACATATTGGGCAATCTGGAAGAAATGGCTGCATTCCGAGAGATGTATAAACTACCAAAACTGAAACAGGAAGAAATAGAAAACCTGAACAGACCTATAACCAGCAAGGAAATTGAAGCAGTCATCAAAAATCTCCCAACACACAAGAGTCCAGGGCCAGATGGCTTCCCAGGGGAATTCTACCCAACATTTAAAGAAGAATTAATACCTATTCTTCTGAAGCTGTTCCAAAAAATAGAAATGGAAGGAAAACTTCCAAACTCTTTCTCTGAGGTCAGCATTACCTTGATCCCCAAACCAGATAATGACCCCACCAAAAAGGAGAATTATAGACCAATATCCCTGATGAACATGGATGCAAAAAGTGTCACCAAGATACTAGCCAATAGGATCCAACAGTACATTAAAAGGATTATTCACCACGACCAAGTAGGATTTATTCCTGAGCTGCAAGGGTGGTTCAACATCCGCAAATCAATCAATGTGATCCAATGACATAAACAAGAGAAAGGATAAGAACCATATGATCCTCTCAATAGATGCAGAAAAAGCATTTGACAACGTACAGTATCCTTTCTTGATTAAAACTCTTCACAGTGTGGGGATAGAGGGAATACACACACACACACACACACACACACATACACACACACAATGGAATACTACTCAGCCATCAAAAAAATGCCATTTGCAACAACATGGATGGAAGTAGAGGGTATTATGCTAAGTGAAATAAGTCAATCAGAGAAAGACAATTATTGTATGATCTCACTCATATGTAGAACTTAAGAAACAAAACAGATGATCATAGGGTAAGAGAGGAAAAAAATAAAAGAAGACAAAATCTGTGAGGGAGACAAACCATAAGAGACTCTTAATCATAGGAAACAAACTGAGGGTTGCTGGAGGGGTTAGGGGTGGAGGGATTGGGTAACTGGGTGATAGACATTAAGGAGGGCACGTGATGTACTGAGCACTGGGTATTATGTAAGATTGATGAATTACTGACGTTTACCTCTGAAACCAATAATAGATTATATGTTAATTAATTGAATTTACATTTTAAAAAAAGAGTAGGAATGCCTAAGCCTCTTCCTAGTAGACTAAGGCATCTTAATCTTGGGTTTTATTACTTCTTCTATCTAGAGATCTTGAATACTTTTCTTTTTAGATAAGATACCCATACTTGTATGTCAGTTCTGTCTGCAGACTAGCTAGAATAAATGTTCATCAGGAAAAAAAAAAAAATGAAATCTTCCCATTTGCAAGGACATGGATGGAGCTAGACAGTGTTATGCTAAGCAAAATAAATCAGAGAAAGACAGCATATGATTTCACTCATATGTGGAATTTCAGAAACAAAACAAGGGGCGCCTGGGTATCTGGTTAAGCTTCTGCCTTTGGCTCGGGTCATGATTCCAGGATCCTGGGATCAAGCCCCACATTGGGGTCTTGGCTCAGCAGGGAACCTTCTTCTCCCTCTCCTTCTGCCACTCCCCCCGCTTGCACTTTCTTGCTCTCTGTCTCTGTCAAATAAATAAATAAAATATTTTTTAAAAAACTATATTCTTAAAAAAAAAAACAAATGAGCAAAGGGCAAAAAGAGAGAGAGAGGTAAACCAAGAAACAGACTGCTAACTACAGAGAACAAACTGATGGTTACCAGAGGGGAGAGAGTGGGTGGATGGATAAAATAGGAGATGGGGATTAAAGAGTGCACTTGTGTGATGAGCACCAGGTAATGTATGGAATTGTTAAATTACTATATTGTACACCTGAAACTAATATAACACTGTATGTTAACTAACTGGAATTAAAATAAATACTTAAAAAAAAAACAGGAAGAACTGGGAAATCAGTTAAGTGAAAGCATGCAAATAATATTTTTGAACAATCAGTTATGATAGAAACATAACTTATTAAGATGACCTAAGGGTCTTTCATATGTCTTTGAGGAAATCAGTAAACCTTAATTTTTATAACCAAACAAAAATTATACCTTTTGACATGCAAATATTTGGAGAACGGCTTGCAAGCATATATACCCCTTCCTCTGTTTGCATATATAATCTATAGCTAACAAGGTTCAGAGCAGTTCTTCTTAACAATGTGAAAGACTCTTTCCTGGGCTATAATCCTCAGTAGGACAATGAGTAAAGCACGTACTAACCTACCTTGAGGTTGGCTTTCTTTCAGTTGACAGCATCTACAACTCAATAATAAAAAAAATACAACCTAATTTAAAAATGGGTAAAGGGTATGAATAGGCATTTGTCCAAAGAAGATATACAAATGTCCAGTAAGCACTTGGAAAGATGCTCAACATCCTAAATCATCAGGTAAATGCAAATCAAAATCACAGTGAGATACAGCTTCACACCCTCTAGGATGGCTGTAATCAAAATCCAGGCAACAGCAAGTGTTGACAAGGAAGAACTGGAATCTTCGTACATTGCTGAAGGGGATGTAAAATGATGCAATCACTTTGGAAAACTATGTTTCTTTTAAAAAGTTAAATATAACCTTAGCACATGGAATAAAAATTCTACCCTTGGCTATCTACCCAAGAACAATGAAAACTTACATTTGCACAAAGACTTGTATGTGAATGCTCAGAGCAGTGTATTCATGGTAGCCAGAAATTGGAAACCCAAATGTCTATCAGCTAGTGAACTGATAAAAAAACAATGTTGTATATCTATACATTAGAGTACTGTTGAGCAATAAAAAGGCATGAACTACCAACATACTACAACACAGGCAAACATCAACAGCATAGTTTTCCAAAGGGTCTGGGCTGACACAGGTGGTAACCATATCTGTGAAACCACTTTCCCCAGCCCTCTCCCACTCCCCAGCCCTCTCCCATTCTTGTCAGTGCCCATCAGCACACCTTGGCATGGTCAGTGCCCCCCACCTCTGTCCAGATGTCCAGCTTCAGGTTCATGCGAGGACCATGAAGGTGGTCTTCATGGAGCATATGGTTCCACTTTGCTGATTTGGACCCATTATTTGGAAACATCTTGTCTTAAATAGCATGCTATTTATCAAATTTCACTATCTTTCAGGAGAAGTTTGAAGAGCGGGAAAAAATCAGACAGTTTCTTGATTTAATCTTACTTTCTCAAATTTGAGAAGCTGTTTCATGACTTTACAATGGAAAAGAAGATTGCACCCCTTTTTGTTTTACTACATCCATAGGCACACACATTGTTGTGATAAATTAAATCTGGCAAGGATTAAAGGAAAATTCTCCCCCTAAGTGATCATGCAGCTTAAAACAACATCAGTAGGTCAACTAAACCATCCCTCGGCCAAAGACAGACTGTGCTCAAACCACACCCAGGCAAATGAAAGTTTATTCTATTTTTAAAGATTTCCAGGGGAGAGGATCATTGGAATTTTTGCCCCTAAAGGCATTTAGTCTGTCTGAGAAATTCATTTTACATAGGAACATGATAGAAACAAAGAGAACACGATTGTCTGGCTGCCAAATCCAAGGATTTTTATTATTATTATTATCATCACCATTCTGAAATACAAAGGACAAAGTGGAAGATAAAATTCATGCACTGTGTCTGGTGTGTTTCCGATTAATGAAACAGACCCTTATATTTTATTAAGGTTAAGTAAGCGAGCCCAGCCAAGAAGCTGAGCTTTCCATTTTAATTTGGGGAATTTTGACAATAATAAGGCTGCTGAACATAAAGAAGTTAAAGCCAAGAACTGTTTTCTCTAGAATTCTACAGTGCATTTCTTCAACTGTTACACTAAAGGAATTGTAGTTTAGCTAGTGAGAGAGAGTCTCATAAATTTAAAGTATTTATGGGGGCATTCTCAATGAGAGATTCTGAGATATAGAACATCCTCTAGCATAAATGGGAAAGTCAGCTCACAAACAGTTTAAAATGAGAAGGACTGGATAACAAAAAAAGTTATTTGAATATATATAAAACATATATAAGCTTCTGGGCATATTTTAATTTAGAAGAAATCAATGCTTTTCTAAAATAATTTTAATTACTCAAATTGCCCATTGTCATTATGAGCTAAGCCTCATTTTTTCTTTTTCTAATTAAGTGTGATCATTTGCTCAAATTGTTCTCTTCTCGGTGGCTAATAGGCACAAACCGACCTTGTGAAAAGGACTAACTTCGCAAAAATGATTATCTCCCCCCACCCCAGCTTGTGACTTAAAACAAAATTAAAAAATGGAGGGGGGGCATGGAGAATGAGCCAGTGTACTGAATGCCCACTGGCAGTGAAAGAAAAAGCTTACTCCGGCATCTGTGATATAAAGGCAAGAGCAGAGAGACGAGGGGGCAGGGGAAGGGGGGGAGCAGGTCTGCATGAGTGAGGAGCTAGCTTGCTGCCAGCTCCGCCCAGATCCAGGGCCTGGGAGCCAGCAAAAAGCAGCTCTCTGCAGGAATCTCTCACTCCGTTCTCTTTGCCACCACCCCCTCCCTTCCTCTCCCTTACCTTCGTCCACGTAGACAGGAGCTAACATATAAATAAAAGTATGAAAATTCCAAAGTCGAGTTTTGTCCAAGGTAAATATTTAACCCTTATCTCTCCCATATTTGCCATCTCACTCAAAAGGTATTAGCATAAGTATTAGCCATTTTACTTCCTTGTAAGTCATCAACATTGGTATCCTTAAAGAAGAAAAGGAACATGCTGGGAATGGGAGACTTGAGCCAGTGTTCAGTGCACAGGTGGATGGGAAAAAGGGGGCCAGGAAATGGGGAAACCCAGGGATGTGGTCCTGAGGGGGCCTCAGGAGAGTCATCCCCCAGTGAGGATGGCTGGGACTGCAACCAAGAGACTCAAGCCCAAGAGCAAAGAGAAAGCAAGGCTGCCGTTTGCTTACCTAGAATCCCAGGGACTGTGTCATCTGCACAGTGCTCTGGACAGAAGTTGCCATGGAAAGACAGGCGTCTGGGCATTGGTGTCTGGGCTTGGCGCCCATGCCTTATGCATGAGCGTAGAAACTATGAGCCTAGACCAGACTTAAGACACCACAAAGGAAGCTATACAGTTCTAAGAAAAGTCAAGATATAAACTGGCTTAGAAATCTTTGAATGCTTTAAAGCAGAGTAAAGCCAGAGAAAAATAGTGGTTTTCATGAGATCCATCATCAAGCATATTTTTTCTACAGAAAACCCATTGAACAGAGATGAAAATATTCTTTTCACAGTTTGGTTAATTCACTGATGATTTTTTTAAAAGTGTCATCACTATAAGCTAAAGAAAATACGCAATGAGCTCTTACAACACAAACACCACTATGGTTCCATCCTGGCAGGGGCAGGAGGGTAATTCTAGGGTACTGCGAACAGAAAAGCAAAGGGGAAGAAATATTCAAGCAAGGTAGGTCTTTGGAAATTATTTTCAACAAAAACCTCAGCAGAACTTGGCATTTCCTTTCAAAGAACCCAGTTATAAAAAAGAACGGAAACATAATTAAACCACCAAATGCTCTACACTTTTTTCCTATTGTAGTAATACCAGCCTTTCTTATTATCAAAGAAAATTGACATTGATTTCAAACCACAATTTAATGACACACCCACGCATAGCCCACATCTACCCTCCCACCCAACCCCCCAGAAAAACTGCCATCTTTTTTAAAGGAGTTATTCCTTGCTTAGGCTTTGTTACATGCATCAACAGCTTAATTTTTGTTTGGAGTTTTTAAATGGCAGTTAGGAAACAAGAAAGGACTCACCTCTTTGAAAAGCAGTGCAATGTCTGGCCATGTGCTTATTCTGCTACCTGAGAAAATTATTTCAGATGGTCTGTTGTGGATTGCTCAGACTTGCGCAGCTCTCTCCCACACAGGAAAAGTATGCCTTTCCTGGGGCAGTAGCTTGAGAGAGGAAGGCTCTGACGTAGAGGCAATGAGCACCTGTCCCCTGGGCTTCCAGTGCCTTCCTTCATCCCTAGCAGCCTAGATACAGTTTAGAGTCACCCGTTTTCCATCAAGGATGGGGACAAATTTGGGAATTTTAAAAGGAAAAAGTGGTCTATGGATATTTTAACCTCAGATAAAACCTGACATGGAGGGGAAGGGAGTGGGGAAAGATGGGGAAACATTTTTTACTAGTTTAGAACTTTGCACGACGCTTTGAAGGTTGTGCAATCTTAGTAACGGGGGCCACTTTCTAACACAGTTCTAAATAAATTGTTAGTGTCAGAATGAATGAAATATGTGATATTTAGGTCAGAAAACCCTTGTTTTCAATCTGTCCTGTTGTCTTAGTTGATTTCTATGAAGCACGGTTTTCTGCAAAGTGAAAATTTGCCAAGAGAATGAGTAACTGAATTAGATGACCGTGTTCTTAGACGACAATGTTCTCACGTGGAGCACCCACTGTGCGCAGCCCTGGCCAGCCTGCTACCCTCTCCCACCGCAGTTAGGCTCTGTGTTTCCCGTGAGCATCACAAAGTCCTCCTCTTGCCCCACTGAGGTTGGCATGGCCTTGGCTACAGTACAAAGGCAGAAAGGAGACCAAGGCATGGACAGAATCAGAAATTGGAAGAAGCAAACTTGAATTCCAGCAATCCGGCAGGACCAGCAGAGTGGTCCAGGGTACTGCCCACCACAGTACGCGCCGCAGCCGTCTGCCTCTGCCAGAGACCACCCCACAGTGGCCTCTTAATGACAGGCACGACAGGCATGTGCTGCTGGAGCTCAGCCACACCCGTGGCAGACACTCTCATCCGCGGCGGTGGGTAGACCAACAAGAAAATAACTGTTGGCAAATAAGTTTATTTGAATCCTCTGAGAACAATAATAATATTAATACTTCCATTTGCGGGGATTCTAAACCATGTCAGCCATTGGGAAGGGCCCTTGAAAGACATGGTCTCCAATTAGAATGCTGTAAGATAAGTAATCCATTCTGTAGAACATGAAATGCTAAAAAGTTAAATGACTGCACTGTATTCACACAGTTACCAAGTTGCAGAGGTTGTATTTGAACCTAATATTCTGACTCCCCCAAATTTTCACATCACTATGGATTTTTTATTTTCATTTTTTTATTATTTTTTTAAGATTTTATTTATTTATTTCAGGTGCCTGGGTGGCTCAGTTGGTTAAGCGACTGCCTTCAGCTCACGTCATGATCCTGGAGTCCCAGGATCGAGTCCCACATCAGGCTCCCTGCTCAGCAGGGAGTCTGCTTCTCCCTCTGATCCTCCCCCCTCTCATGTGCGCTCTCTCTCTCTCTCTCATTCTCTCTCTCAAATAAATAAATAAAATCTTTAAAAAAAATTTTAAAAAAATATTATTTATTTCACAGAGAGAGAGATAGAGAGAACAAGAACACAAGCAGGGGGAGTGGGAGAGGGAGAAGCAGACTCCCTGCCAAGCAGGGAGCCCGATGTGGGGCTCGATCCCAGGGTCCTGGGATCATGACCTGAGCTGAAGGCAGACGCTTAACAACTGAGCCACCCAGGCGCCCCACTATGGATTTTTTAAATAATAATGCCATCAGGGACTATTTATTGAGCACCCATTGTGAAGCTGGTCTCCTACTATGCACTTTATATATATTGTCATATTTAGTAACAACACAATTTTTAGTATTAGATACTGTTATTTCTATTTTTATTTATTTATTTTTAAAGATTTTATTTATTTATTTGACAGAGAGAGACACAATGAAAGAGGGAACACAAGCAGAGGGAGTGGGAGAGGGAGAAGCAGGCTTCCAGCTGAGCAGGGAGCCCAATGTGGGGCTCAATCCCAGGACCGTGGGATCATGACCTGGGCCGAAGGCAGGCGCTTAATGACTGAGCCACCCAGGCACCCCGCCTTTAATGATTCTTAAATAATATGTCACCAAAACTGCTCAGGGTCAGGGCTCAAACACCAGAAGGGAACGCTGCTGGCTGCCCAGGGAACTTCTGACTAACAAAATACTAGTTTCAGTATCACAGGGGTGCTTGTTCACAGGCCGAGTGAGCACGGAGTGCGGCTGGAGACCGGGGAAACGGGAGTGATTGACTGCTTTTCTCTGGGGGCGCACTGAGGAGTGGGGCCCCGAGTTCTCAGCTCCTCCCTGTGGAGATTGGGAGGCCCCCATTTTCACTCTCCGCCTCCAAAGCTGTACAGAAAGCTTGCAGGGAACCCAAGCTCCTGAGAGCAAACCTGAGCAGATTACTTAGCCTGCCCCGGCAAGGGCGGGGCAATTCCGCCTCCAGCAAAGACAATTGGGAACCACGGCAACAGGCCCCTCCCCCAGAAGATCAGCGAGAACAGCCAGCCAAGACCAAGTTTACTGATCAATGAGAACAGTAGAACTCCAGCACTAGGGGAATACTGCACATAGAATTCATGGCATTTTTACCATGATTCTTTAGTCTTTCAAAGTTAATTTTTTTTAACTGTCTTTTTTTTTTTAATTTTTCTTTTTCCCTTTTTCAACCAACATCTTATCAATCCCTTTTTTAAAAAATCTTTTTTATTTTTCATTTTTAGAGTCATATTCTATCCGTTCATAGTAGTTACCGTTATTTTTGATATATATACATAAGTTGTTCTCTCTTTAAAATTTTGAGATACAGTTTCTTCTAACAGATCAAAATACACCCTAAATCTCTAGTGTATGGCTTTGTTCTAGTCTGCTGCCTGATCACATTCTCTCCCTTTTTTTTTTTAATCCTCTTCTTTCTTTTTTCAAACAACTTCTTATCTTATCATTTCCTTTTATAAAATTTTTTATAATTTTTATCTTTACAGTCATATTCCATCCCTTCATCGTATCAACCCTTATTTTTGTACGTATATAAGTTTTCTTTCTTTAAAATTTTGGGAGGCACTTTCTTCTAACAGACCAAAATACACCCAAAATCTAGTGTGTGGCACTGATCTATGCACCAGCCTGATCATATTTGATCATATTCTGTTTTTTTGTTTTGTTCTGTTTTTGTTTGTTTTTATCTTTTTCTTCTTCTTTTTTTTTTCTTTTTCTTTTTTCTTTCTCTCACTTTCTTTTCCCCTGACTTCAGGGCTTTTCTGATTTGTTTAGAGTATATTTTCTGGGGACGTTGTTACCCTGTTAGCATTTTGTTCTCTCATTCATCTATTCTCCTCTGGACAAAATGACAAGATGGAAAAAATCACCTCAACAAAAAGACAAGAGGTAGTACCGACTGCCAGGGACCTACTCTATACGGACATTAGTACGATGTCGGACCTAGAGTTCAGAATCATGATTTTAAAGATACTAGCTGGGCTTGAAAAAAGCATGCAAGTTATTAGAGAAATCTCTCTGGAGAAATACAAGAACTAAAATCTAACTAAGTTGAAATCAAAAAGGCTATTAATGAGGTGCAATAAAAAATGGGGGTGCTAACTGCTAGGATAAATGAGGCAGAAGAGAGAATCAGTGATATAGAAGACCAAATGATGGAAAATAAAGAAGCTGAGAAAAAGAGATAAACAACTACTGGATCACGAGGGCAGAATTCGAGACATAAGTGATATCATAAGACGAAACAACATTGGAATAATTGGGATCCCAGAAGAAGAAGAAAGAGAGGAGCAGAAGGTATATTAGAGCAAATCATAGCAGAGAACTCCCCTAATTTGGGGAAGGAAACAGGCATCAAAATCCAGAAGGCACAGAGAACCCCCCTCAAAATCAATAAAAATAGGTCAACACCCCGACATCTAATAGTAAAACTTACAAGTCTCAGAGACAAAGACAAAATCCTGAAAGCAGCTTGGGAGAAAAGATCTGTAACCTACAATGATAGAAACATTAGATTGGCAACAGACCTATCCACAGAGACCTGGCAGGCCAGAAAGGACTGGCAGGATATAGTCAGAGTACTAAATGAGAAAAATATGCAGCCAAGAATACTATATCCAGCTAGGCTGTCATTGAAAATAGAAGGAGAGATAAAAAGCTTCCAGGACAAACAAAAACTAAAGGAATTTGCAAACACAAAACCAGCCCTACAAGAAATATTGAAAGGGGTCCTCTAAGCAAAGAGAGAGCCTAAAAGCAACATAGGCCAGAAAGGAACACAGACAACATACAGTAACAGTCACCTTACAGGCAATACAATGGCACTAAATTCATATCTTTCAATAGTTACCCTGAGTGTAAATGGGCTAAATGCCCCAATCAAAAGACACAGGCTATCAGATTGGATAAAAAAACAAGACCCATCGATATGCTGTCTGCAAGAGACTCATTTTAGACCCAAAGACACTCCCAGATTGAAAGTGATGGGGTGGAAAACCATTTACCATGCTAATGGACACCAAAAGAAAGCTGGGGTGGCAATCCTTATATCAGACAAATTAGATTTTAAACCAAAGACTGTAATAAGAGATGAGGAAGGACAGTGTATCCTACTTAAAGGGTCTTTCCAACAAAAAGATCTAACAATTGTAAGTATCTATGTCCCTAACATGGGAGCATCCAATTATATAAGACAATAACAAAAGCAAAGAAACACAACAACAACAATACAATAATAGTGGGGGGCTTTAACACCCCCCTCACCGAAATGTACAGATCATCTAAGCAAAAGATCAACAAGGAAATAAAGACTTTAAATGACAAACTGGACCAAATGGACTTCACAGATATATTCAGAACATTCCATCCTAAAGCAACAGAATACACTTTCTTTTTTTTTTTTTTTAAGATTTTATTTATTTATTTGACAGAGAGCTAGAGAGAGAGCACAGATAGGCAGACTGGTAGGCAGACGGAGAAGCAGGCTCTCCACTGAGCAGGGAGCCAGATGTGGGGCTCAATCCCAGGACCCCAGGATCATGACCTGAGCTGAAGGCAGCCGCTTAACCGACTGAGCCACCCAGGCGCCCCCAGAATACACATTCTTCTCGAGTGCCCATGGAACATTCTCCAGAATGGATCACATCCTAGGTCACAAATCAGGTCTCAACCAGTACCAAAAGAATGGGATCATTCCCTGCATTTTTTCAGACCACAATGCTTTGAAACTAGAACTCAATCACAAGAGGAAAGTCAGAAAGAACTCAAATACATGGAGGCTGAAGAGCATCCTACTAAAGAATGAATGGGTACACCAGGAAATTAAAGAAGAATTTAAAAAAATTCATGGAAACAAATGAAAATGAAAACACAACAGTTCAAAATCTTTGGGATACAGCAAAGGCAGTCCTAAGAGGAAAGTATATAGCAATACAAGCCTTTCTCAAGAAACAAGAGAGGTCTCAAATACACAACCTAACCCTACACCTAAAGAAGCTGGAGAAAGAACAGCAAATAAAGCCTAAACCCAGCAGGAGAAGAGAAATAATAAAGATCAGAGCAGAAATCAATGACACAGAAACCAAAAGAACAGTAGAACAGATCAACGAAACAAGGAGCTGGTTGTTTGAAAGAATTAACAAGATTGATAAACCCCTGGTCAGACTAATCAAAAAGAAAGGAGAAATGACCCAAATCAACAAAATCATGAATGAAAGAGGAGAGATCACAACCAACACCAAAGAAATACAAACAATTGTAAGAACATATTATGAGCAACTATATGCCAGCAAATTAGATAACCTGGAAGAAATGGATGCATTCCTAGAGATGTATCAATGACCAAAACTGAACCAGGAAGAAATAGAAAACCTGAACAGACCTATAACCACTGAGGAAATTGAAACAGTCATCAAAAATCTCCCAACAAACAAAAGCCCAGGGCCAGATGGCTTCCCAGGGGAATTCTACCAAACATTTAAAGAAGAATTAATACCTATCCTTCTGAAACTGTTCCACAAAATAGAAATGGAAGGAAAACTTCCAAACTCGTTTTATGAGGCCACCATTACCTTGATCCCCAAACCAGACAAAGACCCCATCAAAGAAGAGAATTACAGACCAATATCCTTGAAGAACATGGATGCAAAAATTCTCACCAAAATACTAGCCAATAGGATCCAACAGTACGTTAAAAGGATTATTCACCATGACCAAGGGGGATTTATCCCTGGGCTGCAAGGTTGGTTCAACATCCGCAAATCAATCAATGTGATACAATACATTAATAAAAGAAAGAACAAGAACCATATGATCCTCTCAATAGATGCAGAAAAAGCATTTGACAAAGTACAGCATCCTTTCTTGATCAAAACTCTTCAGAGTATAGGGATAGAGGGTACCTACCTCAATATCATAAAAGCCATCCATGAAAAATCTACAGCGAATATCATTTTCAATGGGGAAAAACTGAGAGCTTTCCCCCTAAGGTCAGTAACACGGCAGGGATGTCCACTACCACCACTGCTATTCAACATAGTATTAGAAGTCCTAGCCACAGCAATCAGACAACAAAAAAACGTAAAAGTCATCCAAATCGGCAAAGAAGTCAAACTCTCACTCTTTGCAGATGATATGATACTTTATGTGGAAAACCCAAAAGACTCCACCCCAAAACTGCTAGAACTCATACAGGAATTCAGTAAAGTGGCAGGATATAAAATCAATGCACAGAAATCAGTGGCATTCCCTTACACCAACAACAAGACAGAAGAAAGAGAAATTAAGGGGTTGATCCCATTTACAATTGCACCCAAAACCATAAGATACCTAGGAATAAATCTAACCAAAGAGGCAAAGAATCTGTACTCAGAAAACTATAAAATACTCATGAAAGAAGTTGAGGAAGACACAAAGAAATGGAAAAATGTTCCATGCTCATGGATTGGAAGAACAAATATTGTGCAGATGTCAATGCTACCTAGAACAATCTACACATTCAATGCAATCCCCATCAAAATACCATCCACTTTTTTCAAAGAAATGGAACAAATAATCCTAAAATTTGTATGGAACCAGAAAAGACCCCAACTAGCCAGAGGAATGTTGAAAAAGAAAAGCAAAGCTGGTGGCATCACAATTCCGGACTTCCAGCTCTATTACAAAGCTGTCATCATCAAGACAGTATGGTATTGGCACAAAAACAGACACATAGATCAATGGAACATAATAGAGAGCCCAGAAATGGACCCTCAACTCTATGGTCAACTCATCTTCGACAAAGCAGGAAAGAATGTCCAGTGGAAAAAAGATAGTCTCTTCAACCAATCGTGTTGGGAAAATTGGGCAGCCACATGCGGAAGAATGAAACTGGACCATTTCCTTACACCACACACAAAAATAGACTCCAAATGGTTGAAAGACCTCAATGTGAGACAGGAGTCCATCAAAATCCTAAAGGAGAACACAGGCAGCAACTTCTTTGACCTCAGCCACAGCAACTTCTTCCTAGAAACATCGCCAAAGGCAAGGGAAGCAAGGGCAAAAATGAACTATTGGGACCTCATCAAGATAAAAAGCTTTTGCACAGCAAAAGAAACAGTCAACAAAACCAAAAGACAACCGACAGAATGGGAGAAGATATTTGCAAATGACATATCAGATAAAGGGCTAGTATCCAAAATCTATAAAGAACTTATCAAACTCAACACCCAAAGAACAAATGATCCAATCAAGAAATGGGCAGAAGACATGAACAGACATTTTTCCAAAGAAGACATCCAAATGGCCAACAGACACATGAAAAAGTGCTCAACATCGCTCGGCTTCAGGGAAATCCAAATCAAAACCTCAATGAGATACCACCTCACACCAGTCAGAATGGCTAAAATTAACAAGTCAGGAAATGACAGATGCTGGCGGGGATGCGGAGAAAGGGGAACCCTCCTATACCATTGGTGGGAATGCAAGCTGGTGCAGCCACTCTGGAAAACAGTATGGAGGTTCTTCAAAAAGTTGAAAATAGAGCTACCATATGATCCAGCAATTGCACTATTGGGTATTTACCCCAAAGATACAAATGTAGGGACCCGAAGGGGTACATGCACCCTGATGTTTATAGCAGCAATGTTCACAATAGCCAAACTGTGGAAAGAGCCAAGATGTCCATTGACAGATGAATGGATAAAGAAGATGTGGTATATATATATACAATGGAATATTATGCAGCCATCAAAAGGAATGAAATCTTGCCATTTACAACGACGTGGATAGAACTGGAGAGTGTTATGCTGAGCAAAATAAGTCAATCAGAGAAAGCCATGTATCATATGACCTCAATGATATGAGGAATTCTTAATCTCAGGAAACAAACTGAGGGTTGCTGGAGTGGTGGGGGGTGGGAGGGATGGGGTGACTGGGTGATGGACATTGGGGAGGGTATGTGCTATGGTGAGTGCTGTGAATTGTGCAAGACTGTTGAATCACAGATCTGTACCTCTGAAACAAATCATATACTATATGTTAAAAAAAAAAAGAGGATAGCAGGAGGGGAAGATTGAAGGGGGGGGAATAGGAGGGGGACATGAACCATGAGAGATGATGGACTCCGAAAAACAAACTGAGGGTTCTAGAGGGGAGGAGGGTGGGAGGATGGGTTAGCCTGGTGATGGGTATTAAAGAGGGCATATTCTGCATGGAGCACTGGGTGTTATACGCAAAGAATGAATCATGGAACACTACATCAAAAACTAATGATGTAGTGTATGGTGATTAACATAACATAATAATAAAAAAAAAAAAATACTGAGCCACCCAGGCACCCCTTATTTCTATTTAAAATCTCCTATAAAGGTAAAATGTTTGATGACCTAGGTAGGTAAGGTTTGGGGATAGTTATAATTATCCTTGTTACAGTGGCCATGATGGATCTTTGTCTCCTCATTTTGTTCAGGGAATAGACTGCATTTAATTTTGTCTATGTCTTGACAATTCTTTTTTTAAAATTATGTATTTATTTTAAGTAATCTCTGTACCCAACATGGGGCTCGAACTCACAACCCCGAGATCAAGAGTTGCACACTCCTCTGACTGAGCCAGCTGCACACCCCAATGTCTTGACGATTCTATAAGGCTTTCTAGAAATACTGGCTAACATTGTGCTCTTTGTGCATCTTTTACCCACAGGGAATAATGACTGCATTAAACTGATGATATTGATTGAGAGAATAAGTTTTGGAGTCATCCCAACCTGGTTTAGAATCTAGGCTCTGTCACATAAGCTACATGACCCTGAAGATACTATTTAATCTTTCTAAGCTTCCATTTCCCCATTTGTAAATTGTAGGTAATAATACCTAACTCATAAGTATTCTTATTGTGCAAATAGAACCAGACGATGTCCATAAAACACTTAGCACTGTGTCTGGCATGTTCTAAGTGCAAAATAATTGGTAGTTGTAGTTATTTTCCAACACCGAGTAATCACATTTTATTGACTGCATCAGTTACAATTCAATATAGCTGCCTTGAACAGGAAAAAAAAAAAATTGTCATTGCGTAAAGAAGAGAGATGCAAACTTCTCTCTCATGGAAAAGCTGCACATGATGAAAGTTTCCAGTTCATCTATGGTGACTCGGTGGTATCATTAGGGAGACCAAGGATGTTATCTTTGTTCTATCATCTAGGTGACTTTCATTCTCAAGGTCAACTCATGGTCCAAGGGGACTTCTATGGCTTAAGCTAGCACATCTGAGTCTTGGACCTAAAGGAGAAAAAGCTTGCATCAGCTCCATTTAAGCTCCCTTTCCAAAGTCCCATGCAACTCATTTGCTTCTACTTTTTTAGTTCCATGACCTTGACCTTAGTTCCATGACCTTAGTTAGTTTCATGACCTTAGTTCCATGACATGATCTTATTTACATGACCACACTCTGCTATAAGAAAACTGAGAAATGTTCTCTTTTATTCCAGGAAAAATTATGCCTGCTAAAAGTATCACAGTTTGTTTTTAAGAAGAGAAAGATGGATGTTGGAGGAAGCAGCTGACAGTCTCAGAGACACTGGTAAGAATGATAGTTCCCTGATCAGATCATGTCAGGGCTGATGGAATATTAGGGATCCCTGAGTTCCATCATTTCATTTTAGAGATAAGCAAACTCTCATCCAGGGAGATAATAGGATGTCTGAGGGATTGCATGGTGAATCAGTGGCGCTGCCCAAATAGAACTCAGATCTCCGATTTCCAGGGGGTCCAATGGACTTTCTGTCAAATTCACTGTCATTCTAATAAGTGACTTTGTTTTTGTAAAAATCCCCTTTTAGAGAGATATTACCTAAGTCTTTATTTTAAAGCTTCTAATACTTGTTTTGTCCTTCACATTGGTTTATGGCTGGTCATGAGTCAACGTAGAACATATATGCCATTGTAAATAGTCTTTGTAATCACTAAGGGTCATTTTACCAGAGGCAATGAATACAATCCTGTCAGTTGCTCCATAGATATTATTTTCATGCTCTTAATTATTTAATTATTTTTAAAATCTTCTTCTGAGTCCATTTCATTATTCTTTCAGTCTAAAATGTATCCTATGAAGATATAGTTTGCCCTTCCTGAGGTGATAGTTCGTGGAAATATTATGGGTCTGTCATTTGCAAGCTTGTATTTTTACTAAAGGAAACATGGCTCTATCTCATTTAAACTAAAATCAGTGTACTACTAGAGTGCTATTGGATATCTTTGCACTCCTGAGGGCCCTTTTAATAGGCTTTTAAAGAACCTTTTATTTCTAGAAATAAGAAGCTATGTATTGCTTAAAGCATCCTACTACAGGGCCACAAACAGTGAAAGATTAGAATTGTTTAGTCCAGGCCAGTGATTTTTATATGAATCCTAAATTAGAGTGAAGTCTCTAGCTCCTAATTAAAGAGTTTTTAATCTCAGGCAACGAATGAAAAGCACAAAAGAACATGTGGCATAAGGAAAGAAATTATAATTATTTAGTTGGGAGGAAGCTGTGTTAGAAAAAAAAAATCAGTGCAGTCGCATTAACTTGTCATACCTTCCAGGCATGATTTCAAAGGGAGACATAAGAATTCCCTTCCGCTCTCTAGAAACCTGGATCTACCTCAATCACAGATTTCTTTGAAAACTATTTAGTAGGGAATTCTAAATTTTAGCAATATGTCTTCTCATGGAAGATGTTGATTGATCCTAAGTTAGTAAATGAAAGAAAAAAGACAACAGGCTATAAAGACAACCTAGAAAAGGATCTTTTTGTTTGAATAACATACATAAGCATGTATATTTTTTAATTTTTAGAAGGATATATACGTAGATATGAGTAGTAAATACCTTGGGTGGTGGAATTATGAGAATTTTTT
The DNA here is from genome assembly GCF_004348235.1 of Phoca vitulina. Taxonomy (NCBI): domain Eukaryota; kingdom Metazoa; phylum Chordata; class Mammalia; order Carnivora; family Phocidae; genus Phoca; species Phoca vitulina. The sequence goes on from NW_022589718.1 coordinate 23,399,774, forward strand.
CCCCTTTTTCTTGTTTATTTATATATATTTAATATCTACTATTTTTCTAAGAGAAAAAAATAAATGTTTATGTTTTAATTTTAAAAGACACATCTGATGATGAACAACTGGTTTTGAAAGAAAGAAAGAGTTTAACTCCCAAATGCACATTCTCATGAATGAACTAAATTCATCCAGTGACGGATTTATATTGTGTAGACAAAATATCTATATGTACTTGAAAAAAGTATGGCTCCGTTTATCCAACAAAACATTTACCTCTTCTAAGCTGTCAGAATTTGTCTACTCCTATTTCTCCAGAATTCAAAGGGGAAAAAGAAAAAAAGCCTCTTTATTTTTCAGATGTCCACAGGATGGAACCATTACTTTTACTATGGTATATTGAGGAACAAACGAAAAATAGAAAAGTACTAAGTTCATATGAATTTATTAGCGTTTAAAATGAATTTATATTCCATTATCTTTGAAAAGCGGTAGCACAGGTAATTGACATATATTATTTATTCAATCTATAAACAATGGCAATGTTCTTGGCACATAGTTAATGATCACTGATACTAATTCCAAACACCCAGAGACCTGAGGTCCACAATTTGGGAACGTCTGGTATATCCACTTGGGTCCTTGCCCTTCCCACCATGTGTTCAACTTGAATTATCTGCATCTTAATTAAGAAAAAAGCATGTTTTTTCCCCAGAGATCAGTCTCATCCTTATACCTGCATTCGTCTTTGGCCCATGCTTTGTCTTACCTGCCTGCCTCCAATCTCGGCCAAGAAGGAGATGGTGATCAGCGGCGGAGATCCAGAGAGAGCCAAAAATCAGGGCACAGAATGAAAGAACAGAGAGTATTAGGTGATGTCTCACATAGTACAGATCAAACAGAAGTGCTGGCCTTGTGCTTCAAAGTCCTTCTCCCAGGTGTTCCACAGTGCCCTTGCCCTTGAGCTGCCCCAGTCATAGACTACACGCAGTCTTCATTGCAGGCACTGTGTTTCAAATCCTTTTGTGCTTTGTCCTTCTTACATGTGTAATAGAAATCTAGCTTGAGCATAGACTATGTTCCCTCTGTGTCCGTTTCTGGTCAAATGTGATAAACTGAGAGCAGAGCCCTATTGAAGTCTATTCCTATTGGGCTGAGAATCTTCTTGGAAAATAACTCAGCTATTTAGGACTCAAACCCTTGGTCAGGTGTAGAAGATGCACAAGTCTGCCTCTGTGAGGTTTCTTTGACTACATGGTCAAGGATCCTTCTAAGACAGAACTTCTCCTATGCTTTATGAGCTGGCTGGCTACAATTCTTAGGAGACTCAAAAATGAGTAATGATTGGGGTGCCTGGGTGGCTCAGTCGTTAAGGGTCTGCCTTCGGCTCAGGTCATGGTCCCAGGGTCCTGGGATCGAGCCCCGCATCAGGCTCCCTGCTCCACGGGAAGCCTGCTTCTCCCTCTCCCACTCCCCCTGCTTGTGTTCCCTCTCTCTCTGTGTCTCTCTCTGTCAGAAAATAAATAAAATCTTTAAAAAAATGAGTAATGATTGAGTACTATCAGTTCAATTTATTCCCAGCCCATTTTCAAAAGAAAAAAAAGAGCTGTGAGTCAAAGGTGAAAAATCTGAATCCTGAAATCTCTATAAATCATTGGGACACAGTAGAGTCACTTCAAAAGCCTCTCAAGTAGATGATGACTCAAAGGGAAACAAGGCAAAACAGCAGGTGAGTCAGGCAAAGATCAGAGTGCCCAGGGCTAAACAGATGATGATACAGAAAGGTAGACTCTGTGCTTTCAATTTAGATTTATTGGTTTCTGAAACAACTTACCAAGTCATAAGCCACCAAAAAGAGAGAGCTGATATGCCCACCCTAATATGATTGAGCCTCTCTGTGGCCAGCCTGCTTGCCAGGAGAGTAGCTGGTGGATGGTAACCATTCTCTTGTCATTTCTGACTTGTGAAAAGTTAAGGATGCTGCACAAGGCAGATAAAGCAAAGGTTCCCAAACCCCTCAGATGTTATACCAACAACTTCTCCTCCTCCTCCTCCTCTTCCTCCTCCTCCTCCTCCTCCTCCTCCTCCTCCTCCTCCTCCTCCTC